>NC_091338.1:29343420-29376303 GCF_038502225.1 Cherax quadricarinatus
TTTTTTTTTGGTGATGTTCAAAGTAAAGTGATTGAGCTAGTTTTTGTGATAATGTTGTGAAGTCTGGAGACTGAGGGAGGAGTTTGGAGGGATGAGTTGTAATTTAATGAAATGTGTAAGTGTAGATAAATTAGAGCTGTCAAATCTTATTTGGGAGTATTCAAAATGTTATTTTGGAAGTGTTTCAGTGTTGTTTGGAAATGTTCAAAGGTATTTTTGTGAGTATTCAAATGATTTAAGAGAGTGTTTTGAAGGTGTTCAAAGTGAGGTGTGTGTGCGTATTAACTTTGTAATATGTAAAATTGTGACTAGTGAATTTATCGAAAAGTGGTTATAAGTGTTGTGGTGACTTTCTGATGAAATAGTTAAAACGAGAAAAATTGGGGGTTATGAGTGAAAATAGTGAGGTGTTGGTTGGAGTGTGAGGGTTCGGGAGGGTGGGGAGGAGGAGAGAGAGAAGGTTACTTCGTGGGGGAGTGACCTGAGATGAAATAGTTAAAACGAGAAAATGTCTAGACTTGTGTTGTAAAGAAATTGTGGGTATTAACGAAAAAAATGTGAAATTATTTGGATTAACCTGGGTTAAGAGTGAAAATGTTTTCCCTATGATGTAGGTACTATGTCCCCTTATTAACTTTAATGAACTAAAAGGGTCGACAAGATTCAGCCTGTGTGTGTGGGGTCATCGCGTGACGTCACTGTCATAGGGGGTAGTTCATTTTAAAATAATAAGGGGAAGATGTTTAGACCTGTAGTAAGAGAGAGCACCATGCCCCCATAGGAGGAGTCCATTTTGAATGCTTATACCCAGAGGGGGGAATCCAAAAAACTTGATCCGAGGAGATAGAGGAGAAATACTTGGACATAGAGGGTAGAAGTGGATGGTGGGGGAAATCTTTGTAATATTGATATCGAGAAAACTTGATCCGAGGAGATCATAAGAATTTCGAAACCCCCATAGGGGGGAATCCAAAAACTTGTAATATCGAAAAAAATTTGAGGTGGGGGGTGGGTGAAAGTGGGAGGGGTAATCCAAAAATTTGATCCAAGGTGATGGAGACTTTGATTTCGAAAAAAAATTTGATCCGAGGAGATCATAAGAATTTCGAAACCCCATAGGGAGGAATCCAAAAACTTGTATTATTGAGAAAAACTTGATCCGTGGAGATGGAGACTTTGATTTCGAGAAAAATTTGATCCGAGGAATTGGAGACTTTGATTTCGAGAAAAATTTGATCCGAGGAGATCATAAGAATTTCGAAACCCCCATAGGGAGGAATCCAAAAACTTGTATTATCGAGAAATTTTTGGGGTTGGGGTGTGAAAGTGGGAGGGGGATCCGAGGAGATAGAGACTTTGATTTCGAGAAAAATTTGATCCGAGGAATTGGAGACTTTGATTTCGAGAAATTTTTGGGGTTGGGGGGGTGAAAGTCGGAGAGGGAACCTTAAAAACTTGATCCGAGGAATTGGAGTCCATTTTTGAATGTTTACACCCAGAGGGGGGGAATCCAAAACTTGTATTATCGAGAAAAATTTGAGGTGGGGGGTGGGTGAAAGTGAGAGGGGGAACCTCAAAATTTGATCCGAGGAGAGCACAAGAAATTCAAAAAAAAAATTGAAAAAAAATCGGAAAAAAAATTCGGGGTGCGGGGGCGATCCGGACGACGCTGCAGAAGGTGCAGCAGAAGGCGCGGGTGGGGCGCGAGGGGCGGGCGCGAAGGGCGCGACGGGCGGGCGCGTCGAGGGTGGTGGGTCGGCGCGACGGTCGGGGGCGCGGGGGGGGCGCGGGGGGGGGAGCGGGCGGGGGGGTCGTGGGCGGGGTCGTGGGCGGGGGTCGTGGGCAGGGTCAAGGTCATTAGCACATAGGTGTGAAAAAAGGCACGTGCCTGGAAGGGTCATTATCATAGGGTCAAGGTCATTAGCACCTAGGTGTGAAAAGGGGACCGCTCAGTGGAAGGCTTAAACCGGAAGGGACCGCTCTGTAGAAGGCCCTAAACCGGAAGGGACCGCTCTGTAGAAGGCCCTAAACCGGAAGGGACGGCTCTGTAGAAGGCCCTAAACCGGATACATACCCCAGAAGAAAAGTACACTACTGATATATATATATATGTCGTGCCGAATATGTAAAACTGGTCAATTAGCAAGAACTCATTTAAAATTAAGTCCTTTCCAAAATTTTCTCTTATACGTTTAAAGATATATTTTTTTCATTAATGTTGATGTAAAAATTTATAATTTTGCACCAAAAGAACTTAGAAAACTTACCTAACCTTATTATAACAAGCGCAATTTATTTTAGCCTAACCCAACTAAATATATTTTAGACTTGTTTACAATAATTTAATACTAAACAAACACAGTGAAATATATTTTTTTCGTTAGGTTCAGAATGATTTTGGCGAAATTATTGCATACACAAATTTTCACTTGTCCTATATGGCAAGATGAGCGTTGCTATTTAAGCCAAGATCGCAAGTTCTGCCTATTCGGCACGATATATATATATATATATATATATATATATATATATATATATATATATATATATATATATATATATATATATATATATATATATATATATATATATATATATATATATATATATATATATATATATAGGTAGTAGGTTGGTAGACAGCAACCACCCAGGGAAGTACTACCGTCCTGCCAGATGACTGTGAAACAGAAACCTGTAACTGTTTTGCATGATGGTAGGATTGCTGGTTTCTTTTTCTGTCTCATAAACACGCTAGATAACAGGGATATCTTGCTACTCCTACTTACACTTTGGTCACACTTCACAGACACGCACATGCATATATATATACATACATCTAGGTTTTTCTCCTTTTTCTAAATAGCTCTTGTTCTTCTTTATTTCTTCTATTGTCCATGGGGAAGTGGAAAAGAATCTTTCCTCCGTAAGCCATGCGTGTCGTATGAGGCGACTAAAATGCCGGGAGCAATGGGCTAGTAACCCCTTCTCCTGTAGACATTTACTAAAAAAGAGAAGAAGAAAAACTTTATAAAACTGGGATGCTTGAATGTGCGTGGATGTAGTGCGGATGACAAGAAACAGATGATTGCTGATGTTATGAATGAAAAGAAGTTGGATGTCCTGGCCCTAAGCGAAACAAAGCTGAAGGGGGTAGGGGAGTTTCGGTGGGGGGAAATAAATGGGATTAAATCTGGAGTATCTGAGAGAGTTAGAGCAAAGGAAGGGGTAGCAGTAATGTTGAAGGATCAGTTATGGAAGGAGAAAAGAGAATATGAATGTGTAAATTCAAGAATTATGTGGATTAAAGTAAAGGTTGGATGCGAAAAGTGGGTCATAATAAGCGTGTATGCACCTGGAGAAGAGAGGAATGTAGAGGAGAGAGAGAGATTTTGGGAGATGTTAAGTGAATGTATAGGAGCCTTTGAACCAAGTGAGAGAGTAATTGTGGTAGGGGACCTGAATGCTAAAGTAGGAGAAACTTTTAGAGAGGGTGTGGTAGGTAAGTTTGGGGTGCCAGGTGTAAATGATAATGGGAGCCCTTTGATTGAACTTTGTATAGAAAGGGGTTTAGTTATAGGTAATACATATTTTAAGAAAAAGAGGATAAATAAGTATACAAGATATGATGTAGGGCGAAATGACAGTAGTTTGTTGGATTATGTATTGGTAGATAAAAGACTGTTGAGTAGACTTCAGGATGTACATGTTTATAGAGGGGCCACAGATATATCAGATCACTTTCTAGTTGTAGCTACACTGAGAGTAAAAGGTAGATGGGATACAAGGAGAATAGAAGCATCAGGGAAGAGAGAGGTGAAGGTTTATAAACTAAAAGAGGAGGCAGTTAGGGTAAGATATAAACAGCTATTGGAGGATAGATGGGCTAATGAGAGCATAGGCAATGGGGTCGAAGAGGTATGGGGTAGGTTTAAAAATGTAGTGTTAGAGTGTTCAGCAGAAGTTTGTGGTTACAGGAAAGTGGGTGCGGGAGGGAAGAGGAGCGATTGGTGGAATGATGATGTAAAGAGAGTAGTAAGGGAGAAAAAGTTAGCATATGAGAAGTTTTTACAAAGTAGAAGTGATGCAAGGAGGGAAGAGTATATGGAGAAAAAGAGAGAGGTTAAGAGAGTGGTGAAGCAATGTAAAAAGAGAGCAAATGAGAGAGTGGGTGAGATGTTATCAACAAATTTTGTTGAAAATAAGAAAAAGTTTTGGAGTGAGATTAACAAGTTAAGGAAGCCTAGAGAACAAATGGATTTGTCAGTTAAAAATAGGAGAGGAGAGTTATTAAATGGAGAGTTAGAGGTATTGGGAAGATGGAGGGAATATTTTGAGGAATTGTTAAATGTTGATGAAGATAGGGAAGCTGTGATTTCGTGTATAGGGCAAGGAGGAATAACATCTTGTAGGAGTGAGGAAGAGCCAGTTGTGAGTGTGGGGGAAGTTCGTGAGGCAGTAGGTAAAATGAAAGGGGGTAAGGCAGCCGGGATTGATGGGATAAAGATAGAAATGTTAAAAGCAGGTGGGGATATAGTTTTGGAGTGGTTGGTGCAATTATTTAATAAATGTATGGAAGAGGGTAAGGTACCTAGGGATTGGCAGAGAGCATGCATAGTTCCTTTGTATAAAGGCAAAGGGGACAAAAGAGAGTGCAAAAATTATAGGGGGATAAGTCTGTTGAGTATACCTGGTAAAGTGTATGGTAGAGTTATTATTGAAAGAATTAAGAGTAAGACGGAGAATAGGATAGCAGATGAACAAGGAGGCTTTAGGAAAGGTAGGGGGTGTGTGGACCAGGTGTTTACAGTGAAACATATAAGTGAACAGTATTTAGATAAGGCTAAAGAGGTCTTTGTGGCATTTATGGATTTGGAAAAGGCGTATGACAGGGTGGATAGGGGGGCAATGTGGCAGATGTTGCAGGTGTATGGTGTAGGAGGTAGGTTACTGAAAGCAGTGAAGAGTTTTTACGAGGATAGTGAGGCTCAAGTTAGAGTATGTAGGAAAGAGGGAAATTATTTCCCAGTAAAAGTAGGCCTTAGACAAGGATGTGTGATGTCACCGTGGTTGTTTAATATATTTATAGATGGGGTTGTAAGAGAAGTAAATGCGAGGGTCTTGGCAAGAGGCGTGGAGTTAAAAGATAAAGAATCACACATAAAGTGGGAGTTGTCACAGTTGCTCTTTGCTGATGACACTGTGCTCTTGGGAGATTCTGAAGAGAAGTTGCAGAGATTGGTGGATGAATTTGGTAGGGTGTGCAAAAGAAGAAAATTAAAAGTGAATACAGGAAAGAGTAAGGTTATGAGGATAACAAAAAGATTAGGTGATGAAAGATTGGATATCAGATTGGAGGGAGAGAGTATGGAGGAGGTGAATGTATTCAGATATTTGGGAGTGGACGTGTCAGCGGATGGGTCTATGAAAGATGAGGTGAATCATAGAATTGATGAGGGGAAAAGGGTGAGTGGTGCACTTAGGAGTCTGTGGAGACAAAGAACTTTGTCCTTGGAGGCAAAGAGGGGAATGTATGAGAGTATAGTTTTACCAACGCTCTTATATGGGTGTGAAGCATGGGTGATGAATGTTGCAGCGAGGAGAAGGCTGGAGGCAGTGGAGATGTCATGTCTGAGGGCAATGTGTGGTGTGAATATAATGCAGAGAATTCGTAGTTTGGAAGTTAGGAGGAGGTGCGGGATTACCAAAACTGTTGTCCAGAGGGCTGAGGAAGGGTTGTTGAGGTGGTTCGGACATGTAGAGAGAATGGAGCGAAACAGAGTGACTTCAAGAGTGTATCAGTCTGTAGTGGAAGGAAGGCGGGGTAGGGGTCGGCCTAGGAAAGGTTGGAGGGAGGGGGTAAAGGAGGTTTTGTGTGCGAGGGGCTTGGACTTCCAGCAGGCATGCGTGAGCGTGTTTGATAGGAGTGAATGGAGACAAATGGTTTTTAATACTTGACGTGCTGTTGGAGTGTGAGCAAAGTAACATTTATGAAGGGGTTCAGGGAAACCGGCAGGCCGGACTTGAGTCCTGGAGATGGGAAGTACAGTGCCTGCACTCTGAAGGAGGGGTGTTAATGTTGCAGTTTAAAAACTGTAGTGTAAAGCACCCTTCTGGCAAGACAGTGATGGAGTGAATGATGGTGAAAGTTTTTCTTTTTCGGGCCACCCTGCCTTGGTGGGAATCGGCCAGTGTGATAATAAAAAAAAAATAATTATTATCTTGGTAATAACACCGGGGGTTTACAGTGTCCACATCACAACGCTCTCTCACTCTTCACTTACATTTTTCTTCTCTTCTTCGCCTTCTAGTATTATATTTTTGTTCCTACTGCTGCAGTTTCTGTTGTGTTAGTTGCAACAATGTCCAGCTTCACGTAGTTTTATTGCTAGCGCACTAGCTCACACACTGAGGACCTAAGTTCGATCCACGGTATGGGTAGAAACACTAGGATGTGTTTCCTTAAGACATCTGCTGTCCCTGTTCACCTGTAAAATAGGTACCTAGGTGTAATACAATATGTTAGAACAATTATCTTGCACAAGAGTAAAAGGATGTGACAGCTATTTCTTGGGAAACATAAAAATAGGTTAGACAAATATTTTACATTTACATTTTCCTTCCTTTTTCATCAAAGATTGCAAGAAAAGAGCTCTTCAGATCATTAATTCTCCACGCAACAACACCTCTCCTTACAAAGTTATAATTCTTCCCAACATCCAGGTTGCGCTGAATGTTCCTAAAGTACTTTCACAAGCTAACACCAGAGTCGCCATCGCTTCTAGCACTTCAATAAAGGATCTAACCAGAACAGAATCCAAGCACCATGAACCAGTCAACGCAGGGGTTTACACTATACCCTGTGGAGGCTGCGACAAGATTTATGTAGGTGAAACAGCAAGAAACCTCGACACTCGCCTCAATGAACACATTTACGCATGTACGAACGATAACTTGAACAACGCCTGTGTACAACACCGAAATACCACCAGTCATCTCATGAAGTTCAGGGGCGCCCAATTAGTGATCAAAGAAACTAATTTCCACAGACGCAAGTGCCTTGAAACTTCTCTAATAGCTGTTTCTAATACAATTAAACAAAACAACAGCAGCTTCACCATCTGTGAAGTATTAGCAAGAATCCTCCTGAAAACAGTAAACCCTGCCATCACATAGTCTCTCTTGTTATACTACACAAAGCACTTTACATTGAAACAGACCTTCTCTATCCAGCCTCCAATAGAAATATTTGTCTAACCTATTTTTGTGTTTCCCAAATTATAGCTTTTATGTCGTTTACTCATGTGCGAGTTAATTGTTCTAACATATTGTATTACTACTACTACAACTTATCTCACTACTACTACTACTACTACCACTAGTATTGCACCTCACTCTGAGCCTATATATACCCTCTGTGTCCATGTATTGTTTGTAACAGCTTGACAAAGTTCCTGGAGAGCAAAACGTTGCCACAATAAAATGTCACATTAGTTGCACTTGTGTCCTTTTACTTGACATAACAGTATGTCATTGATGTCAGCTAGGACTGTAAACATTGATGTCAGCTAGGACTGTAAACATCGTACATGCACTTATAGAAATAATTATTATAATTTTCGTGTTCTAGTTGGGGTAACTGGCCTATACAGTCCACATGAACCTCACCGTTGAATGCTTCACACAGACTTATTAACACGTTTATGTTTCGTTTTAATATCTTCTACGTATTACAATTTATATACTACACATGGATAGTTATTTTTTATTATTGCAATGTTATGTAGCAGTATTTGGCAACTAATATTGTCTGTGTGAATATCCTCATAAGTATGGGGGTAGGGTCCGTGTCGTCCATAAGCGTCCCACTTAACGGAGTTATTCGTTTGGACGCCACAGGGAGGACATCATAGGGAAGACGTCATATTGATGTATTCGTCAAAAGCATCCAATTCCATCACTCTCTCTGCCATCTCCTTCAACAACACCACATCCGTTTCCTCAGATCAACATCTTCGATGGCTCAGGTGGCAACGCTCTCGCCCTACACGCTGTTCATGGTTCAACTCCCGGCACGGTGGTAACATTGGGTATGTTTCCTTACACGTGGTGTCCCTCTTTACCTAGCAGTAAGTAGGTACCTGAGTGTCAGTGAAATGGTGTGGGTCGCATCCTGGGGGAGAAGATACAAGGACCACAATGAAAATAAAACACAGTCCTCTGTGACAGGATGGTGAGTGGTCCACCAGGTACTCCAGGAGTGGTGATTGGTCCACCAGGTACTCCAGGAGTGGTGACTGGTCCACCAGGTACTCCAGGAGTGGTGATTGGTCCACAAGATACTCCAGGAGTGGTGATTGGTCCACCAAGTACTCCAGGAGTGGTGATGGTCCACCAGTTACTCCAGGAGTGGTGACTGGTGCACCAGGTACTCCAGGAGTGGCGAGTGGTCCAACAGGTACTCCAAGAGTGGTGACTGGTCCACCAGGTACTCCAGGAGTGGTGACTGGTCCACCAGGTACTCCAGGAGTGGTGACTGGTCCACCAGGTACTCCAGGAGTGGTGACTGGTCCACCAGGTACTCCAGGAGTGGTGACTGGTCCACCAGGTACTGAGTGGTCCACCAGGTTCTCCATGAGTGGTGACTGGTCGACCAGGTACTCCAGGAGTGGTGACTGGTCCACCAGGTACTCCAGGAGTGGTGACTGGTCCACCAGGTACTCCAGGAGTGGTGAGTGGTCCACCAGGTACTCCAGGAGTGGTGAGTGGTCCACCAGGTACTCCAGGAGTGGTGACTGGTCCACCAGGTACTCCAGGAGTGGTGAGTGGTCCACCAGGTACTCCAGGAGTGGTGAGTGGTCCACCAGGTACTCCAGGAGTGGTGATTGGTCCACCAGGTACTCCAGGAGTGGTGATTGGTCCACCAGGTACTCCAGGAGTGGTGAGTGGTCCACCAGGTACTCCAGAAGTGGTGATTGGTCCACCAGGTACTCCAGGAGTGGTGAGTGGTCCACCAGGTACTCCAGGAGTGGTGATTGGTCCACCAGGTACTCCAGGAGTGGTGACTGGTCCACCAGGTACTCCAGAAGTGGTGATTGGTCCACAAGATACTCCAGGAGTGGTGACTGGTCCACCAGGTACTCCAGGAGTGGTGACTGGTCCACCAGTTACTCCAGGAGTGGTGACTGGTCACCAGGTACTCCAGGAGTGGCGAGTGGTCCATCAGGTACTCCAGGAGGGTAGGAACCTGAGCCAGAGCTTACAGCTCACACGACTGTCATTCCCATTACCCTCCTTGGGGCGGGAATGGCAGACCAGAGAGGACTAGCTTGTGGCTAGGCCTGGGGACAGTTGGTCCCAAAGATGAGGAGGTACTTGTGCCTCCTCCCGTGGGACACTTAGGTCTCAGACACTCCCTAAAGAGGGAGCCAAGGCCGGGCCACCACTAAGAAAAGGCCCGGGCCGGGAGAATACCGGCGTATCTTTAATAATAATCAGGTACTCCAGGAGTGGCCCACCACGTACTCCAGGAGTAGCCCAACAGGCACTCCAGGAGTGGCCCACAAGGTACTCCAAGAGTGGCCCACCGGATACTCCAGGAGTGGCCCACCACGTATTCCACGAGTGGTCCACCATGTACTCCTGGAGTGGCCCACCAGGTACTCCAAGAGTAGCCAACCAGGTACTCCATGAGTGGCCCACCAGGTACTCCTAACTACCAGGCACTCCTGGCCTGGTATGTAGGAGTATCTAGTGGGCCATTCACCAGCTACTCCACCAGGAGTACCTGGTGAGTGGGCCCACCAGGTACTCCAGGAGTGGCGAGTGGCCCACCAGGCACTCCAGAAGTGGCGAGTGGCCCACCAGGCACTCCAGGAGTGGTGAGTTGCCCACCAGGCACTCCAGGAGTGGCGAGTGGCCCACCAGGCACTCCAGGTGTGGCGAGTGGCCCGCCAAGCACTCCAGAAGTGGCGAGTGGCCCACCAGGCACTCCAGGAGTGGTGAGTTGCCCACCAGGCACTCCAGGAGTGGCGAGTGGCTCACCAGGCACTCGAGGTGTGGCGAGTGGCCCGCCAGGCACTCCAGGAGTGGCAAGTGGCCTACTAGACACTCCACGAGTGCCGAGTGGCCTACCAGGCACTCCAGGATTGGCGAGTGGCTTACCATGCACTCCAAAATGGCGAGTGGCCTATCAGGCACTCCAGGAGTTGTGAGTGGCCCGCCAAACGCTCTAGGAGTGGTGAGTGGCTCGCCAGGCACTCCAGGAGTGGCGAGTGGCCCGCCAGGCACTCCAGTAGTGGCGAGTGGCATACCAGGCACTCCAGGAGTGACGAGTGGCCCGCCAGGCATTACAGGAGTGGCGAGAGGCCCGCCAGGCACTCCAGGAGGGGCGGATGGCCCGCCAAGCACTCCAGGAGTAGCGTGTGGCCCACCAGGCACTACAGGAGTGGCCCACCAGGTACTGCAGGTGTGGCCTACCAGGTGCTCCAGGAGTGGCCCACAAGGTACTCCACGAATGGCCCACTAGTTACTCCAGGAGTGGCAAACCAGGTACTCCAGGAGTGGCGAATGGCCCAGCAGGCACTCCAGGAGTCGCCCACCAAATACTCCAGGACTGGCCTACCAGGTGCTCCTGGAGTGACCTACCAGGTACTCCAGGAGTGGCCTTCCAGGTACTCCACGAGTGGTCCACCAGGTACTCCAAAAGTTGCAAGTGGCCCACCAAGCACTTAAGGAGTGGCAAGTGGCCATCCAGGCACTCCAGGAGTGGCAAGTGGCCCGCTATGCACTCCAGGAGAGGCGAATGGCCCACCAGGCACTCCAGATGTAGCGAGTGGCCCACCAGGCACTTCAGGAGTGGCCCACCAGGTACTCCAGGACTGGCCTACCAGGTACTCCAGGAGTGACCTACCAGGTACTCCAGGAGTGACCTACCAGGTACTCCACGAGTGGTCCACCAGGTACTCCAGAAGTGGCGAGTGGCCCACCAAGCACTTCAGGAGTGGCGAGTGGCCCGCCATGCTCTCCAGTAGAAGCGAATGGCCCACCAGGCACTCTTACCCTCTTTTTTTTTCCTGCTCACCTCCGTCGCTGAAAACTTCATCGAACGTGTTCAGTCGCATCCGACCTGTAGGATGCTAAGTTTTGACGTTGAATCTCTCTTCACTAACATTCCTTATGGTGATGCTTTCGGCTTAGAATGAGGAGTAGCGAGTGGCCCACCAGGCACTTCAGGAGGGGCCCACCAGGTACTCCAGGTGTGGCCTACCAGGTGCTCCAGGAGTAGCCCACCAGGTACTTCACGAATGGGCCACCAGGTACTCAAAGAGTGGCAAACCAGGTACTTCAGGAATGGCGAGTGGCCAAGCAGGCACTCCAGGAGTGGCCCACCAGGTACTCCAGGACTGGTCTACCAGGTACTCCAGGAGTGACCTGCCAGGTACTCCAGGATTGACCTACCAGATACTCCACGAGTGGTCCACCAGGTACTCCAGAAGTGGCGAGTGGCCCACCAAGCACTTCAGGAGTGGCGAGTGGCCCGCCAAGCACTCCAGGAGTGGCGAGTGGCCCGCCAGGCACTCCAGGAGTGGCGAGTGACCCACCAGGCACTCCAGGAGTGGCGAGTTGCAACCAGGCACTCCAGGAGTGGCGAGTGGCCCGCAAGGCACTCCAGGAGTGGCGAGTGGCCCACCAGGCACTCCAGGAATGGCGAGTGGCCTACCGGGCACTCCAGGAGTGGCGAGTGGCTCACCAGGCACTCCAGGAGTGACTAGTGGCCCACCAGGCACTCCAAGAGTGGCGAGTGGCCAACCAGGCACTCCAGGAGTGGCGAGTGGCCCACCAGGCACTCAAGGAGTGGCGAGTGACCCACCAGGAACTCCAAGAGTGGCGAGTGACCCGCCAGGCAGTCCAGGAGTGGTGAGTGGCTTACCAGGCAGGCACTCCAGGAGTGGCGAGTGGCCTACCAGGCACTCCAGAAATGGAGCACCATGCACTCCAAAATGGCGAGTGGCCTACCAGGCACTCCATGAGTTTCGAGGGGCCCCCACACACTACAGGAGTGGCGAGTGGCCTACCAGGCACTCCAGGAGCAGCGAGCGGACCGCCATGCACTCCATTAATGGGAAGTAGCCCGCCAGGCACTCCAGTAGTGGCGAGGGGCCTACCAGGCACTCCAGGAGTGGCGAGTGGCCCGCCAGGCACTAGAGGAGTGGCAAACGGACCGCCAGGCACTCCAGGAGAGGCGAGTAGCCCGCCAGGCACTCCAGGAGTAGCAAGTGGCCCATCTGGCATTCCAGGGGTGGCCCACCAGGTACTCCAGGTGTGGCCTACCAGGTACTCCAGGAGTGGCGCACCAGGTACTCCACGAATGGCCCACCAGGTACTCCAAGAGTGGCCTAGCAGGAACTCCAGGAGTGGCCCAGTAGGTACTCCACGAGTGGTCCACCAGCTACTCCAGGAGTGGTGATTGGCCACAAAGCACTTCAGAAGTGGCGAGTGGCCCACCAAGCACTCCAGAAGTTGCGAGTGGCCCGCCAAGCACCCAGGAGTGGCGAGTGGCTCGCCAGGCACTGCAGGAGTGGCGAGTGGCCCACCAGGCACTCCAGGAGTGGCGAGTGGCCCACCAGGCACTCCAAGAGTGGCGAGTGGCCCAACAGGCGCTCCAGGAGTGGCGAGTGGCCCGCCAGGCAATCAAGAAGTGGCGAGTGGCCTGCCAGGCACTCCAGGATTGGCGAGTGGCCCACCAGGCACTCCAGGAGTGGCTAGTGGCCCACCAGGCACTCCAGGAGTGGCGAGTGGTCCACCATGCTCTCCAGTAGTGGCGAGTGGCCAGCCAGGCACTCCAGGAGTGGCGAGTGGCCCGCCAGGCACTCCTGAATGGCACTGGATGGCAGGAAGGATAGGGTAAAAGATGATAATGACATATAAACTACTGAGAGGAACTGACAAGGTAGACAGGGACAGGATGTTTCTGATATGGGACACAGTAGCAAGGGGTCACAACTGGATGTTGAAAACTCGATGAATCACAGAGATGTTAGGAAGTATTTCTTTAGTCACATAGTTGTCAGGAAGTGAAACAATCTGGAGAGTGATGTAGTGGAGGCAGGATCCATACACAGCTTTAAGTAGAGGTAAAATAAAGCTCATGAAGCAGGGAGAGAGTGGACCTAGTAGAGGCCAATGAAGAGGTGGGACCAGGAGCTGTGACTCAAGCACTGCAACCATAAATAGGTGAGTACAAATACACTCATATTCATGCCACAGGTAAGTGATAAGGGTTAAGATAAAACACTACTGAGAAAAATATTTATTGAACATAATTCTTTACAAAAAATAAAAGCATGATTCTTGTATATTTTACAAAACACATTTGTGTAAGACCTTAAAATGTCTGCCTGAAATAAAATCAATCTTACACCCACGCAAGACTCTAAGAAATTGCTTTATTTGTGTACCACAATTCAAACCAAATGTCATTCTACTGCATCAGTATTATTAAACTTTTCTCCATATCAGCAACTGAATAATTGAATCATAGAATTATAAAACCTAGATATGGTAGAAACAAATTAAGTGGTAAAAATCACACTTTTTAAAACATTATAAGAAAAAAATCACAAATTCTAAGTAAATTGTTGATGACAAAGCCCTAATGTACATAATACTTAAATATACAGTACTGTGCTGAATAATAACCCGCATGGAGCCAGAAACTGAGGAGATCAATTGATCTGTATATTGTGATCCTCTTCTGGGATCATTTTCTGCTGAAAACGATCCTAGAAAAAAGTCAAGATATACAGATTAATTACTCTCCTGAGTTTGTCTCCATGTGGGTTATTATTGAGCTCTGACAAGTATTTATAACACTTTAGTTATTCATACAGTACTGAGTATTAATGCAACACGAGTGAGCCAGAATTTAAAGATTTATATGTGAGCATGGTGGTTAAGTATAACTATTGGCAATAAAATACTTTAAGATTATAATTGTAGAAATCACTGAACCCTTGTGGGGTCACTGAGAACAAAGAATGTTAAAGGCTTGATCCTCCTTGTGCTATTAGTAAGAGACAATCCTACATTATGAACCAATTGTCTCATCCAGCCATGCCCTTCTCAACTGACACTGGAAACAAAGCTACTATATTCACTGTTATCACTGCTTCAGTTTATTCCATCTAATCACTGTCACTGTCAAACACTGCACCGTTGAGAGGTGCCCTAGATGCAGTCCTCTGGCTAGACCGGAGAAGGTATAAAATTATAATAGAAAGGCCACGAATTGGCTGTGGACAAAACTCCCAAAATACAACCCAACACAGAAAATAATACACCAAGCTTAACGACAATATCACACCCTAAACAAACTCACAACACATTACTCAAGACCTACAATGAACAGTATTAAGAATCCTGTGCTGCAACACAGTGACTATTAATAGTCACTGTGTTGCAGCACAGGATTCTTAATACTCACCTATTTATGGTTGCAGTGCTTGAGTCACAGCTCCTGGTCCCACCTCTTCATTGGCCTCTACTAGGTCCACTCTCTCCCTGCTTCATGAGCTTTATTGTACCTCTACTTAAAGCTGTGTATGGATCCTGCCTCCACTACATCACTCTCCAGATTGTTTCACTTCCTGACAACTCTGTGACTAAAGAAATACTTCCTAACATCTCTGTGATTCATCGAGTCTTCAACATCCAGTTGTGACCCCTTGCTACTGTGTCCCATATCAGAAACATCCTGTCCCTGTCTACCTTGTCAGTTCCTCTCAGTAGTTTATATGTCATTATCATCTTTTACCCTATCCTTCCTGCCATCCAGTGCCATTCAGGAGTGCCTGGCGGGCCACTCGCCACTCCTGGAGTGCCTGGCTGGCCACTCACCACTCCTGGAGTGCCTGGTGGGCCACTCACCACACCTGGACTGCATGGCGGGCCACTCAAAACTCCTGGAGTGCATGGCGGGCCACTCGCCACTACTGGAGGGCATGGTGGACCACTCGCCACTCCTGGAGTGCCTGGTGGGCCACTCGCCACTCCTGGAGTGCCTACTGGGCCACTAGCCGCTCCTGGAGTGCCTGGTGGGCCACTCACCAATCCTGGAGTGCCTGGCTGGCCACTCGCCACTACTGTAGGGCATGGTGGACCACTCGCCACTCCTGGAGTGCCTGGTGGGCCACTCACCACTCCTGGAGTGCATGGCGGGCCATTCACAACTCCTGGAGTGCATGGCGGGCCACTCGCCACTCCTGGAGTGCCTGACGGGCCACTCGCCACTCCTGGAGTGCCTGGTGGGCCACTAGCCACTCCTGGAGTGCCTGGTGGGCCACTCGCCAATCCTGGAGTGTCTGGCGGGCCACTCGCCACTACTGGAAGGCATGGTGGACCACTCGCCACTCCTGGAGTGCCTGGTGGGCCACTCACCACTCCTGGAGTGCATGTCGGGCCACTCACAACTCCTGGAGTGCATGGCGGGCCACTCGCCACTCCTGGAGTGCCTGACGGGCCACTCGCCACTCCTGGAGTGCCTGGTGGGCCACTAGCCACTCCTGGAGTGCCTGGTGGGCCACTCGCCAATCCTGGAGTGCCTGGCGGGCCACTCGCCACTGCTGGAGTGCCTGGTGGGCCACTAGCCACTCCTGGAGTGCCTGGTGGGCCACTCGCCAATCCTGGAGTGCCTGGCGGGCCACTCGCCACTCCTTGAGAGCCTGGCGGGCCACTCGCCACTCCTGGAGCGCCTGTTGGGCCACTCGCCACTCTTGGAGTGCCTGGCGGGCCACTCGCCACTCCTGGAGTGCCTGGCGGGCCACTCGCCACTCCTGGAGTGCCTGGCGGGCCACTCGCCACTCCTGGGGTGCTTGGCGGGCCACTCGCCACTCCTGGGGTGCTTGGCGGGCCACTCGCAACTTCTGGAGGGCATGGTGGACCACTCGCCACTCCTGGAGTGCCTGGTGGGCCACTCACCACTCCTGGAGTGCATGGCGGGCCACTCACAACTCCTGGAGTGCATGGCGGGCCACTCGCCACTCCTGGAGTGCCTGACGGGCCACTCGCCACTTCTGAAGTGCTTTGTGGCCACTCACCACTCCTGGAGTAGCTGGTGGACCACTAGTGGAGTACCTACTGGGCCACTCCTGGAGTACCTGCTGGGCCACTCTTGGAGTACCTGGTGGGCCACTTGTGGAGTACCTGGTGGGCCACTCCTGGAGTACCTGGTAGGCCACACCTGGAGTACCTGGTGGGCCACCCCTGGAGTGCCAGATGGGCCACTTGCTACTCCTGGAGTGCCTGGCGGGCTACTCGCCTCTCCTGGAGTGCCTGGCTATCCGTTTGCCACTCCTGTAGTGCCTGGCGGGCCACTCGCCACTTCTGGAGTGCCTGGTAGGCCCCTCGCCACTACTGGAGTGCCTGACGGGCTACTCCCCACTAATGGAGTGCATGGCGGTCCGTTCGCTGCTCCTGGAGTGCCTGGTAGGCCACTCGCCACTCCTGTAGTGTGTGGCTGGCCCCTCGAAACTCATGGAGTGCCTGGTAGGCCACTCGCCATTTTGGAGTGCATGGTGCTCCATTTCTGGAGTGCCTGGTAGGCCACTCGCCACTCCTGGAGTACCTGCCTGGTAAGCCACTCGCCACTCCTGGACTGCCTGGCGGGTCACTCGCCACTCTTGGAGTTCCTGGTGGGCCACTCGCCACTGCTTGAGTGCCTGGTGGGCCACTCGCCTCTCCTGGAGTGCCTGGTTGGCCACTCGCCACTCTTGGAGTGCCTGGTGGGCCACTAGTCACTCTTGGAGTGCCTGGTGGGCCACACGCCACTCATGGAGTGCCCGGTAGGCCACTCGCCATTCCTGGAGTGCCTGGCGGGCCACTCGCCACTCCTGGAGTGCATTGCGGGCCACTCGCCACTCCTGGAGTGCCTGGTTGCAACTCGCCACTCCTGGAGTGCCTGGTGGGTCACTCGCCACTCCTGGAGTGCCTGGCGGGCCACTCGCCACTCCTGGAGTGCTTGGCGGGCCACTCGCCACTCCTGAAGTGCTTGGTGGGCCACTCGCCACTTTTGGAGTACCTGGTGGACCACTCGTGGAGTATCTGGTAGGTCACTCCTGGAGTACCTGGCAGGTCACTCCTGGAGTACCTGGTAGACCAGTCCTGGAGTACCTGGTGGGCCACTCCTGGAGTGCCTGCTTGGCCACTCGCCACTCCTGAAGTACCTGGTTTGCCACTCTTGGAGTACCTGGTGGGCCATCCGTGAAGTACCTGGTGGGCTACTCCTGGAGCACCTGGTAGGCCACACCTGGAGTACCTGGTGGGCCACTCCTGAAGTGCCTGGTGGGCTACTCGCTACTCCTCATTCTAAGCCGATAGCATCACCATAAGGAATGTTAGTGAAGAGAGATTCAACGTCAAAACTTAGCATCCTACAGGTCCGATGCGACTGAACACGTTCGATGAAGTTTTCAGCGACGGAGGTGAGCAGAAAAAAAAAGGGGGTAAGAGTGCCTGGTGGGCCACTAGCCACTCCTGGAGTGCCTGGTGGGCCACTCGCCAATCCTGGAGTGCCTGGCGGGCCACTCGCCACTCCTTGAGAGCCTGGCGGGCCACTCGCCACTCCTGGAGCGCCTGTTGGGCCACTCGCCACTCTTGGAGTGCCTGGTGGGCCACTCGCCACTCCTGGAGTGCCTGGCGGGCCACTCGCCACTCCTGGAGTGCCTGGTGGGCCACTCGCCACTTCTGGAGTGCCTGGCGGGCCACTCGCCACTCCTGGGGTGCTTGGCGGGCCACTCGCCACTCCTGGGGTGCTTGGCGGGCCACTCGCAACTTCTGGAGGGCATGGTGGACCACTCGCCACTCCTGGAGTGCCTGGTGGGCCACTCACCACTCCTGGAGTGCATGGCGGGCCACTCACAACTCCTGGAGTGCATGGCGGGCCACTCGCCACTCCTGGAGTGCCTGACGGGCCACACGCCACTTCTGAAGTGCTTTGTGGCCATTCACCACTCCTGGAGTAGCTGGTGGACCACTTGTGGAGTACCTACTGGGCCACTCCTGGAGTACCTGCTGGGCCACTCTTGGAGTACCTGGTGGGCCACTCGTGGAGTACCTGGTGGGCCACTCCTGGAGTACCTGGTAGGCCACACCTGGAGTACCTGGTGGGCCACCCCTGGAGTGCCAGATGGGCCACTTGCTACTCCTGGAGTGTCTGGCGGGCTACTCGCCTCTCCTGGAGTGCCTGGCGGTCCGTTTGCCACTCCTGTAGTGCCTGGCGGGCCACTCGCCACTTCTGGAGTGCCTGGTAGGCCACTCGCCACTACTGGAGTGCCTGACGGGCTACTCCCCAGTAATGGAGTGCATGGCGGTCCGCTCGCTGCTCCTGGAGTGCCTGGTAGGCCACTCGCCACTCCTGTAGTGTGTGGCGGGCCCCTCGAAACTCATTGAGTGCCTGGTAGGCCACTCGCCATTTTGGAGTGCATGGTGCTCCATTTCTGGAGTGCCTGGTAGGCCACTCGCCACTCCTGTAGTACATGCCTGGTAAGCCACTCGCCACTCCTGGACTGCCTGGCGGGTCACTCGCCACTCTTGGAGTTCCTGGTGGGCCACTCGCCACTCCTTGAGTGACTGGTGGGCCACTCGCCTCTCCTGGAGTGCCTGGTTGGCCACTCGCCACTCTTGGAGTGCCTGGTGGGCCACTAGTCACTCCTGGAGTGCCTGGTGGGCCACACGCCACTCCTGGAGTGCCCGGTAGGCCACTCGCCAATCCTGGAGTGTCTGGCGGGCCACTCGCCACTCCTGGAGTGCCTGACGGGCCACTCGCCACTCCTGGAGTGCCTGGTGGGCCACTAGCCACTCCTGGAGTGCCTGGTGGGCCACTCGCCAATCCTGGAGTGTCTGGCGGGCCACTCGCCACTACTGGAAGGCATGGTGGACCACTCGCCACTCCTGGAGTGCCTGGTGGGCCACTCACCACTCCTGGAGTGCATGTCGGGCCACTCACAACTCCTGGAGTGCATGGCGGGCCACTCGCCACTCCTGGAGTGCCTGACGGGCCACTCGCCACTCCTGGAGTGCCTGGTGGGCCACTAGCCACTCCTGGAGTGCCTGGTGGGCCACTCGCCAATCCTGGAGTGCCTGGCGGGCCACTCGCCACTGCTGGAGTGCCTGGTGGGCCACTAGCCACTCCTGGAGTGCCTGGTGGGCCACTCGCCAATCCTGGAGTGCCTGGCGGGCCACTCGCCACTCCTTGAGAGCCTGGCGGGCCACTCGCCACTCCTGGAGCGCCTGTTGGGCCACTCGCCACTCTTGGAGTGCCTGGCGGGCCACTCGCCACTCCTGGAGTGCCTGGCGGGCCACTCGCCACTCCTGGAGTGCCTGGCGGGCCACTCGCCACTCCTGGGGTGCTTGGCGGGCCACTCGCCACTCCTGGGGTGCTTGGCGGGCCACTCGCAACTTCTGGAGGGCATGGTGGACCACTCGCCACTCCTGGAGTGCCTGGTGGGCCACTCACCACTCCTGGAGTGCATGGCGGGCCACTCACAACTCCTGGAGTGCATGGCGGGCCACTCGCCACTCCTGGAGTGCCTGACGGGCCACTCGCCACTTCTGAAGTGCTTTGTGGCCACTCACCACTCCTGGAGTAGCTGGTGGACCACTAGTGGAGTACCTACTGGGCCACTCCTGGAGTACCTGCTGGGCCACTCTTGGAGTACCTGGTGGGCCACTTGTGGAGTACCTGGTGGGCCACTCCTGGAGTACCTGGTAGGCCACACCTGGAGTACCTGGTGGGCCACCCCTGGAGTGCCAGATGGGCCACTTGCTACTCCTGGAGTGCCTGGCGGGCTACTCGCCTCTCCTGGAGTGCCTGGCTATCCGTTTGCCACTCCTGTAGTGCCTGGCGGGCCACTCGCCACTTCTGGAGTGCCTGGTAGGCCCCTCGCCACTACTGGAGTGCCTGACGGGCTACTCCCCACTAATGGAGTGCATGGCGGTCCGTTCGCTGCTCCTGGAGTGCCTGGTAGGCCACTCGCCACTCCTGTAGTGTGTGGCTGGCCCCTCGAAACTCATGGAGTGCCTGGTAGGCCACTCGCCATTTTGGAGTGCATGGTGCTCCATTTCTGGAGTGCCTGGTAGGCCACTCGCCACTCCTGGAGTACCTGCCTGGTAAGCCACTCGCCACTCCTGGACTGCCTGGCGGGTCACTCGCCACTCTTGGAGTTCCTGGTGGGCCACTCGCCACTGCTTGAGTGCCTGGTGGGCCACTCGCCTCTCCTGGAGTGCCTGGTTGGCCACTCGCCACTCTTGGAGTGCCTGGTGGGCCACTAGTCACTCTTGGAGTGCCTGGTGGGCCACACGCCACTCATGGAGTGCCCGGTAGGCCACTCGCCATTCCTGGAGTGCCTGGCGGGCCACTCGCCACTCCTGGAGTGCATTGCGGGCCACTCGCCACTCCTGGAGTGCCTGGTTGCAACTCGCCACTCCTGGAGTGCCTGGTGGGTCACTCGCCACTCCTGGAGTGCCTGGCGGGCCACTCGCCACTCCTGGAGTGCTTGGCGGGCCACTCGCCACTCCTGAAGTGCTTGGTGGGCCACTCGCCACTTTTGGAGTACCTGGTGGACCACTCGTGGAGTATCTGGTAGGTCACTCCTGGAGTACCTGGCAGGTCACTCCTGGAGTACCTGGTAGACCAGTCCTGGAGTACCTGGTGGGCCACTCCTGGAGTGCCTGCTTGGCCACTCGCCACTCCTGAAGTACCTGGTTTGCCACTCTTGGAGTACCTGGTGGGCCATCCGTGAAGTACCTGGTGGGCTACTCCTGGAGCACCTGGTAGGCCACACCTGGAGTACCTGGTGGGCCACTCCTGAAGTGCCTGGTGGGCTACTCGCTACTCCTCATTCTAAGCCGAAAGCATCACCATAAGGAATGTTAGTGAAGAGAGATTCAACGTCAAAACTTAGCATCCTACAGGTCCGATGCGACTGAACACGTTCGATGAAGTTTTCAGCGACGGAGGTGAGCAGAAAAAAAAAGGGGGTAAGAGTGCCTGGTGGGCCACTAGCCACTCCTGGAGTGCCTGGTGGGCCACTCGCCAATCCTGGAGTGCCTGGCGGGCCACTCGCCACTCCTTGAGAGCCTGGCGGGCCACTCGCCACTCCTGGAGCGCCTGTTGGGCCACTCGCCACTCTTGGAGTGCCTGGTGGGCCACTCGCCACTCCTGGAGTGCCTGGCGGGCCACTCGCCACTCCTGGAGTGCCTGGTGGGCCACTCGCCACTTCTGGAGTGCCTGGCGGGCCACTCGCCACTCCTGGGGTGCTTGGCGGGCCACTCGCCACTCCTGGGGTGCTTGGCGGGCCACTCGCAACTTCTGGAGGGCATGGTGGACCACTCGCCACTCCTGGAGTGCCTGGTGGGCCACTCACCACTCCTGGAGTGCATGGCGGGCCACTCACAACTCCTGGAGTGCATGGCGGGCCACTCGCCACTCCTGGAGTGCCTGACGGGCCACACGCCACTTCTGAAGTGCTTTGTGGCCATTCACCACTCCTGGAGTAGCTGGTGGACCACTTGTGGAGTACCTACTGGGCCACTCCTGGAGTACCTGCTGGGCCACTCTTGGAGTACCTGGTGGGCCACTCGTGGAGTACCTGGTGGGCCACTCCTGGAGTACCTGGTAGGCCACACCTGGAGTACCTGGTGGGCCACCCCTGGAGTGCCAGATGGGCCACTTGCTACTCCTGGAGTGTCTGGCGGGCTACTCGCCTCTCCTGGAGTGCCTGGCGGTCCGTTTGCCACTCCTGTAGTGCCTGGCGGGCCACTCGCCACTTCTGGAGTGCCTGGTAGGCCACTCGCCACTACTGGAGTGCCTGACGGGCTACTCCCCAGTAATGGAGTGCATGGCGGTCCGCTCGCTGCTCCTGGAGTGCCTGGTAGGCCACTCGCCACTCCTGTAGTGTGTGGCGGGCCCCTCGAAACTCATTGAGTGCCTGGTAGGCCACTCGCCATTTTGGAGTGCATGGTGCTCCATTTCTGGAGTGCCTGGTAGGCCACTCGCCACTCCTGTAGTACATGCCTGGTAAGCCACTCGCCACTCCTGGACTGCCTGGCGGGTCACTCGCCACTCTTGGAGTTCCTGGTGGGCCACTCGCCACTCCTTGAGTGACTGGTGGGCCACTCGCCTCTCCTGGAGTGCCTGGTTGGCCACTCGCCACTCTTGGAGTGCCTGGTGGGCCACTAGTCACTCCTGGAGTGCCTGGTGGGCCACACGCCACTCCTGGAGTGCCCGGTAGGCCACTCGCCATTCCTGGAGTGCCTGGCGGGCCACTCGCCACTCCTGGAGTGCCTTGCGGGCCACTCGCCACTCCTGGAGTGCCTGGTTGCAACTCGCCACTCCTGGAGTGCCTGGTGGGTCACTCGCCACTCCTGGAGTGCCTGGCGGGCCACTCGCCACTCCTGGAGTGCTTGGCGGGCCACTCGCCACTCCTGAAGTGCTTGGTGGGCCACTCGCCACTTCTGGAGTACCTGGTGGACCACTCGTGGAGTATCTGGTAGGTCACTCCTGGAGTACCTGGCAGGTCACTCCTGGAGTACCTGGTAGACCAGTCCTGGAGTACCTGGTGGGCCACTCCTGGAGTGCCTGCTTGGCCACTCGCCACTCCTGAAGTACCTGGTTTGCCACTCTTGGAGTACCTGGTGGGCCATTCGTGAAGTACCTGGTGGGCTACTCCTGGAGCAACTGGTAGGCCACACCTGGAGTACCTGGTGGGCCACTCCTGAAGTGCCTGGTGGGCTACTCGGTACTCCTCATTCTAAGCCGAAAGCATCACCATAAGGAATGTTAGTGAAGAGAGATTCAACGTCAAAACTTAGCATCCTACAGGTCGGATGCGACTGAACACGTTCGATGAAGTTTTCAGCGACGGAGGTGAGCAGGAAAAAAAAAGGGGGTAAGAGTGCCTGGTGGGCCATTCGACTCTCCTGGAGTGCTTGGCGGGCCACTCGCCACTCCTGAAGTGCTTGGTGGGCCACTCGCCACTTCTGGAGTACCTGGTGGACCACTCGTGGAGTACCTGGTAGGTCACTCCTGGAGTACCTGGTAGGTCACTCCTGGAGTACCTGGTAGGCCAGTCCTGGAGTACCTGGTGGGCAACTCCTGAAGTGCCTGGTGGGCCACTCGCTACTCCTGGAGTGCCTGGTGGGCCATTCGCCTCTCCTGGAGTGCATAGCGGGCCACTTGCCACTTCTGGAGTGCCTGGATGGCCACTTGCCACTCCTTAAGTGCTTGGTGGGCCACTTGCAACTTTTGGAGTACCTGGTGGACCACTCGTGGAGTACCTGGAAGGCCACTCCTGGAGTACCTGGTAGGTCACTCCAGGAGCACCTGGTAGGCCAGTCCTGGAGTATTTGGTGGGCCACTCCTGGAGTGCCTGCTGGGCCATTCGCCACTCCTGGAGTACCTGGTTTGCCACTCTTGGAGTAACTGGTGGGCCATTCGTGGAGTACCTTGTGGGACACTCCTGGAGCACCTGGTAGGCCACACCTGCAGTACCTGGTGGGCCACTCCTGTAGTGCCTGATGGGCCACACGCTACTCCTGGTGTGCTTGGCGGGCCATCCGCCCCTCCTGGAGTGCCTGGCGGGTCTCTCGCCACTCCTGTAATGCCTGGCGGGCCACTCGCCACTCCTGGAGTGCCTGGTATGCCACTCGCCACTACTGGAGTGCCTGGCGAGCCACTCACCACTCCTAGAGCGCTTTGCGGGCCACTGACAACTCCTGGAGTGCCTGATAGGCCACTCGCCATTTTGGAGTGCATGGTAAGCCACTCGCCAATCCTGGAGTGCCTGGTAGGCCACTCGGCACTCGTGGAGTGTCTAGTAGGCCACTTGCCACTCCTGGAGTGCCTGGCGGGCCACTCGCCACACCAGGAGTGCCTGGTGGGCCACTCGCCACTCCTGGAGTGCCTGGTGGGCAACTCACCACTCCTGGAGTGCCTGATGGGCCACTCGCCACTTCTGGAGTGCCTGGTGGGCCACTCGCCACTCCTGGAGTGCCTGGTGGGCCACTCGCCACTCATGGAGAGACTGGTGGGCCACTCGCCACTCCTGGAGTTCCTGGCGGGACATTCGCCACTCCTGGAGTGCCTGGCGGGTCACTTGCCAGTCTTGGAGTACCTGGTGGTCCACTCGCCACTCCTTGAGTGCCTGTTCGGCCACTCGCCACTCCTGGAGTGCCTGGTGGGCCACTCTCCACTCCTGGAGTGCCTAGTAGGCCACTCGCCACTCCTGGAGTGCCTTGCGGGCCTCTCGCCAGGCCTGGAGTGCCTGTTGGGCCACTCGCCACTCCTGGAGTGCCTATTGGGTCACTCGCCACTCCTGGAGTGCCTGTTGGGCTACTAGCCACTCTTGGAGTGCCTGGTGAGCCACTCGCCACTCCTGGAGTGCCTAGTAGACCACTCGCCACTCCTGGAGTGCCTTGCGGGCCACTCGCCACGCCTGGGGTGCCTGTTGGGCCACTCGCCACTCCTGGAGTGCCTGGCGGGCCATTCGCCACTCCTGGAGTGCCTGGCGGGTCACTCGCCATTCCTGGAGTGCCTGTTAGGCCACTCATCACTCCTGGAGTGAATGGCGTGCCATTCACCACTCCTTGAGTGCCTGGTATTCCAGGAGTACCTCGTGGGTAGGCCCACCAGGTACTCCCAGTGGGCCCACTCACCAGGAGTACCTGGTAAGCCCACTCACCAGGAATACCTGGTGGGCCCACTCACCATGTACTCCTGGTAGAGTACCTGGTGAATGGCCCACTAGATACTCCTACATACCAGGCCAGGAGTGCCTGGTAGTTAGGAGTACCTGGTGGGCCACTCATGGAGTACCTGGTTGGCCACTCTTGGAGTACCTGGTAGGCCACTCCAGGAGTACATGGTGGGCCACTCTTGGAGTACGTGGTGGGCCACTCCTGGAGTATCCGGTGGGCCACTCTTGGAGTACCTTGTGGGCCACTCCTGGAGTGCCTGTTGGGCTACTCCTGGAGTGCGTGGTGGGCCACTCCTGGAGTACGTGGTGGGTCACTCCTGGAGCACGTGGTGGGCCAGTCCTGGAGTACATGGTGGGCCACTCCTGGAGTACGTGGTGGGCTACACCTTGAGTACGTGGTGGGCCACTCCTGGAGTACGTGGTGGGCTACTCCTGGAGTACGTGGTGGGCCACTCCTGGAGTGCCTGTTGGGCTACTCCTGGTCTACGTGGTGGGCCACTCCTGGAGTAAGTGGTGGGCCACTCCTGGAGTACGTGGTGGGCCACTCCTGGAGTACGTGGTGGGCCACTCCTGGAGTACGTGGTGGGCCACTCCTGGAGTACGTGGTGGGCCACTCCTGGAGTACCTGATTATTATTAAAGATACGCCGGTATTCTCCCGGCCCGGGCCTTTTCTTAGTGGTGGCCCGGCCTTGGCTCCCTCTTTAGGGAGTGTCTGAGACCTAAGTCTCCCACGGGAGGAGGCACAAGTACCTCCTCATCTTTGGGACCAACTGTCCCGAGGCCTAGCCACAAGCTAGTCCTCTCTGGTCTGCCATTCCCGCCCCAAGGGGGGTAATGGGAATGACAGTCGTGTGAGCTGTAAGCTCTGGCTCAGGCTCCTACCCTACCCTAGAAGGGTTAGGCATGGTGTCGATTCCTGGAGTACCTGATGGGCCACTCGCCACTCCTGGAGTACCTGTTTGACCAGTCACCACTCTTGGAGTACCTGTTGGACCACTCGCCACTCCTGGAGTACCTGGTGCACCAGTCACCACTCCTGGAGTAACTGGTGGACCAGTCACCACTCCTGGAGTACCTGGTGGACCAGTCACCACTCCTGGAGTATCTTGTGGACCAATCACCACTTCTATAGTACCTGGTGGACCAGTCACCACTCCTGGAGTACCTGGTGGACCAATCACCACTCCTGGAGTACCTGGTGGACCAGTCACCACTTCTGGAGTATCTTGTGGACCAATCACCACTTCTATAGTACCTGGTGGACCACTCACCACTCCTGGAGTACCTGGTGGACCAATCACCACTCCTGGAGTACCTGGTGGACCAGTCACCACTTCTGGAGTACCTGGTGGACCAATCACCACTCCTGGAGTACCTGGTGGACCAATCACCACTCCTGGAGTACCTGGTGGACCACTCACCATCCTGTCATAGAGGACTGTGTTTTATTTTCATTGTGGTCCTTGTATCTTCTCCCCCAGTATGCGACCCACACCATTTCACTGACACTCAGGTACCTACTTACTGCTAGGTAAAGAGGGACACCACGTGTAAGGAAACATACCCAATGTTACCACCGTGCCGGGAGTTGAACCATGAACAGCGTGTAGGGCGAGAGCGTTGCCACCTGAGCCATCGAAGATGTTGATCTGAGGAAACGGATGTGGTGTTGTTGAAGGAGATGGCAGAGAGAGTGATGGAATTGGATGCTTTTGACGAATACATCAATATGACGTCTTCCCTATGATGTCCTCCCTGTGGCGTCCAAACGAATAACTCCGTTAAGTGGGACGCTTATGGACGACACGGACCCTACCCCTATACTTATGAGGATATTCACACAGACAATATTAGTTGCCAAATACTGCTACATAACATTGCAATAATAAAAAATAACTATCCATGTGTAGTATATAAACTGTAATACGTAGAAGATATTAAAACGAAACATAAACGTGTTAATAAGTCTGTGTGAAGCATTCAACGCTGAGGTTCATGTGGATTGTATAGGCCAGTTACCCCAACTAGAACACGAAAATTATAATAATTATTTCTATAAGTGCATGTACGATGTTTACAGTCCTAGCTGACATCAATGTTTACAGTCCTAGCTGACATCAATGTTTACAGTCCTAGCTGACATCAATGACATTCTGTTATGTCAAGTAAAAGGACACAAGTGCAACTAATGTGACATTTTATTGTGGCAACGTTTCGCTCTCGAGAAACTTTGTCAAGCTGTTACAAACAATACATGGACACAGAGGGTATATATAGGCTCAGAGTGAGGTGCAATACTAGTGGTAGTAGTAGTAGTAGTAGTGAGATATGTTGTAGTAGTAGTAATACAATATGTTAGAACAATTAACTCGCACATGAGTAAACGATATAAAAGCTATAATTTGGGAAGCACAAAAATAGGTTAGACAAATATTTCTATTGGAGGCTGGATAGAGAAGGTCTGTTTCAATGTAAAGTGCTTTGTGTAGTATAACAGGAGAGACTATGTGATGGCAGGGTTTACTGTTTTCAGGAGGATTCTTGCTAATACTTCACAGATGGTGAAGCTGCTGTTGTTTTGTTTAATTGTATTAGAAACAGCTATTAGTGAAGATTCAAGGCACTTGCGTCTGCGGAAATTAATTTCTTTGATCACTAATTGGGTGCCCCTGAACTTCATGATGGAGAATTGTGCTTGGCAACAGTCTTTTGTTTTGGTGGGAGGAGCTTAGCTAGGCTCCTCCCTCTCCCCCTCTCTCTCACTCTCTCTGTTGCTGGCCTTCAACCTGGAAGGATCTCTAGGTCCTTCTTCTATCTTCTTTTGGGGCATTATGTGTGCTCCAGGGGTGAGTTTTTATAACTTAAGTTGTGGCCACCATACCCAGGGTGACTAAAGTGTGTCAAAACACTGGTTAGCCCAGAGTTAGTCAAGAAGAGAGAAGGACAAGGTTAATAAGATACACCATGTGGGAGAACAGCTATGGAGTGTGTAGATTTTTGTTTTGAAAATGTGAGGCTGTGATTGTATCTTCTGTACATATCTATTTAGAATACAGTTATATTTTTATAGTAGTAGTTTAAATAACCTGTGAGGAGGGCTGGTGAAAGGATATCAGAGACACTCAAGATGATCAGCCATGATGTAAGTATTACCCCTAGACAGATAAGGCCATTAAGTGAAAGCTACCCCACACTAGAACATGTAGTGAGAACCTTACTATCAAAGTAATAAGGGACAAACCAACGTAACATGTACCTTCAGCACAATACTACTGTACACGAGAGAAGTGTAGGAACTTGTATCCTATATTATATTAAATTGATTACTTTGATTTACTTTGATATTGTCCACCTAGACAACTTTATCTTTAATAATAAACTTATTAAATTTTAATTTCTTTAGTTAGTAGCCTACCAGTTGTAATCCTGATGCACTACTGAATCTTACTAAATTCTAATGGATAATTGGACCAGGATACTGACTACTTGTTACAAAAACCCACTAACAGGCTGGATGCTAGAAGGGCAGTCCTTTCTAGTATTCACTGGAGATTTCTATCATTATTAGATATCGCATTTTTTGTAACATCCCATTCATTGATAACTGGGATATATTCTATGGCAAACGTGATATGTATGCAAGGGATGGGGTTCATCTCTGTGGCAGGAGAGGTTTTATTAGGCAATTCGATTGAGGGGGTAATTTATGACTTGTCTAGGAATTTAAACTGATAGATTATAGAGGTATGGGTGTTTGTGGGAAACAATCAGGCTGAAGTACCAGGGTTGAAAACAGCAGATATAACCAGGATATGTCAGGGATATATTTAAAAGATAATATTCAAACTAAAGTTGCAAGTAAAGGCAAATTAACTGATCAACAAACAGATATAGTAGAGGGCAACGAGTGACTAGCTTTTAAGGTTTACTATACAAATAGTAGGAGTCTAGGAAATAAGATAGATGAGCTAAGATTACCTGCAAGTGCAGGTAATATAGATATTGCTATAACAGAGACCTGGTTCAACATGAAAGATAGAGAAATGCCTTCTGAATGCAATATACAGGGTTATAAACTATTCCATACTGATAGGATCAACAGGAAGGGTGGTGGAGTGACGATGTAAGTCAGAGATAATATAAATTATTGTGTTAGACAAGATATAAGATTAGAAACATCAGACACAGAATCTGTTTGGCTACAATTTCTCGAGGGTCGTGGAAAGTTAATTTTGGGTGTGATTTATAGGCCCTCCCAAACCTTGATAGGGAGTGCAGGAAGATGCTATGGGAAGAAATTCATAATGCATCTAGATATGAAAATGTGTTAATGGGAGTTTTAACTTTAGACAGAGTGATTGGAACAATGTGACAGGAAATCTTGAGTCTAGTGACTTTCTTGATATGGCTCAGGATTGCTTTTTAAAACAGTTTGTGACAGAACCAACTAGAGGAAACAATCTACTTGACTTGGTTCTTGCCAACAATGAATCACTGGTTAATAATCTTGAGGTTAATGACGAGCTTGGGGAAAGTGATCACAAATCACTTACTTTCAATAAATCATGGAATTACCCGGATAACTGCAATCAAATCTCTGTCCCAGACTCTTGCTTGGCCGATTTCATGGGACTGAAAAATTACCTGGGTGGGCTAAATTGGGATGTCCTGACTATTGGTCAGGTAGGTGATCTTGGTTGCCAATATGACGTTTTTCAGAGCATAGTTCCAGCTGCCCAGACAACTTTTGTTCCAATTAAGGAAATTAGATATAACAAAAATTATCCCAAATGGATGAGCAATAGATTAAAACATGTCATTGGTCAAAAGAGAAGCATATATAGGCGTATCAAGAGGGAAGGGGAAGTTAAGTCAATATATTCAATTAAAGAGTAAAATAAAATAAAAGGAATAAGAAAAGCAAAAAGGGATTGAGGCTAATGTCGCAAGTGATTCGAAGACTAACCCAAAAGGGTTCTTTCATGTATAGAGAAGTATGATTAGGGACAAGCTTGGCCCACTTAAGAGTAACTCAGGTCAGATCACTGATAGTGATAAGGATGTGTGAAATTTTCATTACTTACTCCCTCTCAGTTTTTACCCAGGAAAATGCTAGCGAAATTCCACAAATAATAGATTATGTAGAACAGGACGATAATAAACTATGCACGATTGCATAACTAGTGATAACGTTCTCATACAAATAGAGAAACTAAAACCTAACAAATCCCCAGGCCCTGATGAACTGTTTGCAAGTGAGTTAAAGGAATGTAAAGAGGAACTTAGCATACCTTTGGCTAATCTTTTCAATATATAACTGCAAACTAGCATAGTGCCTGATAAATGGAAAATGGCAAATGTAATACCTATTTACAAGGTAGGTGACCGGTCCTTGGCTTCGAACTATAGACCAAAAAGCCTTATGTCCATAGTGGGAAAATTTATGGAATCATTAATTGCCGAAGCAATTTGCAGCCATCTCAAAAGGCATAAATTGATTAATGAATCTCAGCATGGTTTTACAAAGGGGTTTTCCTGTTTTACGAATTGACTGACTTTCTTCACTAAGGTATTTGAGGAGGTAGATCATGGTAATGAATATGATATTGTGCATATGGACTTCAGTAAGGCTTTCGATAGTTCCACATCAGAGGCTATTGAGGAAACTTAAGGCACTCAGAAGAGGAGGAAAAATTTTTTCCTGGGTTGAGGCATAGTTGACGAATAGGCAGCAGAGAGTTTGCATAAATGGGGAGAAATCAGAATGGGGGCACGTCACAAGCGGTGTTCCTCAGGGGTCAGTGTTGGGCCCCTTGTTGTTCACAGTCTACATAAACGACATAGATGAGGGAATAAATAGCGACATAAGTAAATTTGCCGATGACACCAAAATAGGCCGTCTAACTCATTCTAATGAGAACATGTATGCCAGGGATGGGGTTCACTTTTGTAGGTCTGGGGTGGGAGCACTGGCCAACGCAGTGGAGGGAGCTGTTAGGTCTTTAAACTAGGAATAGTTAGTGGTATGGGTTTTGGCAGGAAAACAGTGAAGTCCCAGTGTAGTAATATTTTGAGTTCTAGGGGAACTAGTAATAAGCAGGACGAGGTAGATATTGAAAAGCCAGTGACACTAGGTGATAAAGACAGTAATAGGTTTAGTAGAAAAACAGAAATGAGCAGTAAGGGTAAAGAGAAAGGAGAGTCTTTCAAAGTTTATTATGTTAATAGCCGTAATGCTAGGAATAAGATGAACGAGTTGAGATTAGTTGCTAGTGCAGGTAACATTGATGTATTTGTCTTAACTGAGACGTGGTTTAATTCAAAAAGTCGGGACATGCCTGCAGAATGTCATATTCAGGGTTTTAAATTGTTCCAAGTAGATAGAAGTGTCGGGAAGGGGGGTGGGGTGGCATTGTATGTCCGAGATCGCTTGAACTGTTGCATAAAAACAGGTATTAAGTCTGAAGTAACACATACAGAGTCTGTTTGGATAGAAATTTCAGAGAGGCAAGAAAAACTGATTTTAGGTGTGATATACCGTCCCCCAAACTTAGGGACCAAGGGAGACTACTATGGGAGGAAATTGTTAAGGCCACAAGGCACGATAATGTAATAATTCTAGGAGACTTTAACTTTAGTCATATTGATTGGAATTTATTGACTGGGAATTTAGAATCATACGACTTCTTAGAAGTAGTTCAGGATTGTTTTTTGAAGCAGTTTGTGACAGAGCCTACAAGGGGAAATAACCTGCTTGACTAAGTTCTGGTAAACATTGTTCACATCGCTATTGGGCCGTGCGGACGTGCTGCGCAGTCGCTCCTGATTGAGTTGGCTTTTGCACAGTTTACCTGTTTTCACTTGGATATCAATATGGCGGAACGTACAAGACGGAGAATAAATACTATCTGCATTGAGCTGGTTCGTGGTACGTTAAGTGGAGATACGATGAACGTCCTTCTCCCTAACATCATCAGGGATACATATGGTATTCCCAATGAGGAATTGTATGGTGTCGCTCTTAATGGTTTGACAAGAATCTTCGTGAAATTTGTACGAGCCGGCTTTTACACAAGAATTGTAGAGCATTACCAGGAACAACGCATGAGTGTGAATTCAGCGATGGATGTTGTTTTACATGATGTTTCTAAGTACTTCACATGGGTGAAGGTACGGAATGTACCCTTCGAGGCCACTGCATATGGTCTACAGGAGTTTTTTAGCAGTTATGGGACAGTGCATTCTGCAACCATGGGGGTGTGGAGGGATGGTCCGTATGAAGGGCTGCCGGAAGGTTCTTACACCCTTAGAATATCTTTAACAAGGCCTATACCATCCTATGTTATGATGACCGGTCATAGAACACAGGTTTATGTGTACTATGCTGGTCAGAGGAAAACATAAGAACATAAGAACGAAGGAACACTGCAGAAGGCCTACTGGCCCATGCGAGGCAGGTCCAAGTCTCCTACCGGCTTAAGCCAATGCACCCAACCTAGTCAGGTCAGGTCACATTGACTTAAGGGAGGAACACGGCAACCGACCTGGTAGCACAAGCTATCAGGTCCAACTCACACCCACCCACATCCACTCATGTATTTATCCAACCTATTTTTAAAGCTACACAACGTTCTGGCCTCTATAACTGTACTCGGGAGTTTGTTCCACTCATCCACAACTCTATTACCAAACCAGTACTTTCCTATATCCTTCCTGAATCTGAATTTTTCCAACTTAAAACCATTGCTGCGAGTCCTGTCTATGCTAGATATTTTCAGCACACTATTTACATCCCCTTTATTTATTCCTGTCTTCCATTTATACACCTCAATCATATCCCCCCTAATTCTACGTCTTTCTAGAGAGTGCAGATTCAGGGCCCTTAGTCTATCCTCATAGGGAAGGTTTCTGATACATGGGATCAACTTTGTCATCCTCCTTTGTACATTTTCCAGAGAATTTATATCCATTCTGTAATACGGTGACCAAAACTGTGAAGCATAATCTAAATGAGGCCTAACCAAGGATGTATAGAATTGAAGAACAACCTGAGGACTCCTATTATTTATGCTTCTTGATATGAAGCCAAGGATTCTATTAGCTTTATTGCGAACACTTATGCACTGTTG
>NC_091338.1:29376403-29508903 GCF_038502225.1 Cherax quadricarinatus
TGGTGAGGCATCAGCAGCAGGTGTTAGGTGGTGAGGCATCAGCAGCAGGTGTTAGGTGGTGAGGCATCAGCAGCAGGTGTTAGGTGGTGAGGCAGCAGCAGCAGGTGTTAGGTGGTGAGGCAGCAGCAGCAGGCGTTAGATGGTGATGCAGCAGCAGCAGGTGTTAGGTGGTGAGGCAGCAGCAACAGGTGTTAGGTGGTGAGGCAGCAGCTGGTGTTAGGTGGTGAGGCAGCAACAGGTGTTAGGTGGTGAGGCAGCAGCAGGTGTTAGGTGGTGAGGCAACAGCATGTGTTAGGTGGTGAGGCAGCAGCAGCAGGTGTTAGGTGGTGAGGCAGCAGCAGGTGTTAGGTGGTGAGGCAACAGCATGTGTTAGGTGGTGAGGCAACAGCAGCAGGTGTTAGGTGGTGAGGCAGCAGCAGCAGGTGTTAGGTGGTGAGGCAGCAGCAGCAGGTGTTAGGTGGTGAGGCAGCAGCATGTGTTAGGTGGTGAGGCAGCAGCAGGTGTTAGGTGGTGAGGCAACAGCATGTGTTAGGTGGTGAGGCAGCAGCAGCAGGTGTTAGGTGGTGAGGCAGCAGCAGCAGGTGTTAGGTGGTGAGGCAGCAGCAGGTGTTAGGTAGTGAGGCAGCAGCAGCAGGTGTTAGGTGGTGAGGCAGCAGCAGGTGTTAGGTGGTGAGGCAGCAGCATGTGTTAGGTGGTGAGGCAGCAGCAGCAGGTGTTAGGTGGTGAGGCAGCAGCATGTGTTAGGTGGTGAGGCAGCAGCAGGTGTTAGGTGGTGAGGCAACAGCATGTGTTAGGTGGTGAGGCAGCAGCAGCAGGTGTTTGGTGGTGAGGCAGCAGCAGCAGGTGTTAGGTGGTGAGGCAGCAGCAGGTGTTAGGTAGTGAGGCAGCAGCAGCAGGTGTTAGGTGGTGAGGCAGCAGCAGGTGTTAGGTGGTGAGGCAACAGCATGTGTTAGGTGGTGAGGCAGCAGCAGCAGGTGTTAGGTGGTGAGGCAGCAGCAGCAGGTGTTAGGTGGTGAGGCAGCAGCAGGTGTTAGGTAGTGAGGCAGCAGCAGCAGGTGTTAGGTGGTGAGGCAGCATCAGGTGTTAGGTAGTGAGGCAGCAGCAGCAGGTATTAGGTAGTGAGGCAGCAGCAGGTGTTAGGTAGTGAGGCAGCAGCAGCAGGTATTAGGTGGTGAGACAGCAGCAGGTGTTAGGTAGTGAGGCAGCAGCAGCAGGTGTTAGGTAGTGAGGCAGCAGCAGCAGGTGTTAGGTAGTGAGGCAGCAGCAGCAGGTGTTAGGTAGTGAGGCAGCAGCAGCAGGTTTAAGTTAGAAAGTTTTAAGGTTTATGTTACATAATAAACAATATTGTTGGCAGAACATTCATATTTATTTATTTATTTATTTATTAATTTATTTATTAATTTGAACATGATACAGAAAAGTACAAAAGAATACAATTAAGTGGAGCAAGCCAAAGCCACTTGTATGCAGAGCATTATGGGCTGGCTTAAAGTTAACTTAAGATTAACTAAGCAATGATGTATTCAGTGGTAAAACATTATTGTAAACAGATAACAATTAAGCTCTAATGAGTATTACAAAGACAGGTCATATGGTTGCATGCATTGCTGTACATGCAGTAGAATGGAGTATTCTGTTAGGTAGTGTATTTAAAAAATAACAGTTTGATTGGGTCTCAGGTTAAACATTTCAGTGATACAATTATGAGAAACATTTAAGATATACAATTTATAAGATACAATTATTCAGCATTTATTTGGTTATGGGTGAGTAAGTGATTTTTGAGAAGAGACTTGAATTTATAAACAGATAGTGTTGCTTTTATATTTACAGGTAATGAATTCCAGATTTTATGGCCTTTTATGTGCATTGAATTTTTGCATAGCGTGAGATGGACAAAAGGAACATCAAAGAGTGATCTGTGTCTTGTGTTATGGTCATGTGTTCTGTTGAGTTCGGTAAGGAGATGTTTGAGGGGAGGGTTTATATCAGAGTTAAGTGTTCTATGTATGTAGTAGGTGCAGTAATAAGTATGGATGTTTTGTATTGTGAGTAGGTTTAGAGTTTTGAATATTGGTGGAGTGTGCTGCCTGTAGTGGGAATTTATCATCATTCTGACAGCAGCCTATTGTTGGGTAATTAGTGGTCTGAGATGGTTTATTGTTGTTGAGCCCCATGCACAAATTCCATAGGTGAGATAGGGGTAAATAAGTGAGTGATATAGGGCCAGGAGGGCTGACTGTGGAACATTGTACCGTATCTTCGATAGTATGCCTACAGTCTTGGAAAAGCTCTGTTCCACAAGGCACAGTACTCGCTCCCATCTTGTTCCTCATCCTCATATCCGACATAGACAAGGATGTCAGCCACAGCACCGTGTCTTCCTTTGCAGATGACACCCGAATCTGCATGACAGTGTCTTCCATTGCAGACACTGCAAGGCTCCAGGCGGACATCAACCAAATCTTTCAGTGGGCTGCAGAAAACAATATGAAGTTCAACGATGAGAAATTTCAATTACTCAGATATGGTAAACATGAGGAAATTAAATCTTCATCAGAGTACAAAACAAATTCTGGCCACAAAATAGAGCGAAACACCAACGTCAAAGACCTGGGAGTGATTATGTTGGAGGATCTCACCTTCAAGGACCATAACATTGTATCAATCGCATCTGCTAGAAAAATGACAGGATGGATAATGAGAACCTTCAAAACTAGGGAGGCCAAGCCCATGATGACACTCTTCAGGTCACTTGTTCTATCTAGGCTGGAATATTGCTGCACTCTAACAGCACCTTTCAAGGCAGGTGAAATTGCCGACCTAGAAAATGTACAGAGAACTTTCACGGCGCGCATAACGGAGATAAAACACCTCAATTACTGGGAGCGCTTGAGGTTTCTAAACCTGGATTCCCTGGAACGCAGGAGGGAGAGATACATGATTATATACACCTGGAAAATCCTAGAGGGACTAGTACCGAACTTGCACACGAAAATCACTCACTACGAAAGCAAAAGACTTGGCAGACGATGCACCATCCCTCCAATGAAAAGCAGGGGTGTCACTAGCACGTTAAGAGACCATACAATAAGTGTCAGGGGCCCGAGACTGTTCAACTGCCTCCCAGCACACATAAGGGGGATTACCAACAGACCCCTGGCAGTCTTCAAGCTGGCACTGGACAAGCACCTAAAGTCAGTTCCTGATCAGCCGGGCTGTGGCTCGTACGTTGGTTTGCGTGCAGCCAGCAGCAACAGCCTGGTTGATCAGGCGCTGATCCACCAGGAGGCCTGGTCACAGACCGGGCCGTGGGGGCGTTGACCCCCGAAACTCTCTCCAGGTAAACTCCAGGTAAACATATGTGTTTGAAATTGGAGTCTATTATCAAGGTGGATTCCTAAGAATTTTCAATCTGTGAGCTTTGTGATAGGTGATCCATTTATCATTATGTTAAGAGGGACATCTGTGGCTCTGTTACCAAACTGATTGAAGTAGGTTTTGTCAATGTTTAGAGTAAGTTTGTTTGTCCTCATCCAGGTAGATATTTTCTGTAATTCGGTATTTACAGTATTGGCTAGCATGACTGGGCTCGGGTGAGAGAAGACATATGTAGTGTCATCTGCAAATAGTGTGGGTTTGAGTAGTTGTGAAGCATTTGGTAGGTTATTTATGTATATGAGAAAGAGAAGAGGGCCAAGGACACTTCCCTGTGGGACACCAACTGTAATTGGCTGTGCGGAAGAGTTTGCCCCATTTGTGTACACATATTGGCTTCTGTTGCTGAGGTATGACTTTAGGTAGTTGAGGGAGTGCCCTCTTATACCATAGTGTGACAATTTTATGTGGAGCAAGTCATGGTCAACTCTTTCAAAAGCTTTACAGAAGTCAATGAAGATCCCCAGTGGGACTTCTTTTTTCTCTATAGCAGTGTATATATGTTCTAGCATGTGTATAATAGCATTGTTAGTATTTTTATTAGGTCTGAACCCAAATTGGCAGGGGTTGAGAATGTTTTGGGAGATGAGGTAGGAATAGATTCGCTTATGAATTAATTTTTCAAAGATATTAGAGAGAGGGTATATAAGGTTCATTATTGAACCAAGAGTAACCCAATAAGTTAGTAAGTTTATTTAGGTACAAATACACATAAATACACTTAAACAAATTATCATACATAGTAACATGTACATTAACCACAAGAATAACACAAAAATTATCATACATAGTAACATGTACATTAACCACCAGAGTAACACAAAAATTATCATACATAGTAACATGTACATTAACTACCAGAGTAACACAAAAATTATCATACATAGTAACATGTACATTAACCACCAGAGTAACACAAAAATTATCATACATAGTAACATGTACATTAACCATCAGTGAGGGACTGTCTGTCTTATTTCCATTGTGGTCCTCAATCTTGTCCCCCAGGATGCCACCCACACCAGTCCACTAACATCCAGGTATCTACTTGCTAAGTGAACAGGACAACACGTGTAAGGAAACACAGCAAAAGGTTCTACCCCTCCGGGAACTGAATCCGGACCCTCAGCGTGTGAAGTGAGAGGTTTGCCAGCCAGGCCACGGGAAGATATATTAGGAATAGGGTTGACCCATGGCTTGGCAAGGGTAGAAACTTTAGGGGTGTTTCCTTACACCTGTTGTCCCGTTCACCTAGTAAGAAAGTATGTACCTGTGTGTTAGTGGACTGGTGTGGGTGGCATCCTGGGGAGCAAGATTGAGGACCACAATAGAAATAAGACAGACAGTCTCATGATGATGTACTGCCTTCTTGGGTTATCCTGGGTGGCTAACCATCTGGATTTAAAAATCTCAACAAAATCTTCCCCTTAACTCTTTCAGGGTCGACAGGCCCTGTCAGAGACTTGTTATCAGGGTTGGCCAAATTTAAAAAAAAAAAAATATTTTTTCTTATGAAAAAATGGAGTTTTTTTTCTAAACATTATAGGCTAAACAAAAATTTTTTACCATCAATACTTACCGAGATATGGAGGCGTGAAGTTTACAGAAAATGAGCATCATGTGGTAACATCGCCGACTGCCGTCACCCAGTATTCTTTTATTTAGTATTTTATGTACTATTTTCTATTATTTTTTAATTTTTCTTTTTCCAAATAACTTTTATGGCCTGTGAGACCAATATGATCAGTATTTTGTAAGTTATTTCTTTTTCAATACTACACAATAATGGCATAAACACTGTTGTTGTTGTTTTGTTTACAGAAAATATTTACACAAACAAACGATATGAAATATTGTTTATTACTGTTTTTCTATATTTTATATACACATATACAGTCACAGGGAATGTTTCTAGAAGTTCTGCAGCCTGTGGAAGTCTTTGAAAGATGGTGTCACGCACAGTGGTGTTTTACACTCCTCACACATAAAACGAGTGTCTCTGCGTTGTTGTGGGCGTTTTTTTGTATGTGCACAGATGTAACACATCTTCTGAGCCTTTTTCTTGAAAGCAGTAGCAGGCAGTTTTACCAGGAAGTGATCACAATGCTTCAAACGAAAAGGAAGTTGTTGAAAATTTTGTGGGAGGTCTATTGCAGGTGTTGTTCCTTGGTACGTGAATACTATTTGTCTGATGACAGACAAACAGAACTCGCCATATGGTGGTTTGTTTCTGGTCCTCATCTTATTCATATTATAAGCATTCAGCATGGAAATGTCCAGAAGATGAAAAAAGAGTTTTATGTACCACTTATAACTCTTGCAAACACAATCAGCAAACCCAATCTGCATGTCACATTTGTCCACTGAGCGCATATTGAGGGTGTAGTCAATCACAGCTGCAGGTTTTGGAATGGGTTCATTGCTTTCTCTATGCTGCCTGCCAGTGTCTGCCATTTCATTAGGGTGAACTGATGACAACAGTGTGACATCTCGTTTGTCATGCCACCGAAATGCCATGATGTCACTAGCAGCAAACGCCTGCACCTCACCTCTACGAGTGCCAGCATCAAACCTGGGCATATGTTTCCGATTTGCACGCACTGTGCCACACACATCTGTCATGTTCACTCACAAAAAATCACTGAGTGTGGGGCTTGTGTACCAGTTATCTGTATATAATATATACTCCTAACCAAGGTATGGTTCTATCATTGTTCTAACAACATTACCAGAGATGCCCAATAACCTCCTGGTATTTTGCAATGTATAACTTCCAGTGTACACAATAATATCCAATACCAGACCTCTGTAACAATCACAAAGCACAAACAACTTTATACCAAAGTGTTTCCTCTTGCTTGGTATGTACTGCTTGAAAGAGTCTTCCTTTGAACAGAATCAAAGACTCGTCAATTACAGTCTTCCTGAAGGGATAAAAATACATATTGAATTTCACTTTCAGATACACAAACACATGCCTAATCTTATATAACCTGTCATTTCTGTCAGGCCTGGTTTTGTCTGAGAAGTGAAGCATACGTAACATTAGCACATCGATTCACTGGCATTATATCACTGAAACCTGGGGTTGCAATCAGGCAGTCTGTTGACCAGTATGATTTCACACTGTGCTTATTCACATGTGGCATAAGCATTATTGTGGCAAAGAAAAGATACATCTCAGCCACAGTTGTCTCCTTCCACTGGTGTAGACATGATTTTGGTGAAAGTATTGTGTTTGCCATGGTGTACTCGTAGCATGTGTTGCTTTCCATAACAATACTTTCCATTAGGGGTTCATCAAAGAATAACTCAAAACATTCCAGTTCACTGGCATTGTTTCCCAGTGTACAAATTGGTGGGGATTTGGAACAAAATTGACAGCTTCCTGCCAATCCCAGGTGCGGTCTGCTGGTGGGTACTGGACAATGACAGGTGGTTGTGGTTGTGGAGGTTGTGGAGGTTGTGGTTGTGGTGGTTGTGGTTGTGGTGGCTGTGGTTGTGGAGGCTGGTGTGGTGGGTGGGTGGGGGATGGTGGCCTTTGTTGTAGATCAGCTGAGGCAGCGGCGTGGGTGGCAGCGTGGGTGGTAGCATGGGCCACTGCTGGTGCCTCACGGCAGGCACCACCACTACCACCACCATGCACATTTTCCATCCCAGTTCCAACAGTATCATCGTCATTTTCACTGTCAGTTCCTGTTGTACAGCATTGGATGCACACCGAGATGTACTCCTTCCCCTTGGAATAGCATATGGCACACTACCAGAGCACATATATTGTCGTATATACTGACGCTTCCCTGGGGAATATTGCACTTCACTATCACTACTGAAACTAGTTTGAAGAGCTTGTAGTTCATAATCACTATCACTATCATCACAAATGCTCACATCTGAATCTGGGTTTTGGGAAAATAGGAGTTTCCTCTTCAATTCTGGTACAACTGAGCGTGAACAAGATGGCCCAGCAGCAGAGTTGGAAGGTTGAGGGTCGTCTGGGTTTTCCTCACTATTACCGATATTATGGCCATTAGTTTCGGTCAAAATCTCACCAAAACCTTGAAACTCATCTTCACTGGCACTCCCATCTGTATTAGAACTGTCACTGGGGAACAAAAGCGTCCCAATTCGCCAAGGAGTGAGGAGCTTCTTACTGCGAGGCATGGTGGACATGGTGTACTAAAATGGCGTTCCCACAATGCACCACTGGGTCCCAGATTTTTTTTCTAGTGCGCACACCCACCATACAGACCCATTCTCTCACATCAAGGCCTACCAGCCTTTTCCCATGAGATTTGAAGGCACTAGAATTTATGCGTATTAGTACGTCAAAAACCCCTGCGTATAAGCCATACTAGTACAGTGGTTCCTCGCTTTTCGTAGTTCTCGGCAATCGTAAATTTCGCCAATCATAGGGGTATTTTCGTATAAACATGGACTCGCTTTTCATAGGTTGACTCGCGAATAGTAGTTCGTCTGGGACGCGTACGCACAGTGTGAGCTGGGGAGGCCTCCCTACCCAGCCAGTCTGGCATTGTTTACCAATGAGTGAAGGTCCCCTCAAGTGCTCCTACGAAATATTTCATAATATTCCACTCATTTTAGTGCTTGCAAGTGCTAAATAAGCTACCACAGTTCCAAAGAAAGCTCCTAGTGCCAAGCCTGTGGCAAAGAAGGTGAGAAATTGTACAGTGGCAAAGTCTTGGGCCATTTTAGGGAAGTGTTAAAGAGACGCCAGAAACAGAGCTCTCTCCACAGTTACTTTGCGAGACAGGACTAGAGTGACTTTCAAGGTGGTCCTAGTGGCATTAAGAAACAGAGAAGAGAAGCAACCCCAGAGAAGCAATTGGTACCTGAGGTGTTGCTGGAAGGGGATTCCCCTTCCAAACTGTAAACAATCCAATCTCTCTCCTCCTCCAGTCTCCCATACACTAAGAAGAATCTCCAATAAAGGTAAGTGTTATGCTCTTAATGTTTCATTCATCATTTCCCATTGTATTATGTACTACATGTATATTTCATGTAAAAATTTTTTTTGTTTTAATACTTCTGGGTGTCAGGAATGGATTAATTGTATTTACATTATTTCTTATGGGGAAAATTGATTCGTAAATCGTAAATTTCGTTTATAGTAACGGCTCCAGGAACGGATTAACTACGAAAAACGAGGGACCACTGTACAGTGGACCCTCAACCAGCGATATTAATCCGTTCCTGAGAGCTCATCGTTAGTCAAAATTATCGTTAGTCAAGTTAATTTTCCCCATAAGAAATAATGGAAATCAAATTAATCCGTGCAAGACACCCAAAAGTATTGAAAAAAAAAAAATTTTTACCACATGAAATATTAATTTTAATAAACACAAACTGAAGATTACATGCACAGTTACATGACACTTACCTTTATTGAAGATCTGGTGATGATTGATTGGATGGGAGGAGGGGAGAGCGTTGATCTTCTTAGTGTTTAGAAGGGGAATCCCCTTCCATTAGCACTTGAGGTAGCAAGTCTTTTTCTGGGGTTACTTCCCTTGTTCTTTTAATGCCACTAGGACCAGCTTCAGAGTCACTGGACTTCTGTCACACAACATATCTGTCCATAGATACCTGTACCTCTCGTTCCTTTATGACTTTCCTAAAGTGGTTCACAACATTGTCAGTGTACAGGTTGCCACAAGGATTGCAGTAGCTGTGTCAGGGTGATTTTCATCAAAAAAGGTTTGCACTTCAAGCCACTTTGCACACATTTCCTTTATCTTAGAAGTAGGCAACTTCTTCAATTTCTCTCTCCCCTCCTCCGAAGCAGTTTCCTCAGGTCTGCCCTCTTGCTGTTCAAGATGATCTAGCAGCTCATCAGTGGTTAGTTCTTCACTGTCCTCCACCACCAACTCTTCCACATCCTCCCCACTAACCTCCAACCCCAAGGACTTCCCCAATGCCACAATGGATTCCTCAACTGGCATAGGATTCTCAGGGTTAGCCTCAAACCCTTCAAAATCCCTTTTGTCTACACATTCTGGCCACAGTTTTTTCCAAGCAGAGTTCAATGTCCTCTTAGTCACTTCCTCCCAAGCCTTACCTATAATGTTTACACAATTGAGGATGGTAAAATGATCTTTCCAAAACTCTCTTAGAGTCAGTTGAGTTTCTGAGGTCACTACAAAGCACCTTTCAAACATAGCTTTTGTGTACAGTTTCTTGAAGTTGGAAATAACCTGCTGGTCCATGGGCTGCAGGAGAGGAGTGGTATTAGGAGGCAAAAACTTCACCTTAATGAAGCTCATGTCCCCATAAAGTCGCTCTGCCAAGTCTGAAGGATGTCCAGGAGCATTGTCTAATACCAGGAGGCACTTAAGGTCTAATTTCTTTTCAATTAGGTAATTTTTCACATTGGGGGCAAATGCATGGTGTAACCAGTCATAGAAAAATCCCTAGTGACCCATGCCTTACTGTTTACCCTCCACAGCACACACAAATTAGCCTTGAGGACATTGTTTTTCCTGAACACTCTGGGAGTTTCAGAGTGATATACCAATAAAGGCTTCACTTTGCAATCACCACTAGCATTGGCACACATCAACAGAGTAAGCCTGTCTTTCATAGGCTTATGTCCTGGGAGTACCTTTTCCTCCTGAGTAATGTAGGTCCTGCTTTGCATTTTCTTCCAAAACAGGCCTGTTTTGTCACAATTAAACACTTGTTCAGGTTTCAGTCCTTCACTGTCTATGTAATCCTTGAAGTCCTGCACATATTTTTCAGCCGATTTGTGGTCCGAACTGGCAGCCTCACCATGCCTTATCACACTATGAATGCCACTACGCTTCTTAAATCTCTCAAACCAACCTTTGCTGGCCTTAAATTCACTCACATCACTAGTTGCTGGCATTTTTTTAATTAAATCGTCATGCAACTTCCTAGCCTTTTCACATATGATCGCTTGAGAGATGCTGTCTCCTGCTATCCGTTTCTCGTTTACCACACCAATAAAAGTCTCTCAACATCTATCACTTGCGATCTCAGTTTCGAAAATATAGTTGCACCTTTGGCAAGAACAGCTTCCTTGATTGCCGTTTTCTTGCCCTCAATAGTGGTGATGGTTGATTGGGGTTTATTATACAACCTGACCAGCTCAGAGACACTCACTCCACTTTCATACTTAGCAATGATGTCTTTCTTCATCTCCATAGTAATTCTCACCCTTTTTGCTGTAGGGTTGGCACTAGAAGCTTTCTTGGGGCCCATGGTGACTTATTTTGCAGGTGCAATCACTACAAAGGCTGTGATAATATGAAATGTTCCAGTTGTATGTTTGGAAGCAACCGCAGTGGCTGGCTGGCTTGTAAACACTGGCACCCAAGGGACAAGTGAGGCGCGCTCAAGCCAAAGTGGACGCGTATGGTACGGAATGAATAGCGCTGGTCGGGTTTTTAAGTGCTAGTCGAGGCAAAATTATTGCATTAAAATGTATCGCTAGTCAGATTTATCGTTAATCGATGCCATCGCTGGTTGAGGGTCCACTGTACGGCCGAAATCCTGAAAGGGTTAAGTCAACCAAGTTATTTACATTAACTCTTTCAGGGCCGGTCCCGTATATACCTTGGCTAGGCCTATATACCTTGTACATGTACTTCTAGTAAATAAAGATTATTATTATTATTATTATTATTATTATTATTATTATTATTATTATTATTTTATTTTTATTATTAATACACTGGCCGATTCCCAACAAGGCAGGGTGGCCTGAAAAAGAAAAACTTTCACCATCATTCACTCCATCACTGTCTTGCCAGATGGGTGCTTTACACTACAGTTTATAAAACTGCAACATTAACACCCCTCCTTCAGAGTGCAGGCACTGTACTTCCCATCTCCAGGACTCAAGTCCGGCCTGCTGGTTTCCCTGAATCTCTTCAAAAATGCTACTTTTCTCACACTTCAACAGCACGTCAAGTATTAAAAACAGTTTGTCTCCATTCATTCCTATCAAATACACTCACGCCTGCTTTCTGGAAGTCCAAGCCCCTCACACACAAAACCTCCTTTACCCCCTCCCTGCAACCTTTCCTAGGCCGACCCCTGCCCCGCCTTCCTTCTGCTACAGATTGATACACTCTTGAAGTCATTCTGTTTCGTTCCATTCTCTCTACATGTCCGAACCACCTCAACAACCCTTCCTAAGCCCTCTGGACAACAGTTTTGACAATCCCACACCTCCTAACTTCCAAATTACGAATTCTCTGCATTATATTCACACCACACATTGCCCTCAGACATGACATATCCACTGCCTCCAGCCTTCTCCTCACTGCGACATTCATCACCCATGCTTCACACCCATATAAGAGTGTTGGTAAAACTATACTGTCATACATTCCCCTCTTTGCTTCCAAGAACAAAGTTCTTTATCTCCACAGACTCCTAAGTGCACCACTCACCCTTTTCCCCTCATCACTTCTGTGATTCACCACGTCTTTCATAGACCCATCCGCCGACACGTCCACTCTCAGATATCTGAATTCATTCACCTCCTCCATACTCTCTCCCTCCAATCTGATATCCAATCTTTCATCACCTAATATTTTTGTTATCCTCATAACCGTACTCTTTCCTGTATTCACTTTTTAATTTTCTTCTTTTACATACCCTACCAAATTCATCCACCAACCTCTGCAACTTCTCTTCAGAATCTGCCAAGAGCACAGTGTCATCAGCGAAAAGCAACTGTGACAACTCCCACTTTATGTGTGATTCTTTATCTTTTAACTCCATGCCTTTTGTCAAGACCCTCACATTTACTTCTCTTACAACCCCATCTATAAATATATTGAACAACCACGGTGACTTCACACATCCTTGTCTAAGGCCTACTTTTACTGGAAAATAATCTCCCTCTTTCCTATATACTCTAACTTGAGCCTCACTATCCTTGTAAAAACTCTTCACTGCTTTCAGTAACCTACCTCCTACTGGGCCGGATTAAGAAGTCTCCGGGCCCTAGGCTATTCAGATTGGCGGGGCCCCTTTGAGTTACGGGTAAGCGAAGCGACCCCTTCCAGCTTGGGGGGGGGGGTCGGTGTGAGCCTGTTTAAGGTCTAATTAAATACATTATGGCTATTTAGATTAAATTTAATAGGGAAAGTACATCAAGACAACCAAAACCATTTACCAACAGCCATTATAACTATCTTTTTAAATCATGCATTTTAAAGAGAATAAACTCAAGACAGCATAGTATTACTAGATTAGGCTATTGAAGTAGTGACATCATGTACCTATTATATTCAGCATAACCACTACAGCGCTGTTATTCCCTTTATAAGTCACTGACCATTATTGTTATCATTGCATCATGCATAAGACTATCAAATCATATAAACTCAAGAAAGTATTGTTTATATTCACAGGCACTTCTTAAATAAACTTTTTTCTGGATTTCATATTGGCAAAATCATCAATTATATTCTGAAAATCAATATTTCTTGTTAGATCAGACTCAGTGGTCAACAAGGCTAGGTTACACAATTTGTCTTGACTCATTGTTGAACGGAGCTGGTTTTTCACTCTTTTCAAAACAGAAAATAAACGTTCTCCTTCACAGTTAGTAGCTGGAAGTGTTAGGTAAAGGCGATACACTATGTCAACATTAGGGAAGGTTTCTGAGATACCTGCATTTCTTAAATGTTTCAAAGCAGCTGAGGGTGCACATTTTTCAGGTGGAGCTTTAATCTGATTCATATACCCAGAAAAATTAACTATTTCTTCAACAAATGTGTCCTGAACATCTGCTGAAAGGTGTTGTTGCAACTTCAATGCAGCTTCTCTCAATTCTGCATCTGGCATAGTAGTAATTTTGAACAGAAATCCAAACTTGTCATTGAGATTCTGGTAGATTTCTTTTCTTTTCACCAATTCTGTAATCAGTGAATCCAGAATGACGAAGTATGTAGCTGTCTTACATTTCTGCCTTGGTAGCAACACAATTTCATTGTCTGGCTCTTCAAAATTGCGTTTCCTCTTCCTTGACCGCTGATGATCAGCCCGATAACTGTAGTCTTTCACCAGCAGTTTAGCTTTCTCTTCAAACATTTCAAAAGCTTCATCATTGCGAAGTGAGCTTACAAATTCCACTAAGCCTGCATAGAGGTTAGCACAAGTAGCCATTTCAATTTCAATTTTCTGAAGTGTCTTGTTCATGGTATTTTACCATTCCAGTATACAGTCCCAAAGCACACAGAGTAAGGCCAATTCAAAATCTTCCAATTTTGATGCTAAGCTGGCTGCTTCGCTTCTTGTAGTTGCTGTCTGGTTTTCATCCTCTGCTATTTGGATCAAAGCAGAACGTATTTCAGCAAAGCTGTCTTTCAAAGCATGTGTTGCATCATGCTGCGCTGAGAGTATACCATCCATGATCTTTTCACAGTTTCTGAATTTGCAAGCTTCCTATAAAACATAGATGACTTTAAACAATGACAACTTCCATCATCATAAATCCTTGCTGATTTCCTAAAGTCAATGTTCAGAGTTTGACTGAAGTTTTCTGCAATGAAAGCATTATGTAGAGAATCTGGGATTACATTTGGCCATGAGGCAGGATCTTTTAAGACAAATCCTGTGGATGAAATGTCCTTTGAGACATTGAGAGGAGACACAAAAGAAGTAGATGCTGGCTGAGAAATAATGGAGGGAGGGCTTCCTGTATGATCTGACGTATCTGCAGATTTAACTGTACTGGTAACATCAGAAACTGTTTTCGTGAGCATGTCTGTAATCTTTCTGCAGCTTCCGACATCTTTCTTTTTCTGTTCTTCTTCTTGAATTTTCTTCTTTCTTTTCTATGACCCACTCGCATAAGAACGTCCAGCATCACGTTCACGAGATGCCATAATGAGGATGTATCACTGTCTGTAATGATGCAAATACAAATTTTTCATTATCAATTATTATTAATTTTTTAATTATTAATTTTTTTTTCTGTCAATTGGGGGGATATGGCCCTTGTAGCCCCCTTTCCTCTGGCTGCACATCTAAAAATTCAAAACGTTACCAGAAAGGAGTCATAAACAGAAATTTTACCATAGATTAGGTTAGTGATTTGGGCTACGAATATTTTACTAATTCATCCTCCTTGATCTCCAATTTACTTAAACAGAAATCATACTGAGTCCAAGAACAATGCGCAATGGTATTTATATTACCATTTTCATTACTAAACTAATCATTATATTTTGCATGATATATGGGCTACCACCATAGATAAGGACATGAGAATTAAAGAATGCAGGGACAATTTTCAGTTTCACCCAACCAACGATTTTCTGATGTGGCTTATGTGTTTCTGGGGAAATATGTAGTAAATTAATTGATGTTCTAAATCACTTCCGTCGCAACTTGAAAACTAAGCATTTGCGATGGAAGTGATGTAGAACATCAATCAATTGAGATCTGTTATTGAAATGATAAAGACTTAAAGACTGGACAAAGTGCTTTTAAAACCTACAAACGGAAGTCAGTTTGCGTTTTTAGGTTTTTCTTTATAGTATTTTTACCAAAAATGCGTCTTTACTGGTCCATGCGTCTTTACTGGTCAAGTAACCCTATCAGGTACCTCCCTTAACATTTAGAGGCGAAAACAAACATTTATCCATACACATCAATGTCTATCAACAACACTTCAGTTAATTTGTCACAGTACAAGTCTAGATAACGTGTAATTACTACAGAAAATTGGAGAGGAATCTCCCATACTCACCCATTAGCGGGAAAACACAGCTGTTCTGATGTAAACAAAGGCGTGTTGAGTGTTGCCATCTATGGTTAGGTTTATTTTTATTTTGTTTTATTTCATTATTTATTTTTGTTTTGATTAATTTTTAAAAATCAATTTTACTCTCCAAACACTTGAACTTTTTAGGTAGGGACCCCTTTGCACTTGCACCATGTGCGCAGTCTTGGATGAGCCCCTGAACCCCTTGGACCGCGGGGCCCCCAAATGCGTGGGGCCTTAGGCAAATGCCTAGTTTGCCTGTGCGGTAATCTGGCCCTGACCTCCTATACCATACACCTGCAACATCTGCCACATTGTCCCCCTATCCACCCTGTCATACGCCTTTTCCAAATCCATAAATGCCACAAAAACCTCTTTAACCTTACCTAAATACTGTTCACCTATATGTTTCACTGTAAATGCTTGGTGTGCACACCCCCTACCTTTTCTAAAGCCTCCTTGTTCATCTGCTATCCTACTCTCCGTCTTACTCTTAATTTTTTCAATAATAACTCTACCATACACTTTACCAGATATACTCAACAGACTTATCCTCCTATAATTTTTGCACTCTCTTTTGTCCCCTTTGCCTTTATACAGAGGAACTATGCATGCTCTCTGCCAATTCCTAGGTACCTTACCCTCTTCCATACATTTATTAAATAATAGCACCAACCACTCCAAAACTATATCCCCACCTGCTTTTAACATTACTATCTTGATCCCATCAATCCCAGCTGCCTTACCCCCTTTCATTTTACCTACTGCCTCACGAACTTCCCCCACACTCACAACTGGCTCTTCCTCACTCCTACAAGATGTTATTCCTCCTTGCCCTATACACAAAATCACAGCTTCCCTATCTTTATCAATATTTAACAATTCGTCAAAATATACCCTCCATCTTCCCAATACCTCTAACTCTCCATTTAATAACTCTCCTCTCCTATTTTTAACTGACAAATCCATTTGTTCTCTAGGCTTCCTTAACTTGTTAGTCTCACTCCAAAACTTTTTCTTATTTTTAACAACTTCATGTTGATGATGTTTGCAGACGTAGGAGTGAGGACCTGATTAGCAGGTATAGGTCAGCAATAGAAATAATTAGGAAGAAGGGTGGGAACTCTGTCATATGTGGTATTTTGCCAAGGAGAGGAGTTAGAAATGAATGGTTGTTCAGGGCAATTGGTGTCAATTGCTGGCTGATCAAATACTGTAAGGAAAATGGATTAACATTCATTGACAACTTGGATCTCTTCTGTGACAGAAATGATATGTATGCCAGGGATGGGGTTCACTTATCTAGGTCTGGGGTGGGGGCACTGGCAACTGCAGTGGAGGGAGCTGTTAGGGCTTTAACCCTTTCAGGGCCCACAGGCCCTCTCAGAGACTTGTTCTCAGGGTCCCCCAAATTTAAAAAAAAAACATTATTTTTTCTTATGAAAAGATAGAGAATCTTTTTCCGATCATAATGACATCAAAAGTATGAAATTTGATGGAAAACTTACGGAATTATGCTCTCGCGAAGTTAGTGGTCTCGACGATGTTTGCGCATTGGCGATTTTGCCCACTTTGAGCCCTATTTTCGGCCAATTCCTATGTACTATTCGACAAAAATCATAACTATTTCTCTAGAACTCCATTTTTTCTATCGAATGAGAACAAGAAACCACCAATTTACCGATTTCAACTATCCAATACAGTGGCCAGAATTTAGCAATTTTGCCAATTTCACACAAATTTCAAAAGATGCCAATTTCCAAATAGGGTCCAGAATAAACAAGAAAGACATTCCTGGCACTAAAATAACATTTCCTCTGTTCATTAGTCACGTCCCCAGGCCCCTCTTACATTTCTTTTGCTTTCCACTATGAATTTTTATTCTCACAAAAAAAAATAAGATTTACTGTTATGCAGACTACTGCATTAGTGTAGAAGTGGTATAAATAATATCAGCGCACTTGTGAAAGAATGTTAGACTCACCAGTTGATGTGATTGGACGCTTAGCATGATTTGTTTACTTTTGAACTGTGGTGAAAATCGAACATTTCTGCTACTTTGAACTCAATTTCAAGGTACTTTTCATTGTAAAACCAGTCAAAATCATCTCAATTTTTGTAATTTGTCTTCCATTCTATACAATGAGACTAGGAAAACTAGAATACAACGATAAATACCATACGAAAATATAGTGCAAAATCGGTTTTGATCCAAAAACACAGTCAAAGTTTTTTTTTCTCTACGCACTGTGTGCTGCAGGATTTTTTTTATACTGTGCACACTGACCACATAGACCAATTCTTTCATATATAGGCCTACCAGCTTTCTCTCACTAGATTTGAAGGCGCTAGAATTTATGCGTACTAGTACGTCATGGACACAAATTCAAATTCAAAGTTTATTCTCTGTAAGTATTACAATGCTGAGTTTACAGAATTTGGTTATTGTGTGGTTTACATGTAGTAAAAGAATAATTACAGAGTGTACCACTAGAACGCCTAGCATGGCTAGGCATTTCGGGCAGACTTATATTAAATCTTAGGTTTAAAATGTTACAAAATTATGAGGTAAGTTGGCATTATGGCTAAGTGACTAAATACTAGTTGTGAGTTTAGCAATGTGAATGCTTTTGTTTTGGCACTATACATAGTTTCAGTATTGGAGTATCACAGGCCAACTTATGACTAGTTAAGATTCATTATTTTGAGATTGAGATTGATGTTTCTGTTTATGGTCAAATGGGTGAGTGAGTGTAAGTGTGAACCACCAGGTGGTATTCGTATTATTAGTTGACAGGGTGTATCAGGGAGATAAGATGTTTTCTGATGGTAGTTTTGAAGGTGATGAATGTGTCTGCAGTTTTAGAATTTTCAGGTAGGGTGTTCCAGATTTTAGGGCCTTTGACATACATTGAATTTTTGTAAAGGTTTAGTCGGACACGGGGAATGTCATAGAGATGTTTGTGTCTGGTGTTGTGCCTGTGGGTTCTGTCACAACTATCAAGAAAGCATTTTAGGTCAAGGTTAATATTGGAATTTAAGGTCCTGTAGATGTAGATTGCACAGTAGTAAGTGTGGATGTACTGAACAGGGAGTAAGTTTAGATCTATGAAGAGTGGGGGGGTGTGTTGCCAGGGATGGGATTTAGTGATTATTCTTACTGCGGCTTTTTGTTGGGTTATTATTGGCTTTAGGTGTGTTGCTGCAGTTGAACCCCAAGCACAGATAGCATAGGTGAGGTATGGATATATAAGTGAATGGTATAGTGTGAGAAGGGCAGTTTGCGGCACGTAGTATCGTATCTTGGAGAGGATCCCAACCGTTTTGGATACTTTTTTGGTTATGTGTTGGATATGGGTGCTGAAGTTCAGGTTGTTGTCGAGGTATAGGCCTAGGAATTTGCCCTCATTATGCCTGGCAATTAGAGTGTTGTCGATCTTAATGTTAATTTGTGCATCTCCTGCTCTGCTACCAAACATAATGTAGTAGGTTTTGTCAACGTTAAGCGTAAGTTTATTGGCTGTCATCCAAGTCGATATTTTGATCAGCTCATTAACAATGGTGTTGAGGGTTGCAAGATTAGGGTGAGAGATGACATAAGTCGTGTCGTCAGCAAAGAGAATGGGGTTCAGGTGTCGAGATACGTTTGGAAGATCATTGATATATATGAGGAAGAGCAGGGGACCAAGGACACTTCCCTGCGGAACTCCAGTATCAAGTGGCTGTGTTGTTGATATTGTGTCTTTAATGGTGACATACTGATACCTATTAGTAAGGTAAGATTTGAAATATGCAAGCACATGGCCTCTTATACCATAATGGTCAAGTTTGTGGAGTAGGATGCCATGGTCTACTGTGTCAAAAGCTTTTCTTAGGTCAATAAAAATTCCTAGTGGATATTCCTTATTTTCCAATGCTGTGTAAAGCAGATCTAGCATTTTTATAATTGCATCGTTAGTGCTTTTATTTTTCCTGAATCCAAATTGGCAGGGGTTGAGTATGTTTTGTGACGTTATGAATGAATATAGTCTCCTGTGCACGAGTTTCTCAAAGATTTTGGATAGCAATGGTAAGTTTGATATTGGCCTATAGTTGTTTAAATCTGTAGGGTCACCACCTTTATGTATTGGTGTAACCCTTGCCGTCTTGAGTAGTTTCGGGAAGGTGTTAGCTTCTAGTGACTTCTTAAAAAGCAATGAGATAGTATGCGAGAGGACATGGGCCACTCTCTTGTACAATAATGGTGGGACATGAGACAGATTCCCTGAGTTATTTTTAAGTGACTTTATAATCTCGGTGACTTCCGTGGGCTCAGTTGGAGCAAGATAGAAGGAATTTGGGAAATTCCCATCTAGGTAGTCCCCGGCATGGGCATTGGTACGTGGGATTTTATTGGCAAGATTAGAACCTATGGTTGAGAAGAAGTCGTTTATCTTGTTAGCTGTGTCGGTGGGTTGCAGTGGTGTTTCATTAGGTTTAGTTAGGACAATATTCTTGTTTTTTTTTCAGTTTGTGGGTCCCTAGAATCTGAGAGTGTTTTCCAGGTCTTTTTTATATCTCCTCTTGTGTCAGTGAATCTACTGGAGTAGTATAGTTGTTTGGCTTTCTTTATTACTTTGGTGAGGACTGATGAAAAGTGTTTAAGAATATCTTTGTGTATTAAGCCCTGTCTATATTGCTTTTCATATTGGTGTTTCTTATCAATGGATTTTAGAATGGTGCTGGTTAGCCATGGGCAACCAAGCCGTTTGTTTGTGATCTGTTTCGTTTTCATAGGACAATGTTTGTTGTATAGTCTAATTAGTTTGTTAAGAATAATGTCTGTCCAGTCGTCAATACCATTGGCCTTGGAGAATTCTGTAGGCCAGTCAACAGTCTCTAGGTCAGCTGTGAACTTCCTTATTGAGGCCTCATCATGGAGTCTAAATGAGGCTTTGTTGTATTCAAGTGGTGGTTTACTAATGTTTGTCAAGAGGAAGGTAGGGTAGTGGTCTGTAGTGCTATCTGTGATTATCCCTGATATAAGGGGGGCTAGTATATTGGTCCATATCTGGTCTATTATGGTTGCACTTGTTCCAGTGAGCCTGGTTGGTTTAGTTATTGTTGGTATGAGAAGTGTGTTGTTCATATTGTTGATGAAATCAGTTACAGGCTGATCATCTAGTAGGCCAAGGTTGATGTTGAAGTCTCCAGCTAAGAGAAGGTGGTGCTTATTCATTTGTCTGTTTGTTATTAGTGCCTTTAATTTCTCACTGAAGTTTGGGATGTTTGTGTGGGGTATCCGGTAAATGGCACCGATTGTTATAGGCATCTTAAGTTTTTTTTACAGTAAAATTAGCAAAAATGTATTCTCCATATTCATCACTAAAGCAATTGGTGCTGATACAAGATAATTGGTTAGAGTAATAGATTGCAATACCACCCCCAACTTGGTATGGTCTGCAGTTGTGGATTGCTGTGTATCCTGGTAGAGGGTAGATATCTATTGTGTCCTGTTTAAGCCAGGTCTCAGTAAGTATAATGCAGGAGAAGGGTGTCTTTAGTGATTCAAGGAGTGCCAAGAGGTCATCATAGTGTTTGCTTAAGGATCTGATGTTGTAGTTAAGTACTGATAGACTTTTATCATTGTTTAGGATAGTGCTGGCTTGTGATGCTGTGTAGTAAAGGCAGTTACTTTCCAATAGGTTTTGATTGTGTGTCAGATTATGTAGGTTTAGATCAGGGTCAACGTGATCAATCATCTTCTAGGTTTAAATTATGGTTATTTATATCCTGAGTTATGTGTTGAGTTTTAGTACTGATATCTGTAGTGGTGGGAAGTTTGGACAAGTATATAGCTATAGCATTTTGGTCATGTAGAGTATAGTCACTAATACACATAATGAAGTTGGTGTTGTCTATGTGTTGTGCTGGAATGAGCTAAAGTACAACTAGGTATAAACTAATAATATAAAAATACAAATTAAAAATAGCACCAGGCTATCACTAGTAATTACACTATGGTCTAATATAATGACTTTGGTACTGACTATGTATTGAGCTAGAATGAGCTATAGTACAACTGAGTTTAATCTAATGATATATAAAAGGCACAAGACTCTCAGTTGTAATTGCACTAAGGTGTTATATAAGTTGTTTACAAGAATTAGAGTATAACTAGATTTAAATTGACAAGATAAAATATACAAGTTAAGGTAGCAAAAGAATAAAAAAAAAGTAGAAAAAAAAAAATATATATATATATATATGAGGTAGTTGGTACTAGTTAGCAAAAGATAGTTAAGGGCCGTGAACAAGTGCGTAAGCCATACTAGTATGGCCGAAACCCTGAAATGGTTAAACTAGTAATAGTTAGTGGTATGGGTTTTGGCGGGAAAACAGTGAAGTCCTGGTGTAGTAATATTATGAGTTCCAGGGGAACTAGTAATAGTCAGAATGAGGTGGATATTGGAAAGCCAGTGGCACTAAGTGACAAGGACAGTAATAGGTTTAGTGGAAAAATGGAAATGAACAGGAAGGGTAAAGAGAAATGAGGGTCTTTAAAAATATATTATGCTAATAGTTGTAGTGCTAGGAATAAGATGGATGAGTTGAAATTAGCTGCTAGTGCAGGTAACATTGATGTTTTTTCCATCACTGAGACGGTTTAATTCCAGAAGTTGAGACATTCCTGCAGAATGTCACATTCAGGGTTTTAAATTATTCCAAGTAGATAGAAGTATCGGGAATGGGGGTGGGGTGGCACTGTATGTCCACAATTGCTTGAACTGTTGCATAAAAATGGGTGTTAAGTCTTAAGTAACACAGAATTTTCAGAGGGGCATGAAAAATTGATTCTAGGAGTGATATACCGTCCCCCAAACTTAGGGACCAAGGGAGATTACTATGGGAGGAAATTGTTAAGGCCACTAGGCACAATAATGTAGTACAGTGGACCCCCGCATAACGATCACCTCTGAATGCGACCAATTATGTAAGTGTATTTATGTAAGTGCGTTTGTACGTGTATGTTTGGGGGTCTGAAATGGACTAACCTACTTCACAATATTCCTTATGGGAACAAATTCTGTCAGCACTGGCACCTGAACATACTTCTGGAGTGATAAAATATCGTTAACTGGGGGTCCACTGTAATTCTAGGGGACTTTAACTTTAGTCAGACTGATTGAAATTTCTTGAATGGAAATTTAGAATCAAATGACTTCTTAGTAGTTCAGGACTGTTTTTTGAAGCAGTTTGTGACAGAACCTACAAGGGAAAATAACCGGCTTGACTTTGTGCTGGCAAACATATTATGTTAATAAATTACCCCTAGGGGTGTTATGTCAGCATATTTCATTCACTGGTGCACATAGACTTATTTGAATTCTTGGTTAACTTCAACGCGAGTAGGAGGGCAATACATCGAGGCGAGGTAAGAAATGAACTAAGTCTATTCTTACCTGGGCTAAGCAAGGCTATAACAGACCATAAAGCCCTGGATAAAATACCGCAATGCCGACTAGTATAAAGCCACTTCTAGTATAACGACTAGTATAACGACACTTCTCACAGAGCAAAGCGTTGCCTTAGTAAAAGCTTGCTCAGCAACCAGTGTCTTGGTCTATAAGTTGATCCCCGTGCCAGGCAGTTGTATGCGTCAGAATGCATGTAGATACTCACGGTTCAGGATTAACTGATGAGAGAAGAGTACGTTAAAACAAGAAAAGGACAAACCTCCCTACTTACGTACTTGTGTGAACTCAAAAGTCTGCACTTCACTGCCGGCTATAGGTTGATTATAAACTCCTTGCGACTCAAGAAATGTGCAGTCCCCCGTACTACAAGAAATCTATAACCCACCTTGCTCTTGTAGCGTGAGCTATGGTGTTCTTCACACCCTCGACAGGTATCGGTGACTTGATAGAAGCTGAAGTGTCCTTGGATGTCCACACCTTCCATAGTCTAGGAATACGCACACTGGTACCCTATGTTCCACAAGATTTGTCTTTATTGTTCACAATCTTATCACTGAAGAAGCTGCTCACACTTCTCTGTAAGTGTTTGTGTTTTGTGAGACACTTTGTTCACACTAATGCACGGATCAGTGTTCTTCGTTGGTTATCCTGATGTCAGTGTGACTCTCAGTAGAGTCAAAAGTAATCTGACCTCACAGCGCCCTACGCCATCACTCCCCTCACACATTAAGGAAAAGCTGACCTAGTACTTTTGCTTCATTGCCACTTCCTCCATGAAGCAAAGCAGAATGCTTGATTCTTGCTGTCTTAAGCATAGACAACAATGTACACTATCTTTACCATGGTAATAAAGTGGGAGCAGGATTTTCCTTAATTGTCCTGCTAAGGTAAGAGATGGACTGTCTTTTATTAAATTACACTTTGCAACACTGGAGTCTTTCAAGGAGCGATGGTCGCTTCTGGGATCAATTACTTGCTGTAGCAGTAAACGAGATGCTTGCCCCTTCTGAGAGGGCTGAGCCCCCTCAGGGCTGAAAGGGGCTGAAGGGGACTGATACCCCCCTTCTGGAGAAAATTTCTCCACACTGGGGGGCGGCGGAGGTTCGCTGCAGGTTAACTATTCATCACTTAACATTAATTTGATTTTCTCACTCGCCACCACTGCTGCTTGTCTTTTCTGAACAGCTTTAGTCTGTGTGGTTTCTGGAGAGTCACTAATTTTATTTTCAACATTGTGTAATTCTAACAGCACTAGTTTATTTATTGTCTAGTTATTCACTGCACCTTCGCTTAAAACATCAACTGTCCTGATGATTCCATTTGCATCAGGATATATGGTCACAATTTTTCCAAGTGGCCCTTGGGACCTCGGACCATCATTGTCAATAATCACTATGTCACCAGGTCTTAAGGACTTATGATTTTCAGGAACACCAGTTCCTTAGAAGTGTTCTCTCAATGAGGTGAGGTAGTCTTCTCGCCAAATTTTCTCCCAACCTTCAATCACTTTATTAAGGTGTTTGAATTTACGTCTGAGTTGCTCGGGTTCAAAATAAGTAGGATCCTCTATGATTTCTTTATCATTCGTGAGAGGAACAGGTTCGAGCCTTCTGCCTTGGGGTAAATGAGATGGACTTAACATTTCTAAACTGTCCAGATCATCGGTAACATAAGTTAGAGGTCTGTTGTTGACTCTATTTTCTATTTCAGTCACAACTGTACAGAATTCTTCTAAGTCTATTCTCTGATGATGAAGAGTCTTCCTTAAACAACGTTTTACAATGCCGATCATTCTTTCATAAAATCCGCCGTGCCATGGAGATTTAGGAGGAATGTATCTTCAACGACAACTGCATTGATTCAGCATCTGTTGTACTTCTGGTTGATCAGAGATTTTGCTTATATAAGCAGCACCAGCAACAAAGTTCGTTGCATTGTCTGAAATCATCAGTCTGGGACATGCCCTTCTGGCTGCAAACCTTCTGAATAATTTGATAAAGGTTTCAGCAGACATGTCAGTGGCTACTTCTAGATGTACTGCTCTAGCCATAGCACAAGTGAACAAACAGATGTACACCTTGATGGGAACTTTGTCAGATGTTTTGGTTAAAATTATTGGTCCAGTGTAATCTACACCTGTCACCTCAAATGGAGTGGCATGACAAACTCTTTCAGAGGGATATGGAGGTGGACCTGGATACTGACATACTTGCATATCGTAGTGACAAGTAATACAGTCCTTTATTTGTTTTTTCACACTTTGTCGACCTTGAGGTATCCAGTAAGATTGTCGTTTATGATGAAGTGTGTCAGCTACCCCACCATGTAACACGTTACTGTTGGTGTTTTGCAAAATCAATTTTGTTAGCCAATTATTCTTGGGGATCAATATTGGATGTATGGCTTCTTTCGATAGTGAAGAATTATGAATTCTTCCTCGACATCTTATAATCTTTTCTGAGTTGAGATAAAGTCCTAAAGAATTAACCCTTTCAGGGTCCAAGGCCAAAATCTGAAGTGGTGCCCCAGTGTCCAAGAATTTAAAAAAAAAAATTTTTTATTTTTTCTTATGAAATGGTAGAGAATCTTTTTGTGAATGTAATAAAACAAAAAGTACGAAATTTGATGGAAAATTGACGAAATTATGCTCTCGTGAATTTTGATGTGTCAGCGATATTTACGAATCAGCGATTTTGCCGACTTTGACTCCCATTTTAGGCCAATTACAATATTCCAGTCAACCAAATTCTCAGCTATTTCACTAGTATTACTTCTATTCTATCGATTGAGCACAAGAAATCACCAAGTCAACTGTTTCAACTACAAAATAAAGTGACTGGAAATTGGTAATTTGGCCAATTTAACACAAAGTTCAAAATATTCCAATTTCAAAATAGGGTCCAGAATAAACAATGTAGGTATTCCTGGCACTAAACTAACATTTCCTCTGTTCATTAGTTATGTTTTGAGGCTTTACAAATAAATTCCATTTTGATTTTTTATTCACATAATGAATTTTTATTCACACCAAAAAATAGAAGATTTACTGTTATGCAATATTGTAATAATTGTATAAATATCATCACCACATTTGTGAATGTATATTAGACCCACCAGCTGGCGTGTATTAGACGTGTGAGGTCGTTTGTTTACTCTTGAACATCGGCAAAAATTTTACATTTCCGCCACTTTGAGCTCAATTTCAAGCCATTTCCAGTGCTAACACCAATCAAAATTATCTCTATTTCTGTAATATGTCTTCCATTCTATCAAATGAGACCAAGAAATCACAAATACAATTATAAAAAACATACGAAAAAACACTGCAAAGTCGCTGTTTTAATCGAAAATCATGGTCTCAGTTTTTTTTCTCTCATACACAGTGTGCTGCAGGATTTGTTTTATGTGGTGCATACATACCACATAGATGTATTCTCTCATATCTAGGCCCAAATTTACCACTCAGTTTATGAGAGTGAGCTGAGCTCATGACGTAGATCTACGGTTTGGACCCTGAACGTAAAGCCGTAGATCTATGGGACAAGATAAGATAAGATAAGATAAGATTTCGTTCGGATTTTTAACCCCGGAGGGTTAGCCACCCAGGATAACCCAAGAAAGTCAGTGCGTCATCGAGGACTGTCTAACTTATTTCCATTGGGGTCCTTAATCTTGTCCCCCAGGATGCGACCCACACCAGTCGACTAACACCCAGGTACCTATTTGCTGCTAGGTGAACAGGACAATAGGTGTAAGGAAACGTGTCGAATGTTTCCACCCGCCGGGAATCGAACCCGGGCCCTCCGTGTGTGAAGCGGGAGCTTTAGCCACCACCTGAAAGGGTTAATCATAACAGGTTTCTTTGGGGATTTATCTTGTGTTTCTAGAAATTTATATTCTGTAGAGAAAACATCTTTCTGTATTAGTTTCACCCAGTATTTAATGGGTTCAAAACATTCATAATTAGGTTTTATTCCTTTAATGAATTTAAAGACAAGAGCTGTAACTCTTAAGAGTTTACCCAAAGATGAGTACAGGTCCTCCATCACAAATCCGGCATCATTGGGACCTGTAGTGTGCTGGATTACTGAGTTTGCCGAATTACAGAGTGGTTAGGTTAGAATACACTTAATAAAATTAACCACTTGACTTACACAGTTCATTGAACATCGGCAAAAATCGAACATTTCCGCTATTTTGAGCTCCATTTCAAGGTACTCTTCGTCATGAAAACAATCAAAATCATGTCTATTTCTGTAATATATCTTCCATTCTATCAAATGAGTCCAAAAAATGAGAATACAACCATAAAAACCATACGAAAATATACTGCAAAGAGGCGGCTAATGGCTGAGAAGTGAACTCCCTTATTTATCGTCCGTCTTTTTTATTTGTGTTGTACGTTAAGAAGCATCTTTCCATCATACATTTCCAAAGTTTCAGTGAGATAGCCCAACAAACAACCGAGAAAAAAAAGTATTTACCAAAAATCATATATGGCAAGCCCAAGCCAGGTACTGGAAATAAGTCACTTTGTCTGACTTTTCTGGTATATCCTAGGTTCTCTATACATACACTTGGCTTAGCGCTTCTTTTTGATTATAATAATAATAATATACATACACTGCTATGTATGATAATCTATGTAACTGTATTTGTGTATACCTGAATAAACTTATTTACTTCTAATTTGTTAACTGAGTACAAGAAACCGCCCATTCACTTATTTCAACTACCCAATAAAGTGGTCAGAAATTGGCAATTTGGCCGATTTCTCACAAATTTCAACAGATGCCAATTTCAAAATAGGGTCCAGAATAAACAATGCAGACATCCCTGGCACTAAAATAACACTTTCTCTGTTCATTAGTCACGGCTACAGGCCCCTCTTATATTACTCTTGCTTACCATTTGGAATTTTTATTCACAAAAAATAGAAGATTTACTGTTATGCAGACTACTGCATTATTGTAATAATTGTATAAAAAATGTCAACCCAGACTTGACTCCGTACTGGAATTTGGACTGGCAGGCGGACAGGTATTGGACGGTGACGTCATTTGTTTACTCTTGAGCTTCGCTAAAGAATAGAACATTTTCGCTACTGTGAGCGCAATTTCAAGGTACTTTTCGTCATGAAAGCAATCAAAATCATATCTATTTCTGTAATATATCTTTCATTCTATCAAATGAGACTGAAAAAATGAGAATATAACCATAACAGCCATACAAAAATATACCGCTAAGCGGCCGCTAATAGCCGAGAAGTGAACTCTGCTATTTATGGTTTGATTTCTTTCATTTTTGGTGTACGTGAAGAAGTATCTTTCCATTATACATTGCCCAAGTTTGATTAAGATAACCCAACAAAAAACTGAGAAAATAATAATAATATAATAATAATAATAATAATAATAATAATAGTAGGTAGTAGGTTGGAAGACAGCAACCACCCAGGGAAGTACTACCGTCCTGCCAGATGACTGTGAAACAGAAACCTGTAACTGTTTTGCATGATGGTAGGATTGCTGGTTTCTTTTTCTGTCTCATAAACACGCTAGATAACAGGGATATCTTGCTACTCCTACTTACACTTTGGTCACACTTCACAGACACGCACATGCATATATATATACATAGATCTAGGTTTTTCTCCTTTTTCTAAATAGCTCTTGTTCTTCTTTATTTCTTCTATTGTCCATGGGGAAGTGGAAAAGAATCTTTCCTCCGTAAGCCATGCGTGTCGTATGAGGTGACTAAAATGCCGGGAGCAATGGGCTAGTAACCCCTTCTCCTGTAGACACTTACTAAAAAAGAGAAGAAGAAAAACTTTATAAAACTGGGATGCTTAAATGTGCGTGGATGTAGTGCGGATGACAAGAAACAGATGATTGCTGATGTTATGAATGAAAAGAAGTTGGATGTCCTGGCCCTAAGCGAAACAAAGCTGAAGGGGGTAGGAGAGTTTCAGTGGGGGGAAATAAATGGGATTAAATCTGGAGTATCTGAGAGAGTTAGAGCAAAGGAAGGGGTAGCAGTAATGTTAAATGATCAGTTATGGAAGGAGAAAAGAGAATATGAATGTGTAAATTCAAGAATTCTGTGGATTAAAGTAAAGGTGGGATGCGAGAAGTGGGTCATAATAAGCGTGTATGCACCTGGAGAAGAGAGGAATGCAGAGGAGAGAGAGAGATTTTGGGAGATGTTAAGTGAATGTATAGGAGCCTTTGAACCAAGTGAGAGAGTAATTGTGGTAGGGGACCTGAATGCTAAAGTAGGAGAAACTTTTAGAGAGGGTGTGGTAGGTAAGTTTGGGGTGCCAGGTGTAAATGATAATGGGAGCCCTTTGATTGAACTTTGTATAGAAAGGGGTTTAGTTATAGGTAATACATATTTTAAGAAAAAGAGGATAAATAAGTATACAAGATATGATGTAGGGCGAAATGACAGTAGTTTGTTGGATTATGTATTGGTAGATAAAAGACTGTTGAGTAGACTTCAGGATGTACATGTTTATAGAGGGGCCACAGATATATCAGATCACTTTCTAGTTGTAGCTACACTGAGAGTAAAAGGTAGATGGGATACAAGGAGAATAGAAGCATCAGGGAAGAGAGAGGTGAAGGTTTATAAACTAAATGAGGAGGCAGTTAGGGTAAGATATAAACAGCTATTGGAGGATAGATGGGCTAATGAGAGCATAGGCAATGGGGTCGAAGAGGTATGGGGTAGGTTTAAAAATGTAGTGTTAGAGTGTTCAGCAGAAGTTTGTGGTTCCAGGAAAGTGGGTGCGGGAGGGAAGAGGAGCGATTGGTGGAATGATGATGTAAAGAGAGTAGTAAGGGAGAAAAAGTTAGCATATGAGAAGTTTTTACAAAGTAGAAGTGATGCAAGGAGGGAAGAGTATATGGAGAAAAAGAGAGAGGTTAAGAGAGTGGTGAAGCAATGTAAAAAGAGAGCAAATGAGAGAGTGGGTGAGATGTTATCAACAAATTTTGTTGAAAATAAGAAAAAGTTTTGGAGTGAGATTAACAAGTTAAGAAAGCCTAGAGAACAAATGGATTTGTCAGTTAAAAATAGGAGAGGAGAGTTATTAAATGGAGAGTTAGAGGTATTTGGAAGATGGAGGGAATATTTTGAGGAATTGTTAAATGTTGATGAAGATAGGGAAGCTGTGATTTCGTGTATAGGACAAGGAGGAATAACATCTTGTAGGAGTGAGGAAGAGCCAGTTGTGAGTGTGGGGGAAGTTCGTGAGGCAGTAGGTAAAATGAAAGGGGGTAAGGCAGCCGGGATTGATGGGATAAAGATAGAAATGTTAAAAGCAGGTGGGGATATAGTTTTGGAGTGGTTGGTGCAATTATTTAATAAATGTATGGAAGAGGGTAAGGTACCTAGGGATTGGCAGAGAGCATGCATAGTTCCTTTGTATAAAGGCAAAGGGGATAAAAGAGAGTGCAAAAATTATAGGGGGATAAGTCTGCTGAGTATACCTGGTAAAGTGTATGTTAGAGTTATTATTGAAAGAATTAAGAGTAAGACGGAGAATAGGATAGCAGATGAACAAGGAGGCTTTAGGAAAGGTAGGGGGTGTGTGGATCAGGTGTTTACAGTGAAACATATAAGTGAACAGTATTTAGATAAGGCTAAAGAGGTCTTTGTGGCATTTATGGATTTGGAAAAGGCGTATGACAGGGTGGATAGGGGGGCAATGTGGCAGATGTTGCAAGTGTATGGTGTAGGAGGTAGGTTACTGAAAGCAGTGAAGAGTTTTTACGAGGATAGTGAGGCTCAAGTTAGAGTATGTAGGAAAGAGGGAAATTTTTTCCCAGTAAAAGTAGGCCTTAGACAAGGATGTGTGATGTCACCGTGGTTGTTTAATATATTTATAGATGGGGTTGTAAGAGAAGTAAATGCGAGGGTCTTGACAAGAGGTGTGGAATTAAAAGATAAAGAATCACACACAAAGTGGGAGTTGTCACAGCTGCTCTTTGCTGATGACACTGTGCTCTTGGGAGATTCTGAAGAGAAGTTGCAGAGATTGGTGGATGAATTTGGTAGGGTGTGCAAAAGAAGAAAATTAAAGGTGAATACAGGAAAGAGTAAGGTTATGAGGATAACAAAAAGATTAGGTGATGAAAGATTGAATATCAGATTGGAGGGAGAGTGTATGGACGAGGTGAATGTATTCAGATATTTGGGAGTGGACGTGTCAGCGGATGGGTCTATGAAAGATGAGGTGAATCATAGAATTGATGAGGGAAAAAGAGTGAGTGGTGCACTTAGGAGTCTGTGGAGACAAAGAACTTTGTCCTTGGAGGCAAAGAGGGGAATGTATGAGAGTATAGTTTTACCAACGCTCTTATATGGGTGTGAAGCATGGGTGATGAATGTTGCAGCAAGGAGAAGGCTGGAGGCAGTGGAGATGTCATGTCTGAGGGCAATGTGTGGTGTGAATATAATGCAGAGAATTCGTAGTTTGGAAGTTAGGAGGAGGTGCGGGATTACCAAAACTGTTGTCCAGAGGGCTGAGGAAGGGTTGTTGAGGTGGTTCGGACATGTAGAGAGAATGGAGCGAAACAGAATGACTTCAAGAGTGTATCAGTCTGTAGTGGAAGGAAGGCGGGGTAGGGGTCGGCCTAGGAAAGGTTGGAGAGAGGGGGTAAAGGAGGTTTTGTGTGCGAGGGGCTTGGACTTCCAGCAGGTATGCGTGAGCGTGTTTGATAGGAGTGAATGGAGACAAATGGTTTTTAATACTTGACGTGCTGTTGGAGTGTGAGCAAAGTAACATTTATGAAGGGGTTCAGGGAAACCGGCAGGCCGGACTTGAGTCCTGGAGATGGGAAGTACAGTGCCTGCACTCTGAAGGAGGGGTGTTAATGTTGCAGTTTAAAAACTGTAGTGTAAAGCACCCTTCTGGCAAGACAGTGATGGAGTGAATGATGGTGAAAGTTTTTCTTTTTCGGGCCACCCTGCCTTGGTGGGAATCGGCCAGTGTGATAATAAAAAAATAATAAAAATAATAATAATAATATCTTTATTTACTTCATGTAAATGTACAAGGTATACAGGCCTAGCTGTATACCTTGTACATACTACTGTATAGAAAGGCACTTGTTATGCTGAGTATTTCAAGAAAATTAGGTCAGTGTCCCAGGATAACATCCACACTAGTCGACTAACACCCAGGTACCCATTTACTGATGGGTAAACATAGACAACAGATGTAAAGAAACATGCCTAATGTTTCTACCCTGGCTGGGAATCGAATATTTACCAAAAATCATATAATTGCTAACCCAAGCCAGGTACTAAAAATAAGCCACGTTGACTTTTTTGGGGTTATCCTAGGTTCTATACACATATGCTGCTATGTGTGATAATCTGTAGAGAGAAAATAACTTTTTTGTTTCATGTTTATGTTTGAGTATGAGTGTATATCATAGTTAGCTCTGTGCTATACAGTGGACCCCCGGTATTCGATGGCATCGGTATTCGATAAATCCGGTATTCGATACATTATATCGCAAAAAAATTTCCTCGGTATTCGATTGAAAACCCGGTATTCGATACAATTCGTACGAGACGTGTCCACGTGTGGCCTGAACTGCCCCGTGTGTGCCAGTGTTTACAATCCAGCCAGTGTGCGCGCATCTAAGGATACATTCGGTACATTCCATATTATGCATATTATCACTGTGTTTGGTGCTTGTTTCTGCAAAATAAGTCACCATGGGCCCCAAGAAAGCTTCTAGTGCCAACCCTTTGAGAAAAAAGTCGCTAATGACTTATGAAATGAAGAAAGAGATAATTGCAAAGTACGAAAGTGGAGTGCGTGTGTTGGAGCTGGTTAGGTTGTATAATAAACCCCAATCAACCATCTCTACTATAGTGACCAGGAAAACGGCAATCAAGGAAGCTGTTCTTGCAAAAGGTGCAACTGTGATTACGAAACAGCGACCACAAGTGTTAGAAAATGCTGAGAGATTGTTATTGGTGTGGATAAATGAAAAACAGATAGCAGGAGATAACATCTCTCAAGCGATAATTTGTGAAAAGGCTAGGAAGTTGCATGACGATTTGGTAAAGAAATTGCCTGCAAATAGTGGTGATGTGAGTGAATTTAAGGCCAGCAAAGGTTGGTTTGAAAGATTTAAGAATCGTAGTGGTACACATAGTGTGATTAGGCACGGATTAATTTGATTTCCACTATTTCTTATGATGAAAATTGATTCGGTTTTCGATATTATCGGTATTTGATGAGCTCTCAGGAATGGATTAATATCGAATACCGGGGGTCCACTGTACTCCGTTTTCTCTAATATAAGTCACCAAGACAAGGATAGGAGAATGGTACACAAATAACCCGCACATAAAAGAAAGAAGCTTACGACGACGTTTCGGTCCGACTTGGACCATTGACAAAGTGACTTTGTCAATGGTCCAAGTCGGACCGAAACGTCGTCGTAAGCTTCTCTCTTTTATGTGCGGGTTATTTGTGTATCGTTCCAGTCACGGTATTGTGCCTTTTTGTTATTTATAGGAGAATGGTATTTGTTTACCATATCCTCTTCATACCTCTTTCGAACTGCTCGGTGTTATGCCAAATATTACTCACTCTGGAGTATTTAACATGTTTTATGTTATTTATATTGTTTCTTAAGTCATATTAGATCAATTTTGATAGGCAAATAAGCTGTAGTGTTGATATTAGCGTAATAATGAAGCATATTCTCCTGCTTCATGAGACTGAGCTCATGGCAACCGGCAGTGGCTTCAAAGCCACCTTATCTTTAATGGATAATGTAATGTGTAGTTGCTTTACATAATGAGAAGCATTTCTTTTATTCATTGGAACCATGGCTAGGGCTAAAAGTAAGCAGGTTAAAACAATAAATGGAGAAAAAGAAATTGGAATGACTTATGCAGCAAGTAGTGCCACCAAACAGTACTACCAAACAGTACCAGCAGGTTGGTGTGGCAACCCTGGAAATTTTAAATTATGCTAGCCAAAATTAGTGCCGAATAACTGAAGAAACTGAATAACTGATTGCCGGATTTGTGATGACGGACCTGTATTTAGATCCATCAATGACTATTTCTGTTGTGTCTGCAGTATTTACACAACTTATTTCTGCTGTGTTCAAGCAGACTGTTTCTTCTGGCATAATGTGAGCTTTTTGCTGAGGCCAGTTATTTTCATTAGAGAGCCAGTTCGGTCCGTGGAGCCATAATTTATTATCCACAAATTTCTTGAGTGGGACACCAAGTGACAACATGTCAGCTGGATTCTCTTAGGTAGAGACATGGAGAAAGAGATAATCTCACTGCATCTTTTTATTTCTGCTACTCTGTTCTGTACATAGACCAACTTACTCTTATTATTTCTTAACCATTCGAGAACTGCTTCATTATCACTCCAGATCACGGTTTTTTCAGTAGTGGATGATCAAGTACTTTGTTGAGATAGACAGCTAATTTTGTACCTACATAGAGTGCTGTCAGTTCCAATTGTGGTTCTGTTCTGACCTTCAAGGGTGCTACCCTGGCTTTTGAAGTAATTAGTGTACTTCCTTTATCACTACTCATGTAAGCTACAGCGCCATAACCTCTGGTTGACGCATCACAGAACACATGTCATGTGTAATTGTTTCCCTTGACCTATTTGTCTGGGAAATTTAATTTGATGAAGTTGTTTAAACTCCTTGGATATTTCATCCCATGCTTGACTCATTTCTAGTGGCAAGTTCTCATCCAATCCAATTTTGAGTTTCCATGCATCTTGCATAAGCATTTTACCTTTTATGGTAATTGGTGAGACGAATCCTAGAGGATCAAAACATTGTGATACATCTGACAGTAAACTACGTTTAGTGAGTGTACTGCTTGATTTATAGTTTATCCTTTTGAGACTCAAAGTGTCTTCCTGTGTGTTCAAATTAAGTCCCAGCATATTGTTGCAATCAGGAATTTCAGCTTCAGGGAAATCTTCTTTGATAAGTTCCTTTAATTGCTTTGAATTTGTATTCCACATCCTCAGAGGCATATTTGCTTCTTTCATCTCCTTGTTAGCTTCTCTGTATAAGGATTTCAAATCCTCCTCTTTATTCACAGTACCTTGAAGATTGTCCACATAGAAACTTTTCTTTAAGATTTCTTTGAAGGGACTTTCTGATTTCTTCAAATGTGTATTTAGAGTGGCTTCTAGTAAGAATGGAGAGGGTGTTGCACCAAATAATACTGATTTGAAACAATAAGTTTTCACAGGACTTTGAGGATCATGTGGATTTTCAGGCCACAAGAATCGAATATAATCTCTATCTATTTCTTGTAGTCCTACTCTTAAGAAAGCTTTGGAAATATCAGCCGTGTAGGCATATGGGTTTGTGCAAAATTTCATAAGCACATCTCCAAGCTTCTCAGTTAGTGAGGGTCCGGTCATCAGACAGTCATTAATTAAGACTTGCTACATCTTTATTTACATGTGCGCTGCAATTGTATACAACACGTAGTGGAGTGGTTTCAGAATCTTTTCTGACTCCATGGTGCGGGAGATAATGAGCTTTTGTCTTCAACTTATCTTGAACTACTTCCTCAGTGATTTTATTGTCCAACTGTTCTTGTATGATATTATCATAGACAGTCAGTTGCTCTGGATTCTTCCTGAGCTCATGTATTTGTCCTTTCATCTGTCCGAAAGCCATGTGTTAATTGCTAGGCAGATGTGGTGGATTTAATTTCCATGGTAACCTAACCCAATGCTGTCCATCTTTATATTTGACAGTGTCCAGATATTGGCTATAAGTCTGAGACTCTTGTGGGCTTGGTTTATTTACATCAATACCTATCTTATCTAAATCCCACAACTTATCAACTGGTTCATTCATTTCTTTCAGTAATGATAATTTTTGCTATGGTACATGATCAGTGGTTATTCTCGTAACTAGTACATTTTCCACTGAATCAATATCAGCTTCTTTCCCACTTTGAGAGGGAATGGGACCACATATCATGTGGCCTGCTGTTTTCAGCAAGTGAACATCATGTTTACTTACTATATTTTGCACAAAACAGTGATAATTATCACTTCCAGTGATTAAATCAATTGGACTAATAGTGTCCGTCTGTATGTCAGGACAGGCTAACTTGACCTTAGCTGTTTTCAGTGCTGCGACTGTTTCTTTTAATCCCTGGATCTGCACAGACTTAGGCAAATCATCTACTTCCACAGCTTCTACTGTCTTTTTCCTGTTTCCTAGACCAACAGTGATTCTGGCTAGGTCATATGTCTGTTTACCAGTATTGTGGAAAAAAACAGCTATATCTAACTGTACTTTGGCATAGGGTTGTTTATTCAGTTTCTGTAACACTGTTCTTCTTATGAAGGACCTTTGTGAGCCTTGATCAAATAGCGTTAGCACATTGGTTTTGTGTAATTTATTAGATAACTCAACTCGAGCTATCGGGAGAGCTGTTGCTTTAAACTTATCTCTCACATTTAATCCTGTTGCTTGTTGACTTCCTGATTCTGTGGAAGTCTTCTGCTGTTCAGCAAAAGTATTTGGGCATAATGCTGTATGATGCATACCCTTGCATTTAAAACACTTCTTCAGTGAGCATTTTCCTCCCTTGTGTTCACCTAAACACTTGATGCACCTTTTCAGCTGATGAACACGTTGTTTACGTGCCTCCATTGATGTGTATTGACTACAATACTGTACCCAATGTGTTCCATCACAAAGTGCACATTTAGGAGTACGTTTATGTTTGACAGTCTGTTTACTGTCTGTTGTATTCACAGCTTGATAAATACCTATATGGAATTTCCCATTATGTGGTTTAGTGGGAGTAGATATACTCTTTTTATACTGAGTTGAAGGTTTATTATCCACAGGATTTGTGGATTTTTCATCTTGTCTCGTTGCTTGCATGCCTGAAACTATTGTTTGTAAACCATTGCTAATTTCTTCACAAGTGAAATAACGTTTATTGAACATAATATTTAATCGTTCAGTAGTTTGTGGTGACAACTTATCTTGTACAATACCACTGATAAACCAATCACATTGCCTTAGGTCATATTTAGCACCTAAAGATCTGAGACTATTGTCTAATGTGATTCTAAATGCCTGTAAGTCTGAAAAACAATGTTTGGGTTGCTTCAAGCTTGATATTAAGACCGCATGTCTAACTCTGGGCTTGTCAGCATCAAAGTAATTGTCTGCTAAGACACGTAAGGCTATTTGATAATTGCCTTTAACCACCGGAAATAACTTATTCAGTTCACAAGACATTTAAGATAATTGAACTTAGCAATCTCATCTATGTCAGTTTGTGAATGTACTATGGACTGAAAACCACTAATGAATTCTTCATTATTATGACCTTGGAAAATAGGTAATGACAAGGTAGGCGAACTTGGTAATGGGACACTTGTTGTTGTTTGTGTTGATGTAACAGGTGTTTGACCTCTAGTTACAGTAGGTCTCTGTGACAGAGTTTTGCGGCAGACTGCCTATACTCCTGTCCACCTTAATTGTTGATTACTAAAAGTATCCAAAACATTTTTAATTTCATCCTCAGATGGATCTGATTCAAGAAATTCCTTTTCATAATTTGCATAGTCTGAATTAATTATTTCCAGACGTTGTGTAAGTAATTCAAATTTGACCTCAAGATCATCAAAATTTATGTTTGTATCTTGAGTTAATCCTATACAGACTGAAATTAGATTTTCTAATTGTGTAATCTTAGTCTGTAAAGACTGAAACTGAGTTTTCAAACAAGCCATTTTAATGGTATACTGAAATTCTAGCACCACACTATACTGCTATAAACAGCTGAGCTTTTGCTATGCTTAAGTCACCAGTAATCGAGTCAGAGACTACTGACCCACTAAGCTTAACCTCAGGGTCAATGACCATGAAGGGTACAGAGTACATATGGCTGGTATTTATGGCTTGAGTTTGCTGTGTCAGCCTGACAACGATGATTAATCGTAAATAACGATGTTATACACTTCATTTACTATATACTATAAATGTCACCGTATAACTAAATAACATGTGTATATTTCTTACACATTTACTTTAAATGTCACTGTTAATATATATTTGAAAGCTTGCACTTTATATATATAGTTTCCAATAATATAGCAGTTATATCTATGAGAAATTTGAACACAATCTCGTCTCTTAATTTCTATCTATAAACATTATAAACACTATGTCTATATACATTCAAACTGAACATCAGTTGGGTTGCTGCTGTCGTCAGCACTTTTGAGAGCTTGGAGCAGTAGATGATGGGTGCCATCCCCCGTTTTCTTGTTGGGAGTCACCCAGCTTTTGTTTTCTTTGGGTGAGTGCCTGTTGCGTTGGTTGTCCCTTATTACTTTGATAGTAAGGTTCTCACTACATGTTCTAGTGTGGGGTAGCTTTTTACTTAATGGCCTTATCTGTCTAGGGGTAATACTTACATTATGGCTGATCATCCTGAGTGTCTCTGATATCCTTTCACCAGCCCTCTTCACAGGTTATGTAAACTACTACTATAAAAATATAACTGTATTCTCAATAGATATGTACAGAATATACAATTACAGCCTCACATTTTCAAAACAAAGATCTACACACTCCATAGCTGTTCTCCACATGGTGTATTCCAACAACTTTTGTCCTTCTCTCTTCTTGACATAACTCTGGGCTAACCAGTGTTTTGACACACTTTAGTCACCCTGGGTATGGTGGCCACAACTTAAATTATAAAAACTCACCCCTGGAGCACACATAATGCCCCAAAAGATAGAAGAAGGACCCAGAGATCCTGCCAGGTTGAAGGTCAGCCACAGAGAGAGTCAGAGAGAGGGAGAGAGAGAAGCCTAGCTAAGCTCCTCCCACCAAAACAAAAGACTGGTGCCAAGCACAATTCTCCAGTTACCACAATTCTACCACACCTTAATAATTTTACTTTTACAAAAAGAAATACTTTATAAACTATTTATTTAAATTGTGTGTTTGTGTCTATAGTATAACCTATTATATTGAGAAAAATAGGCTTGACCCAACTGCCTCTCAGTCATAAGGTTGATCAGCCCTTATGACATTTAGAACTGAGTCCCCATCAATTCAATATAATTAGGTATTCCAGAGTAACTGTTACTTATAAATACATGTTGGGTCCTATAGCCCCATAACACCCCCATCTCCAGACGAAGTCTCACAAAAGCTAGCCGTGTCCCTCAGGATACGGCTAGTAAAAAGTATATTGCTTAAGTCTGAAGGCGGTAAACAAGACTACTAGAAATGCTACATATTTCCCAGCACCATAACTACTCTTCACTTTACTGTTATTTACAACAGATTGCAGAATTTTTTATAGAAAAGCATTTTAACCATACCCATATACTCAAGTGTGTAACTATTTACAATTTTAGTTGCTTTTAAAACAATACCCATTACAATGCAAGATTTGCACACAATGCCCACTGTGAAAGCCCGCACCAACAGGCCTGTGCCTCCGCTATGGTAATCCAGCAAGCAACTGGTACTCCAGGGTGGCATCTTCCTGATCAGGAGATGAGAGTAGAGCCAAACCCAGAGCAGTCAGGTGTACACCAGGCAGGAAACTTCACAAAACATGTCACGGTGTCTCTCACTTGGTGGCCGAACCAACAGTGAGACTTCCAGTCAACACTCACGATCCTTAACATGGTCAGGCACTCAAGCCCATCTTCCGAGGTCCCACTCCACACAGATCCTCCAAACTTATGAAGAGGAGGCTGACATAGAACATGGAGGGGTCCAAGGGACCACAAAGGCAAATCGTCGGGCCGTTTTGTATATAGAGCACACCAAGACAACATCACATACCTTCCTGAACGTCTCATGTTACCGAAGGTTGTCAACCACTGCCTCAACTCACATTTACGTACACCCTGACCCTCGTCACACTTTTGGCTCCGACTCGACTCCTTCACAGTCAGATGGCTGGTAGAGAGTACTCAGGCTCTCCGAGAGTCCACCACTGCAAAAACAACAAGGTCAGCACATGACAAACACTATGTACAAAGTACGCACCATGCATCTACATGAAACATCTAGAGAGAGCATCAGCAACCACATTCTCTGAGCCTTTTATATATTTGACTTCCAAATTAAAAGGCTGTAGGAACAAAGCCCATTTTAAGAGTCTGATTTTAGTCACCATACACAGGAACAGGATGAAGAAATCCTGAGACATGTACAAATGCTGAATAGCCAGCCCCAAAATGAAAATTTTCTTTCCTGTGGTAAAATGTTGACATTTAAACTTAGAAGGTTGTTCATAGATAGTAACAGTTCTGCAACCTCTTGCAGTGCAACAACAAACACCAAAGACATCTCTTTGCACCCAGGTTGGATACATCAAGTTTACACAAATACCATCACGTTCCATCTCACACACAAATTTTAAGCACACAATGAACACAATTTGCATTACACACATTAAAATGGTACTGGAACACAGGCCATGGAAATCACATCTTCCTGCCCTATATTTTAGTTTATTTAAAATGTTTGCATCTCTCAGTGCATAAGTATCAATCTTTCTAATCCTGTAAACCTTAGTTGTTAAATGTACTTTGTGGTAGTCAGTGTTTATGCCCAGGGTGCCATCTAATTTGGGAACCATGAAGCATGGGAATGCCCACTGACTCTCACTAAGCACTACAAACTGGTGTTGGAAGAATTTCACTTCTTCCTCCATCTCCAATTTTTCATACAGATTTTTCCCACACAAAAATTGTTGAATTGGCTCAGCTTCCTTAACAATTTCTTCATGGAGTTTCATCTTTTCCCCATTACTGACATCCCAGACTTTTATAATGTTCCAAGGTGGCTGAGCCAACTCTCCAACATTTTTCTCATTAAAACCAAGCATGCATTTCCCAAAATCTTTTACACACACATTATTTCTTAAATACACTTTTGGTATTTCATACAGATTATTGTTTTGCAGCCCTTTACATTCCATTAAAACATTGGTCTCTCTGAATTTTTGACATAACTTCAAACTCTTTAACTGGTTACTGTGTACACTATACTCATTCTTTTCTTGCTTGGGGGTGTGGGTTTCATATCTAACCCCTGGGAACTTCCCCCACAACATGTTCAGTTCACAGCAACTTGCCATACAGATTTTCACATGAATTGGCTCCAGTATCAGCACTTCCTCTCCAGCCTCCAGAGTATCATGGTCCACATTATGGTCCCATATCATCATCCTGGTCTGGTTGATGGGCACGTTCACTGGTACCATCCACCTCATACGAGCCAAACAGTATCTGAAACTGAGAAAAAGCTCCGAGGGGGGAGCATCACCATCCTCCCCAAGCCAATAGCTCAGAGATTCCAGAGTGCTTCCCCACTCAGCAAATACAAAGAAAGGGATCCTCTCATCCCAGTTGTTAGTATTGTCTATACCATAGGCTTGCATCATTGTCTTGAGGGTTTGATGTAATTTCTCTATTTCCCCTTGAGATGGAGAGTGATACACAGTTGAACACTGAGGCTCTACTTTTAATCCCTTCAAAACATTTCTAAAAGACTTTGAGGTAAAGTTAGGCCCTTGGTCTTTTTGCACTGCTTGAGGAAAACCAACATGAAAAAAGAACTTCATCAAAACCCTTAAGACTACATGAGCAGTTATCTTGTGAAGAGGGACTGCTTCCAGGTACCTGGTAGTGGAGCAAATATTTGTGAGTAAATAATCATTTCCCAGTTTGGTCCTTGGGAATGGACCAAGTACATCTACTACCAGCTTGCTGAAGGGTTCACCTGGTGCTGAAATAGACTGAAGGGGAACAGGTTTAATACTTCGACTAGGTTTCCCTATAAATTGAAAGTCATGATAGGTCTCAATATACTCTCTGACAGTCTCCCACAGCTGAGACCAGAAGAAAGGCCTGGAAACCTTGGACATCACCACCTGGGGACAAAACCTTTGTTCTCCTTTCATCGATACTGCAAACAGAGGTGAATTCTTTGTAAGAGTTTCCTCCCTGAAATGAAAACACTTATTTAACTGTAAAATCTCTTCCTCAGCAACAGCGACATTTTCCTGCACAGAAATTAATTGCACCCTAGCAGGTGCAGCCTCTCTCACACTATTTAACTGATCCATTCTCCAATCATGCTCAGCTCTGGCTGGAACATCCTTTTCTTCAGTTGACTGCAGTTCAACATCAGAAAGCAGAGTTACCAAACTTAAGCCCTCACCATCCTCATGAGAAATATCATGAAGACTGTTGGTAGCATGATCATGAGCCATACTTCTCATGGTGGAACCATCAGGGAGAAGGTCTGGCAGGGTTTTCCTAGCCATTTCCTCCCAACATTTGGGATTTGGTTTCCCCCAAACTAGTTGTTCCTCACTGTCTAACAGGCCCATAACATTATTCCCTAATAAGAGGTCGTCCCCTTCGAAGGGAATTTCATCTGAGATACCTACAGGGAGATAGCCAACTTGGTATGTAGATTCTACCCATAATTTGTGTACCGGTGTCCTTATGGCTGAACCCGTAATACCCTTCAACAATATATCTACCCCAGTATAGGTATCCTTAGACACTGGTAGCACTCCAGCATGTAGCAAAGAGTAGGTGCTACATCCATCTCTCAAGGACAATATGTTCTCAACTCTGCCTACATCCTTTTGCAAACCAACTGTGGACCTACTAGAAAATATACACATCCTGGGGTCTAGATCCAAAGGTTCCTCCTCACCTTGCCTTGAAGACCTAATGCAGGCAACTGGATGTATCTCTGCAGTTAGAGTCCTCTGGGGTGGTTCCTCCCTTTCCTGATCTCGCCACCTTGACCAGCAAAACTTTTGTGTGTGTCCAGTTTTGTTACAGTAGTAACAGGTATAACTCTTAAAAGCATTTTTACCATTTGACGTAGGACTGGTACTGTTTACTCGAGGACCTGAAACATTATCTGATTGTCTAGGTAAACTTTGAACTACAGCTGACTTACCTTTTCCTTCTATTTTAGAGGGCACCTCAGCCTTCATTTGTCCCTGAAAATTCTTGTCCCACTTACCTTTATGACCATAGGACTTGGAATAAGGTTTAGAATGAGTGGGGAAATTTTCAGAAGCAGCATGACTGTTTTTACTTACCAATTCCCTGCGAGCCAAGAATCTGTCACCTAGATCCAGTGCTTCTGCAAGATTATCTGGGTTTTTGTCCTCCAGATACTCTCTGAGGTCAACAGGGATTGTATTATACAATTCCTCATGAACCATCAGATCTACTAATTTGTTATAGTCTTTATTAACTCCTTTAGAACAAACCCATTTCTTAAAAAGAAACAGTTTCTCATTCCCAAACTCAGTTAAGGTCTGCCCATCCTGAAATTTTTGATTCCTGAACTTTTGTCTATATTTCTCAGGTATCATTTGGTAGGCAAGCAATACTTCCTCTTTAATCTTATCATAATCAGAAAAATTTTGCCCCTCCAGAGTCTCTACTCTCTGGAATCCTTTACCCACAAGTTGTGTGCGAACTAGGGTAGCCCACTTCTGTTTGGGCCATCCTTGCTCCAAAGCAGTCTTCTCAAAAAAAGAAAAATATCTATCTGGGTCACTCTCTGTAAACTTAGGGACAAAATTTGCAGCTTTAGTTATGTTAAAGTACTGATCAGGCTCTTGTTCAGAACCTCCTAACCTTTGACGCTCTTCCTCTTTAGCTTTCATTAATTTCATTTCAGCCTCTAGCACAGCTAATTTCAGTCTCATCCATTCCATTTCTGTAACACCTGGGGTAGGTGATACCTCATGTTCACTGTTAACAGGCATGTTTACTGATGAATTATTACCTTCCTCCCTGAAGCCTGAAAAGTTGAAAGACTCAACTTCTGACATAGTTTTATCTTTAAACACTTGCTTCCCTCTTACAGTATCAGTGGACAAAGTTTTCCCACAGGCACATAAAATAACACAAATTGAATGTAAACTATGCACATAGCACTTACCATAACCACAACAAAAATGTGTTACTCCCTTTCCCCCACCTTAGGAGAAAAACAACCTGTAAACTAATATATGAAAACAACACTTCCACTGACACCACCTTGGTAAATCTTCTACCAGAAACATGCAACTGTTGTTACCCCATACCAGTACATATAGTTCAAAGAATGTTTTGAGTTATTTTAGCAGTCAAATAACTCTCCCGGTCAAGCTCCCATGTTACGTTGCTTGTCCCTTATTACTTTGATAGTAAGGTTCTCACTACATGTTCTAGTGTGGGGTAGCTTTTTACTTAATGGCCTTATCTGTCTAGGGGTAATACTTACATTATAGCTGATCATCCTGAGTGTCTCTGATATCCTTTCACCAGCCCTCTTCACAGGTTATGTAAACTACTTCTATAAAAATATAACTGTATTCTCAATAGATATGTACAGAATATACAATTACAGCCTCACATTTTCAAAACAAAGATCTACACACTCCATAGCTGTTCTCCACATGGTGTGTTCCAACAACTTTTGTCCTTCTCTCTTCTTGACATAACTCTGGGCTAACCAGTGTTTTGACACACTTTAGTCACCCTGGGTATGGTGGCCACAACTTAAATGATAAAAACTCACCCCTGGAGCACACATAATGCCCCAAAAGATAGAAGAAGGACCCAGAGATCCTGCCAGGTTGAAGGTCAGCCACAGAGAGAGTCAGAGAGAGGGAGAGAGAGAAGCCTAGCTAAGCTCCTCCCACCAAAACAAAAGACTGGTGCCAAGCACAATTCTCCAGTTACCACAATTCTACCACACCTTAATAATTTTACTTTTACAAAAAGAAATACAACTTTATAAACTATTTATTTAAATTGTGTGTTTATGTGTCTATAGTATAACCTATTATATTGAGAAAAATAGGCTTTACCCAGCTGCCTCTCAGTCATAAGGTTGATCAGCCCTTATGACATTTAGAACTGAGTCCCCATCAATTCAATATAATTAGGTATTCCAGAGTAACTGTTACTTATAAATACATGTTGGGTCCTATAGCCCCATAACAGTGCCTGTTTTCTTTTGGCTGCCATTCTCTGTGATTGAGCCTGGAGGGACTCATTTATACTGATTTATATTGTAAAACACTAGTTTTACAGCTTTTTTCAAAGGACCTTGGCTCGTAGGTTATTTGTACACTGTAGTACAACATATTTGAACGACAGTGTGGCCTTTATCCGGTTCGAGCATGACCAAACTGTTGAACGATTAAATATTAAGTTAATAAATTACACCTAGGGGGTGTTATGTCAGCATATTTCATTCACTGTTGGCTGGCTTACGTACTTGTGTGGACTCAAAAGTCCGCACCTCACTGCCGACTATTGGTTGGTTACAAACTCCTTGCAACTCAAGAAATCTGTAACCCACCTTGCTCTTGTAGCGTTAGCTATTGTGTTCTTCACAACCTCGACAAGTATCGGTGACTTGATAGAAACTGAAGTGTCCTTGGATGTCCATGTCTTCCATAGTCTAGGAATATGCACACTGGTACACTATATTCCACAAGATTTGTCTTTATTGTTCACAGTCTTATCACTGAAGAAGCTGATCACACTTCTCTGTAAGTGTTTGTGTTTTGTGAGACACTTTGTTCACACTAATGCACGGATCAGTGTTCTTCGTTGGTTATCCTGATGTCAGTGTGACTCTCAGTAGAATCAAAAGTAATCTGACCTCACAGCGCCCTACGCCGTCACTCCCCTCACACATAAACGAAAAGCTGACCTAGTACTTTTGCTTCCTTGCCACTTCCTCCATGAAGCAAAGCAGAATGCTTGATTCTTGTTGTCTTAAGCTTAGACAACAGTGTACACTATCTTTACCATGGTAATAAAGTGGGAGCAGGATTTCCCTTAATTGTCCTGCTAAGGTAAGAGATGGACTGTCTTTTATTAAATTACACTTTGCAACACTGGAGTCTTGCAAGGAGCGGCGGTCGCTTGACCACGTCGCATACTCGTACTGCATCTGGGATCAATTACTTGCTGTAGCAGTAAACAAGATGCTTACCCCTTCTGAGAGGGCTGGGCCCCTCAGGGCTGAAGGGGGCTGATACCCCCCTCCTGGAGAGAGAGGGCTGGGCCCCTCAGGGCTGAAAGGGGCTGAAGGGGGCTGATACCCCCTCCTGGAGAAAATTTCTCCACAGTGCATTCAGTAGAATGGAGTATTCTGTTAGGTAATGTAATTAAAAATAACAAAGTTTAATTGGGTCACAGGTTAAACATTTATGAGATAAAATTATTCAGTAAATAGCAAACATCGAACTTAAGCTAAGGGAAGAACTAAAAGCCATAAATGAAATCGAAAGAAACCCAAAGTATTTCTTTTCTTATGTCAAATCAAAGTTGAGAACAACATCCAGTATTGGGCCCCTACTTAAACAAGATGGGTTATACACAGATGACAGCAAGGAAATGAGTGAGCTACTCAAGTCCCAATATGACTCAGTTTTTAGCAAGCCGCTAATCAGACTGAGAGTCGAAGATCAAAATGAATTTGGTTAACACAATCCTATCTGATATTATCCTGACACCAAATGACTTCGAACAGGCCCATGCACTCTGCCCTAGGGCCAGACTCATGGAACTCCGTGTTCATCAAGAACTGCAAGAAACCCCTATCATGAGCTTTTACCATCCTATTGAGAGGGAGCATGGACACGGGTCGTCCCACAGTTACTAAAAGCAACAGACATAGCCCCACTTCACAAAGGGGACAGTAAAGCAATAGCTAAGAACTACAGACCAATAGCACTAACATCCCATATCATAAAAATTTTTGAAAAGGTCCTAAGAAGCAAGATCGCCACCCATCTAGATACCCATTGTGGCATGCATAGAGTATGTAACCTTTATTCAGCGCATGTACACACCCTCATTCACAGGCTATCTCCCCCAACCAGCAAACCAGGTAACTGAGGGTTGACGATGGGGCCCCGTCGTTCAACCAGTAACTAGGTTCCAGCCAATAAGAAGATGGTTTTGGCAATCGCAGAGGTTATGTGGATACCACTCTCCTGTCTGCCTTTGTCATTCCCATTCTAGAGCTGGTTTAAGCACGGTCTGGTCTCTAGTGGCTTCTATTCTGCCTTGCTTACGGTGGAGTGCACTAATACCTATCACTGTACATAGTGTATATAGTGTACATACTGCTGTTTTAAATTGGTGAAGGATAATATAAGTCAAAACTTTTCTGCTGTGTTTATTTTGCTCCCTTTACACCCAGGATAACAGGCCATTTGGACTCCTGGGTTGTAATATGGGTAGCCTCTCCGGGAGCTGGAGCTGGACTTAGAGAAAGGGTTGAGCCTAGGGTGAAGTTGGACCATACCCCCGGCCGGGATTGAACCCGCGGTCATAGAGTCTCAAAACTCCAGCCCGTCGCGCTAGCCACTAGACCAGCTAGCCACAATAAGATTCATCCAACTAGGTATATTTCTACACCATAGGAAAGTTAGCACAGGCACCTCTGTGACCACAAATGCAAGTTTTTTACAGACGAATCTCCAGCTAGCGTGGCCGTGACGAACTCTAGCTCAAGTCCCTTCACTGCCGCCAACATGACTTAAGAAATCGTAATGACACGATTGCAAATAAACCATACCCCCGGCCGGGATTGAACCCGCTGTCATAGAGTCTCAAAACTCCAGCCCGTCGCGCTAGCCACTAGACCAGCTAGCCACAATAAGATTCATCCAACTAGGTATATTTCTACACCATAGGAAAGTTAGCACAGGCACCTCTGTGACCACAAATGCAAGTTTTTACAGACGAATCTCCAGCAGTGAAGGGACTTGAGCTAGAGTTCGTCACGGCCACGCTAGCTGGAGATTCGTCTGTAAAAACTTGCATTTGTGGTCACAGAGGTGCCTGTGCTAACTTTCCTATGGTGTAGAAATATACCTAGTTGGATGAATCTTATTGTGGCTAGCTGGTCTAGTGGCTAGCGCGACGGGCTGGAGTTTTGAGACTCTATGACCGCGGGTTCAATCCCGGCCGGGGGTATGGTTTATTTGCAATCGTGTCATTACGATTTCTTAAGTCGTGAAGTTGGAGGCAGGAACATTATGTAGCTTGCTGTCTGGCATTGCATTAGCTTTGCCAACGCTTTACAAACTTTGCGTGTCAGTTCCTTTGCTATGGTCAGCCTTGCTATTGTGTGATCGTTCAACAGCTCGCTACTAGCTTCTTCGGTGTGCTCGCTTCGCTATGGTCAATCTTGTGGAACAGTGTGTAGCTTGCTGTCTGGCATTGCTTTACAAACTTTGCATGTCAGTTGCTACTAGCCTGTTCGGGGTGAAGATTTTGCAGTCAGCTTTGCTATTGCGTATCCACCTTGTATGCGTATTCTGCAATCGTACTGTGCATAGCTAAGCGTGTTCTGCAAATAACATGTTACATTGGAGTATTCTGCAATCGTGCTGTGCATAGTGAATAATACATTGTGGTATGCCACCTAGACGAGTCAGACGTCTGGTGTCAGCATATACTTTGTTTAACCTACCTAAATTGCCCCTACAGCATTGTTGGCAAATTGCTCATTCCATTGGCATTAATTATGAATGCACTCTCACAGCTGCGCAACTGTATTCACTGATTGCTGACAAACTTCGAGAAGAAGAGATGGCACATCAGACTCCTCCCTCTACGGGAGCTAGGGAAAAAACTACTATGTTCTCGCAGGAGGAAGAAGATATATCAACGGAGCAAAATCATCAGTATAGTGCAGCAGGGTTGTCTCAAGGTGAATCAGCGGCGTTGGCACTTGAGCTGGCAAAAATCAATCTTGAGCAGACTAGGGAACAGAGAGCATTTGCAAAAGAAGAATTTGATAAGGAAAGAGAAAGGAGGCAGTTTTTGCATTCTGTAAATGACTTTAGATTACAGAAAGCAGTACAGCTTGTTCCCCGCTTCAATGAGGCCGAACCAGAACAATCTTTCGAAAGCTTCGAAAATCAGGCACACGCCTTGAGGTGGCCGGAACAGCATTGGGCATCATTGGTTCACACAGCCTTGTTTGGTAAGGCACAGGAATTTACTTCAGTGTTAAACTACACTGAATTTTCTGATTATCAAGTAGTGAAGACCGCAGTTTTGGGAGCATATACATGTATCCCAGCTAAATATCGAAAGTTGTTCAAATTAGGCAGGCGGCAGCTTGGTCAATCCCTGGTTGATTTCGTGCGGCAGCAGACCAAAGCTTTTACCAGCTGGTATAAAGCAAGTGGTGTTGCAACCTTAGAGGATTTGGTGCAGCTTATTCTGATTGACAACCTGCTGGAGTGTGTGGGACCAGAGGTTCGAGTCTTTCTGCAGGATCGTGACTTAACCACTGCATTGGAGACAGCCAGGTTGGCTGATACCTTCGAAACTAGCTGCTCCTTGTCCAAGCGGTCCCGTCTCTCTTTTCAACAGCCTGGCATGAGCAGAGGTTGTCAACCTTGGAGAATGAAGTGCCAGCCGGAGGGAGAACATCTACGTCAGCCAACTAAGTCACCTGGTGAGCCACACTTCTCAACTTATGGTCCACCTGGTGAGAGACAAACTACTCAACATGGTGCATCTCGACAACAGTATCCAGAAAGACACAAGCCAGAGCAACACCAGTTGCAATGTCAGCAGGGAGTAAAGGGCAAGCCTGTCGTCTGCTTCCTCTGCAACAAAGTAGGTCACATCCATCCCAACTGCCCCCACAAACCCCAACCCATTTGGAAAATCTCTAATATCCCTAGTAACATGTCCCTGAGAGAAGTAGAAAAAGGGATGGCCCATTATTATTGTAAGAGTCTTATTTCCCTCCAGGAAAATTCAGAAACAACTGAAGTCAAAACCTTTAGAGATACTGGAGCATATTGCTCACTTATAAGAGAGAAAATATTACCCCTGTCAAAGAACACTTCCTTGAGTTCCTCTGTGTTATTGGAAGCATTTGGAGGAGCTATATATTCTGTCCCTTTGCATAAAATTTATGTACAGTGCAAATATTACACTGGGTACTTGACTGTGGGTGTATCCAAAGGATTCCCCATGAAAGATGCCATGTTATTACTGGGTAATAACATTACCACTGCTAGTGTGTGTCCTGAACCCATAATGATTAATTCTTCTCCGGTGTTGGCCATAACTCGGGCAACATCCCAAGGGTTGTCTGGCGAGAATGGTGACCTATCCTTGGACGACTCTGATCTCGGAATAGCCACGTTGTTTTGTGAGGCACACCGGACGGAGTCTTGTAAATCAAGTGAACAGACCCCTATCAAGCCTTACTATTCCCAGATTGCAGGATTGCCAGATATCTCTGTTTCCATGCCCGAGGGACTGTCCTTCCTGGAGGAACAACGAAAGGACCCTTCTTCTTATTTCGCTTTTCAGGCAGCCATGGGTAAATCCTCCTTGGATCATCCGGTCAAGTATCAACTTAAAAATGATTATTTGATCTGCACTGAGACTGGTAAGGAGATAGAGGGCTGGCAATTGTCTGACAGGTTAGTGGGTCCAACGAAGTTTAGACCTCAAATATTGAATATAGCTCGTAATACTTCATTAAGAGGTGTACTAAAACCTTATATAGAATCACAAAAGAATTTTATTGGCCAAAATTAAAGCAGGATGTGAAGAATCTTATCCGGTGTTGCCGAGAATGTCAGCAAGTAGGAAAACCTGGACATTCTATTAAACCTGCACCTCTCCAACCTATACCTGCTGATAGAGAACCTTTTGCAGATTTAATTATAGATTGTGTAGGTCCACTACCTAGGTCAAAGTCGGGAAATCCGTATTTATTTACCTTTAATGATGGAGTAAGTAGATATCCTGAAGCAATTCCCATGCGCAGTATTAATACTAAAACTATTCTCAAAGCTTTAACAAAATTTATTTCTTGCTTCAGCATTCCTAAAACTATTCAAAGTGATCAAGGTACTAACTTCACTGCCAAAGCATTTAGGGAAGCATTAACTAGGTTAGGGATAATCCACAACTTATCCACTGCCTATCATCCTCAGTCCAAAGGCGCCTTGGAAAGATTCCATCAGACGTTAAAAACCATGATGAGAACTTTTTGCATGCATTTTCCTACAGACTGGGATGAATCACTACCTTTGTTGCTGTTCTCAGTGCGAGAAACGGTGCAAGAGTCTACTGGGTATAGTCCGTTTGAGCTGTTTTTTTGGGCACAATGTACGAGGTCCTCTTCGGGTGCTCAAAGAAGGTTGGATGGGAGAAGACGTTAGCTCAACACTACAATCCGTCTTCAAGGTTGCAAGTGGCACATCAGTTAGCCAAGGCTAACCTAAAGACAGCTCAAAATAAGATGAAACAGAGGTATGACAGAAGTGCACAATTCCGCTCCTTCCATCCAGGAGATAATGTGTTGGTGCAGGAACCTATACCTGGCCACACCTTGAAAGCTAGATTTATGGGACCTATGCAAATTAGCTAATCCTGAAAAGCAGAGGCTACTTAGGCAGGAAGTAGAATTTCTGTTAGAGCATGGTTTAGTGGAGGAGTCATCTAGTCCATGGGCTTCACCGTGCATCCTTGTTAAAAAAGCTGATGGAGGGTTTCGTATGTGTACAGACTATCCTAAGGTGAATGAGGTCACAATCACAGATGCTTACCCTCTTCCTCGTCTGGATGACGTAATCGACTTTGTGGGCAAGGCTACTTTTGTGTCCAAGTTAGATCTCCTTAAAGGTTACTATCAGGTACCTTTGACAGATAAGGCAAAGGAAATTTCTGCCTTCGTAATTCCAGGAGGTCATTATCAATATACAGTTACCCCCTTCAGAATGAAAAACTCCTCCTCTTCATTCCAAAAACTTATCCATCAGGCTATTAAAGGACTTGAAGGCACGGCAAGCGTACTTAGATGATATTGTTGTGGTGTCTGATACTTCGGATCAACACCTATTTAGACTTAAGGCTCTTTTTGAGACCTTTCTGAGTTCCCATTTAACTGTTAATTTATCTAAATCTTCTTTTGGCCAGGCCACTGTCACTTTTCTAGGCCATGAAGTAGGTAGTGGTAAAGTTGCTCCTGAACTTGCTAAAGTTCTTGCCATTAAGGATTATCCGGTTCCTCATGATAGGAAATCTCTTCAATGTTTCCTTGGCATGATAGGATTTTACAGAAGATTCTGTAAGAATTTCTCAGATATTGTAGCCCCACTTACCTCTCTTACCAGTCACAAAGTTCCCTTTAATTGGACCTGAGAATGTCAAAGTGCTTTTGATAAAGCAAAAAGATTACAGGTCTCCCTCAACATTCGTGAAGGTTAGGGGATCAAGAGCCTCATGAATGTTGAAAAACCGTGAATGTTTGGTGCCCCAATATATTGTAGGGAAATATAATACAATACTGCTTCCTTATCTTGTTGAACCATGAACAATCATAAATATGAAAACGTCTTAAATTGTACTAAATATATACATGTTATGCTTTAATAACATGTATGTTATTAAATACCACAGACTCCACCACTGCCTCCACCACTTCCTCAACCACTGCGAGTCCTTACTACCCTCCCACCGACCCCCGAAACTGGCAGCCAGTCATCCCACCACTCAGTGTGGTGAGTGTTTTGTTTGTTCATTATTTGCTATTAAACTACAGTATAAATATTGTAAACCCATTCATGACTGCATATTGGAATGGCTATTTGGACAGGTATTGGACGGTGACATCATGTGTTTAGTCTTGAACACAGCAAAGAATCAAACATTTCTGCTACTGCTAATAACAATAGTAATAATAATAATAATAATACGATATAATTGAAGAAGGAAATTGAACAAAAATACGAGGGAGTGGTTGACACATCGTCAGTGTGGCTTTGTTTATGCTGGAGTGAGCATTAGTCTCCCTGCTCTTCCAAACATTTCACAATAATTCAGCGGTTGAGGCAGTGGTATTTAATACCTGGAGTTTACCTGGAGAGAGTTTCGGGGGTCAACGCCCCCGCGGCCCGGTCTGTGACCAGGCGGCCTGGTGGATCAGCGCCTGATCAACCAGGCTGTTGCTGCTGGCTGCACGCGAACCAACGTACGAGCCACAGCCCGGCTGATCAGGAACTGACTTTAGGTGCTTGTCCAGTGCCAGCTTGAAGACTGCCAGGGGTCTGTTGGTAATCCCCCTTATGTGTGCTGGGAGGCAGTTGAACAGTCTCGGGCCCCTGACACTTATTGTATGGTCTCTTAACGTGCTAGTGACACCCCTGCTTTTCATTGGGGGGATGGTGCATCGTCTGCCAAGTCTTTTGCTTTCGTAGTGAGTGATTTTCGTGTGCAAGTTTGGTACTAGTCCCTCTAGGATTTTCCAGGTGTATATAATCATGTATCTCTCCCTCCTGCGTTCCAGGGAATACAGGTTTAGAAACCTCAAGCGCTCCCAGTAATTTAGGTGTTTTATCTCCGTTATGCACGCCGTGAAAGTTCTCTGTACATTTTCTAGGTCGGCAATTTCACCTGCCTTGAAAGGTGCTGTTAGAGTGCAGCAATATTCCAGCCTAGATAGAACAAGTGACCTGAAGAGTGTCATCATGGGCTTGGCCTCCCTAGTTTTGAAGGTTCTCATTATCCATCCTGTCATTTTTCTAGCAGATGCGATTGATACAATGTTATGGTCCTTGAAGGTGAGATCCTCCGACATAATCACTCCCAGGTCTTTGACGTTGGTGTTTCGCTCTATTTTGTGGCCAGAATTTGTTTTGTACTCTGATGAAGATTTAATTTCCTCATGTTTACCATATCTGAGTAATTGAAATTTCTCATCGTTGAACTTCATATTGTTTTCTGCAGCCCACTGAAAGATTTGGTTGATGTCCGCCTGGAGCCTTGCAGTGTCTGCAATGGAAGACACTGTCATGCAGATTCGGGTGTCATCTGCAAAGGAAGACACGGTGCTGTGGCTGACATCCTTGTCTATGTCGGATATGAGGATGAGGAACAAGATGGGAGCTAGTACTGTGCCTTGTGGAACAGAGCTTTTCACCGTAGCTGCCTCGGACTTTACTCTGTTGACGACTACTTTCTGTGTTCTGTTAGTGAGGAAATTATAGATCCATCGACCGACTTTTCCTGTTATTCCTTTAGCACGCATTTTGTGCGCTATTACGCCATGGTCACACTTGTCGAAGGCTTTTGCAAAGTCTGTATATATTACATCTGCATTCTTTTTGTCTTCTAGTGCATTTAGGACCTTGTCGTAGTGATCCAGTAGTTGAGACAGACAGGAGCGACCTGTTCTAAACCCATGTTGCCCTGGGTTGTGTAACTGATGGGTTTCTAGATGGGTGGTGATCTTGCTTCTTAGGACCCTTTCAAAGATTTTTATGATATGGGATGTTAGTGCTATTGGTCTGTAGTTCTTTGCTGTTGCTTTACTGCCCCCTTTGTGGAGTGGGGCTATGTCTGTTGTTTTTAGTAACTGAGGGACGACCCCCGTGTCCATGCTCCCTCTCCATAGGATGGAAAAGGCTCGTGATAGGGGCTTCTTGCAGTTCTTGATGAACACAGAGTTCCATGAGTCTGGCCCTGGGGCAGAGTGCATGGGCATGTCATTTATCGCCTGTTCGAAGTCATTTGGCATCAGGATAACATCGGATAGGCTTGTGTTAATCAAATTTTGTGGCTCTCTCATAAAAAATTCATTTTGATCTTCGACTCTCAGTCTGGTTAGCGGCTTGCTAAAAACTGAGTCATATTGGGACTTGAGTAGCTCACTCATTTCCTTGCTGTCATCTGTGTAGGACCCATCTTGTTTAAGTAGGGGCCCAATACTGGACGTTGTTCTCGATTTTGATTTGGCATAGGAGAAGAAATACTTTGGGTTTCTTTCGATTTCATTTATGGCTTTTAGTTCTTCCCGCGATTCCTGACTCCTAAAGGATTCTTTTAGCTTAAGTTCGATGCTTGCTATTTCTCTGACCAGTGTCTCCCTGCGCATTTCAGATATATTGACCTCTTTTAGCCGCTCTGTTATTCTTTTCCGTCGCCTGTAAAGGGAGCGCCTGTCTCTTTCTATTTTACATCTACTCCTCCTTTTTCTTAGAGGAATAAGCCTTGTGCATACATCGAGTGCCACCGAGTTAATCTGTTCTAGGCATAAGTTTGGGTCTGTGTTGCTTAGTATATCTTCCCAGCTTATATCGGTTAGGACTTGGTTTACTTGGTCCCACTTTATGTTTTTGTTATTGAAGTTGAATTTGGTGAATGCTCCCTCGTGACTAGTCTCATTTTGTCGGTCTGGGGCTCCACGCATACATGTCTGAACCTCAATTATGTTGTGATCTGAGTATATTGTTTTTGATATGGTGACATTTCTTATCAGATCATCATTGTTAGTGAAGATGAGGTCTAGTGTATTCTCCAGTCTAGTAGGCTCTATTATTTGCTGGTTTAAATTGAATTTTGTGCAGAGATTTAAAAGCTCGTGTGAGTGTGAGTTTTCATCAGAGCTGCCTCCTGGTGTTATTACTGCAACAATATTATTTGCTATATTCCTCCATTTTAGGTGCCTTAAGTTGAAATCCCCCAGGAGCAAGATGTTGGGTGCAGGAGCTGGAAGATTTTCCAGACAGTGGTCAATTTTTAACAGCTGTTCCTGGAATTGCTGGGATGTTGCATCCGGAGGCTTGTAGACTACCACAATGACTAGGTTTTGGTTCTCGACCTTTACTGCTAAAACTTCCACTACGTCATTTGAGGCATTAAGCAGTTCTGTGCAAACAAGTGAGTCTGCAATGTACAGGCCAACCCCCCCCTTTTGCCTGTTCACTCTGTCACATCTGTATAGGTTGTAACCTGGGATCCATATTTCGGTGTCCAAGTGATCCTTTATGTGGGTCTCAGTGAAAGCCGCGAACATTGCCTTTGCCTCAGCAAGCAGTCCACGGATGAAAGGTATTTTGTTGTTTGTTGCTGGCTTTAGACCCTGTATATTTGCAAAGAAGAATGTTATCGGACTGGTGGTATTGTTGGTACTGGGGGGGGATTTTTTTTCCCGCTTTAGTATCTGTATCTGTTGGTTTGGAGTGGAGGCCATATAACATATAACATATATGTTATAAATAATAATAGTACATATTATTAATAACATGTATTATTATTATTAATAACATGTATGTTATTAAATACTACTGCCTCAACTGCTGCCTCAACCACTGCCTCAATCGCTGCCTCAACAGCTGCCTCACCTACTGCCTTAATCGCTGCCTCAACAGCTGCCTCAACCACTGCCTCAATCGCTTCCTCAACAGCTGCCTCACCCACTGCCTCAATTGCTGCCTCAACAGCTGCCTCAACCACTGCCTCATTCGCTGCCTCAACAGCTGCCTCAACCACTGCCTCAATCGCTTCCTCAACAGCTACCTCACCCACTGCCTCAATCGCTGCCTCAACAGCTGCCTCACCCACTGCCTCAATCGCTGCCTCACCCACTGCCTCAATCGCTGCCTCACCCACTGCCTCAATCGCTGCCTCAACCACTGCCTCTACCACTCAAGTCGCACTCAAATTACAAGCACCAAACACAATGAATTATTGTGAAATGTTTGGAAGAGCAGGGAGACTAATGTTCACTCCAGCGTAAACAAAGCCACACTGACGATGTGTCAACCACTCCCTCATATTTTTGTACAACTTCCTTCTTCAATTATATCGTATGTATTATTATTATTTTTATTATTATTATTATTATTACTATTGTTATTATTAGCAGTAGCAGAAATGTTTGATTCTTTGCTGTGTTCAGGAGTAAACACATGATGTCACCGTCTAATACCTGTCCGAATAGCCATTCCAATATGCAGTCATGAATGGGTTTACATTATTTATACTGTAGTTTAATAGCAAATAATGAACAAACAAAACACTCACCACACTGAGTGGTGGGATGACTGGCTGCCAGTTTCGGGGGTCGGTGGGAGGGTAGTAAGGACTCGCACGTGGCGGGAAACTTGAATATGATTTGGCGGCTGGGAATTTGGTGGCTGGGAATTTGGCAGTTGGGAATTCGCGAATGTGTGAAGCCCGCGAAAGCTGAAAACGTGAATGTTGAGGGAGACCTGTGTACTGCACCCATTCTTTTGTCTCCAGACTTCTCCAAACCTTTTTAATTACAGGTTGATGCTTGTGAGTCTGGGGTTGGGGCTGTACTATTGCAAAATGGGAACGAGGAGTTACAGCCTGTAGCCTATTTTTCAGCAAAGTTCCAGCCGCATCAGAGGGCTTACTCTACCATTGAAAAAGAAGCCCTCGCTCTAGTACTGGCTTTGGAGCATTTCGATGTTTATGTGGACCAGACATCACAGGTGGTCACTGTCTACAGTGATCATAATCCTCTAGTATATCTCCAAGCCATGAAGAACCACAACACAAGGCTCATGCGGTGGACATTACGACTGCAACTCTATTGTTTGAAAATTTTAAATATTGCCGGCAAAGAAAATATGTTGGCAGACTCCTTATCTAGAATCTAATATTATTTATAATTATATATTAGGTTATGATGTGTTAGGTTACTTGTGGTAACCCCTTCTAAGCTCTTTTTTTTTATCCCCTGGTGTGGGGTTTTTTTTTTTAGTGAGGGGATGTGGGCTACCGTCCGCCTGTATATTGGACCTAAGCTAGCCCGACTGTCTGCTGTCTCACTCTGAGTTTAAGGTTTGGCTTTTTGTCACGAGAAAAGCTGAGCTCTATCTAAGAGTTGGATGGTTTAGAGGAAAGGTGGTCCCATATTTTGTGCCATGGTGGCACGGTTACCACTGGGAGGTGGCAGCCTAATCCTGAGCCTTCTCGGGGTGGGAATGTGGCATGCAAAGAGTACGTAACCTTTATTCAGCGCATGTACACACCCTCATTCACAGGCTATCTTCCCCAACCAGTGAACCAGGTAACTGAGGATTGACGATGGGGCTCCATCGTTCAACCAGTAACCAGGTTCCATCCAATACGTAATAAGATGGTTTTGGCAATCGCAGAGGTTATGTGGGTACCACTCTCCTGTCTGCCCTTGTAATTCCCATTCTAGAGCTGGTTTAAGCACGGTCTGCTCTCTAGTGGCTTCTATTCTGCCTTGCTTACCGTGGAGTACACTAATACCTATCACTGTACATAGTGTATATAGTGTACATACTGCTGTTCTAAATTGGTGAAGGATAATATAAGTCAAAACTTTTCTGATGTGTTTATTTTGCTCCCTTTACACCCAGGATAACAGGCCATTTGGACTCCTAGGTAACATGGGTTTAGAGCAAGTTGCTCCTGTCTGTCTCAGCTACTGGATCACTATGACAAGATCCTAGATGCACTGGAAGAAAAAAAGAATGAAGATGTAATATATACAGATTTTGCAGAAGCCTTTGACAAGTGTGACCATGGCGTAATAGCGCACAAAATGCATGATAAAGGAATAGCAGGGAAAAGTTGGTAGATGGATCTATAATTTCCTCACAAACAGAACACAAAGAGTAGTAGTCAACAGAGTAAAGTCTGAGGTGGCTACAGTGAAAAGCTCTGTTCCACAAGGCACAGTACTCACTCCCATCTTGTTTCTCATCCTCATATCTGACATAGACAAGGATGTCAGCCACAGCACCGTGTCTTCCTTTGCAGATGATACCCGAATCTGCATGAGTGTCTTCCATTGCAGACACTGCATGGCTCCAGGTGGACATCAACCAAATCTTTCAGTGGGCTGCAGAAAACAATATGAAGTTCAACGATGAGAAATTTAAATTTCTCCGATATGGTAAACATGAGGAAATTAAAACTTCATCAGAGTACAAAACAAATTCCTTCCACAAAATAGAGCGAAATCCCAACGTCAAAGACTTGGGAGTGATCACGTCGGAGGATCTCACCTTCAAGGACCATAACATTGTATCAATCGCATCTGCTAGAAAAATGACAGGGTGGATAATGAAAACCTTCAAAACTAGGGATGCCAAGCCCATGATGACACTTTTCAGGTTGCTTGTTCTATCTAGGCTGGAATATTGCTGCACACTAGCAGCACCTTTCAAGGCAGGTGAAATTGCTGACCTAGAAAATGTACAGAGAACCTTCATGGCGCACATAACGGAGATAAAAACACCTCAATTACTGGGAGCCCTTGAAGTTCCTGAACTTGTACTCCCTGGAATGCAGGCGGGAGAGGAGGATGAGCAGGAGCATTGTCCATTACCAGGAGGCACTTGAGTGACAGTTTATTTTCCAGGTGGTATTCACACTGGGGCCAAACACTTCATTAAACCAGTCTAGGAAAATATCCCTTGTGACCCATGCCTTACTGTTAGCCTTCCACATCACACACAAATTACTCTCGGTGACACTATTTCTTGAACTTTCTGGGATTTTCAGAGTGATACACCAGTAAAGGCTTCACTTTAAAATCCCCACTAGCATTACTACAAAACATGAGAGTAAGCCTATCCTTCATAGGCTTGTGTCCTGGGAGTGCCGTTTCCTCCTGCGTGATGTAGGTCCTCTTTGGCATTTTTTTTCCAAAAGAGGCCTGTTTCGTCACAATTAAACACTTGTTGGGGTTTGAATTCTCCAGTGTCTACGCACTCCTTAAACTCCTGTACAAACTTCTCAGCTGCAATTTTGTTAGAACTGGCAGCCTCACCATGCCTTATCACACTGTGAATGCCACTACGCTTCTTAATCTCTCAAACCAACCTTTGCCGGCCTTAAAATCACAAGCATCACCACTTGTTGCAGGCATTTTCTTTACGAGATTGTCATGCAACTGCCTTGCCTTTTCACATATTATCGACTGCGTAACACTATCTCCTGCTAACTGTTTTTCGGTAATCCACACCAACAATAACCTCTCCACTTCTTCGAGGATTTGTGATCTCCTTTTTGTCAGCATATCCACCCCTTTTGCAACAACAGCACACTGTATTTCCTTTCTTTTCGCCACGATCGAAGTGATGGTTGAATTGGGTTTGCCATACTTCTTGGCAAGCTCTGTAACACGCACTCCACTCTCATATTTTTCAATGATTTCCTTCTTGAATTCGATCGTGTTCCTCACTTTCTTTACCAAAGGGGTTGCACTAGCTTTCCTTGGGCCCATGGTGACTTACTAAGCAGTTGCAGTCACAAAAAACAATGGATTATTGCGTATGAACCCGCGGGTTGATGGTCACATGTTGGTAAACAATGGCACACTGAGCGTGAATGTCATGGGAGACTGGCTTGGTGTGTGCGGTGATGGGCGGACGGGGACCGGACAGTCACCGAATTACGAGTCTAATCACGAAACTCAAGGCCAAATTTTGCCAAAAAAACTTGCCGAAAGTCGAATTTCATGAAAGTCGATGCTGCCGAAACTCAAGGGTCCACTGTATATACGTTCACTACCCCAGTGCCCTGAATATTTTGAAAAATAAAAAAATCATTTTTTTTATTGAAAAAAAAGAGCACATTTTTCTAAGTGTTATAAGATAAAAAAAATTATTCGGTAATTACCGAGATATGAGGCCGCAGAGTTGGCACATGGGGATCACCTGATGTCAACATGGAGAGCTGCTGCTTGCAAAAGTGGTGCCGGTATACCTTTTTTTCTATTTTTCATATTTTATATAATTTTCATGTTCTGATTATTACAATTTGTAGTCGTTCTTGTCATTTCATAACCAATCTTGTTCTGACACTAGTATTAGGTACTGAAATTGTACTCACATTGTCACAAAAACATTGACAGGTGGACATTTACACCTGCCTTGGTCATTTACTATTGTCTTGGAATATATACAAAGTATTTATATGTCCCAATAATGTTTTGGATATTTTTTTTTTTTATTATCACACTGGCCGATTCCCACCAAGGCAGGGTGGCCCGAAAAAGAAAAACTTTCACCATCATTCACTCCATCACTGTCTTGCCAGAAGGGTGCTTTACACTACAGTTTTTAATAATAATAATAATGATATAATAATAATGAGGAGGAGGAGGAGGAGGAGGAGAAGGAGGAGGAGGAGAAGGAGGAGGAGGAGAAGGAGAAGGAGGAGAAGAAAAATACGTAATAAAATAATAAATTCCCTTGAAGTATGAAAAACAAAGTCCACCCCTGACATTGACATGATAAGATGAGATAACATCTGATAAGAGCTGACATTTGATGAGCATACAGGAATGTGGGGGAGGGTGCAGCAGATAAGAAAAGATTAGAGGTGATGTTTGATGAGCATCGAGCTCCTTTGTTTTTGCTGGTACACAAACATATTTGTCTCCTTGTCTGTCTTTCAAGCTCCCTGTCTATCCATCTAGCTCTCTGTCTCAGAGAAAGCACTTTGTCTGGATTTTTCGGGTTATCCTAGGTAATTTACACTATGTATATGTGTATTTATGTGTATCTGTGAGACAGAGATAGACAGACAGATAGAAAGAGATAGACAGAGACAGATAGACAGAGATAGGGATAGACAGAGACAGATGGACAGAGACATAAACAGATAGAGACAAAGACAGACAGAGATAGAGACAGACAAATGGAGATAGAGCCAGGCCACCAGCAGCCGGCCAGCCACACAGCTGGCCACCATGCAGCTGGCCAGCCAGCTAGCCAGCCAATCAGTCAGCCAGTCTTCCAGCTAGGCAGCCAGCCAGCCAGTCAGCCTGCCAACCAGCCAGCCTGGCAGCCAGCCAGAATTGTTTCTCTTGACTTAGGACATAGATTATGAAACATTCTGAAAGGGTGTTGCACAAATATTGCACATGGGTTATTATTGAGGTTTTTTTTATATTTCCTCGACCACATGTGGCCACATCCACCTCAAAGCCACTAAACTCAAGATCAAAATCACTGTCCCCTTAAAATGGGAGTGTTAATACTACATTACATCAGTGAATCCCAGGTGTTTGCTGCGCTGTTTGCTCTAGCTGGCGCTCATTTGAACTGGTGCTCCCACAAGGTACTAAGTGGTCCCAGATTTTTTTAATACCATGCACACTGAGTATTAGGACCCATTATATGCTGACAAGGCATCTTAGTCCAATCGTGCCAAATTTGAAGGAAGGAAAAATAAAATGTATATATACGTTTGGGGCACTAACAGTAAAAATGTATATATACGTTTGGACCGTTTATGGGTTAAAGACCTAACAACTCCCTCCACTGCATTGGCCAGTGCTGCCACCCCAAACCTAGATAAGTGAACCCCATCCCTGGCATACATGTCATTTCTGCCATAGAAGAGGTCCCAGTTGTCTATGAATGTTACTGCATTTTCCATAGTGTTTGTCCAGCCAGCAACTGACACCAATTGCCCTGGACAACCATTCATTTCCAACTCCTCTCCTAGGCAAAATGCCACATATCACAGGGTTCCTACCCTTCTACCAAATTATCTCTATTGTTGTCCTATACCTGCTAATCAGGTCTTCACTCCTACGTCTGCCAACATCATTGCAGACAGATAATAGGATTACTCTCATTACCTTTTATGATGGCAGATAATAGGAATACTCCCATTACCTTTTATGATGTCGTCCAGACTACTAACAATATCCCCCATCCCCAGGAAAACATACCCTCTACTTCCTCTTCCTGTCCCTAAGACAAAATGCCCTATCCATAAATTTCACTTGATTGTCCCCAACTAAAACAATGTTCTTACCTTCACTGGTGGAGTTCGTAGTGACGTTTTCGATGGTCTTCATTGGTGTTTCAAGGGATGTTGACTCACCCTCCTCTGCCAATGATTCCTTGGTACTCATTGCGACATTTCCAGTTGACAACACACATTCGTCTGGTAACACCGAAAATGGGTTGAAAGTCTCCACAGCAGTCTTCTGGCTCTTCGTTGTTTCTGCCACTCCAACAGCCTTCTTGATTTTCAGCTTTGTTCCATGTTGGCAGGCCACTGACCAGGTTCCTCTCTTGACCTGAGGACTCACAACATGAGGATTACTTTGAATCCTCTTGTTTTCCTCCGTCAGTCACCATATCTCAAGCTTAGCAACCCTAAGCTCCTCTTTTAGCTGTTGGTAGAGTTGCTCAAGAAAGGACATCTTGTGCAAATTCACGAAGAACACGCTGGACAGATCTTCACAGAGTTAAGTACAGGTCACCACTGACAGAGCTAAGTACAGGCCACCACTGAGCTAAGTACAGGTCACCACTCAGAACCTCAAAACCTTACTTATATACCCTTCGTCTATACACTTTGATCATGTCTCTCCTCATTCTTTGTCTTACAAGAGAATGTAGCTTAACCCTTTCAGGGTTTCGGCTGTACTAGTATGGCTTACGCGCCAGGGTTTTTGACGTACTAGTACACCTGAATTCTAGCGCCCTCAAATCTAGTGAGAGAAAGCTGGTAGGCCTATATATGAAAGAATGGGTCTATGTGGTCAGTGTGCGCAGTATAAAAAAATCCTGCAGCACACAATACGTAATGAGAAAAAAAAAACTTTGACCGTGTTTTTGGATTAAAACAGTGACTTTGCATTGTATTTTCGTATGGTATTTATTGCTGTATTCTAGTTTTCCTGGTCTCATTATTTATTTTTTTTATTATCACACCGGCCGATTCCCACCAAGGCAGGGTGGCCCGAAAAAGAAAAACTTTCACCATCATTCACTCCATCACTGTCTTGCCAGAAGGGTGCTTTACACTACAGTTTTTAAACTGCAACATTAACACCCCTCCTTCAGAGTGCAGGCACTGTACTTCCCATCTCCAGGACTCAAGTCCGGCCTGCCGGTTTCCCTGAATCCCTTCATAAATGTTACTTTGCTCACACTCCAACAGCACGTCAAGTATTAAAAACCATTTGTCTCCATTCACTCCTATCAAACACGCTCACGCATGCCTGCTGGAAGTCCAAGCCCCTCGCACACAAAACCTCCTTTACCCCCTCCCTCCAACCCTTCCTAGGCCGACCCCTACCCCGCCTTCCTTCCACTACAGACTGATACACTCTTGAAGTCATTCTGTTTCGCTCCATTCTCTCTACATGTCCGAACCACCTCAACAACCCTTCCTCAGCCCTCTGGACAACAGTTTTGGTAATCCCGCACCTCCTCCTAACTTCCAAACTACGAATTCTCTGCATTATATTCACACCACACATTGCCCTCAGACATGACATCTCCACTGCCTCCAGCCTTCTCCTCGCTGCAACATTCATCACCCACGCTTCACACCCATATAAGAGCGTTGGTAAAACTATACTCTCATACATTCCCCTCTTTGCCTCCAAGGACAAAGTTCTTTGTCTCCACAGACTCCTAAGTGCACCACTCACTCTTTTTCCCTCATCAATTCTATGATTCACCTCATCTTTCATAGACCCATCCGCTGACACGTCCACTCCCAAATATCTGAATACGTTCACCTCCTCCATACTCTCTCCCTCCAATCTGATATTCAATCTTTCATCACCTAATCTTTTTGTTATCCTCATAACCTTACTCTTTCCTGTATTCACCTTTAATTTTCTTCTTTTGCACACCCTACCAAATTCATCCACCAATCTCTGCAACTTCTCTTCAGAATCTCCCAAGAGCACAGTGTCTCATTATATAGAATGGAAAACATATTACAGAAATTGAGATGATTTTGACTGGTTTTACAATGAAAAGTACCTTGAAATTGAGCTCAAAGTAGCAGAAATGTTCGATTTTTACCAAAGTTCAAAAGTAAACAAATCATGCCAAGCGTCCAATACACATCAACTGGTGAGTAATATTCTTTCACAAGTGTGCTGATATTATTTATACCATTTCTACACTAATGCAGTAGTCTGCATAACAGTAGATCTATTTTTTGTAAGAATAAAAATTCAAAGTGGAAAGCCAAAGAAATAAAAGAGGGGCCTGGGGATGTGACTAACGAACAGAGAACTTGTTATTTTAGTCCCAGGAATGTCTTTCGTGTTGATTTGGACCCTATTTGGAAATTGGCATCTTTTTAAATTTGTGTGAAATTGGCAAAATTGCTAAATTCTGATCACTTAATTGGATAGTTGAAATCAGTAAATGGGTGGTTTCTTGTACTCATTCAATAGAAAAAACGGAGTTCTAGTGAAATAGTTATGATTTTTGTTGACTAGTACACTGGAATTGGCCGAAAATAGGGCTAAAATTGGGCAAAATTGCCGATGAGTAAACATTGTTTAGACCGCTAACTTTGCAAGAGGATAATTCCGTAAGTTTTCCATCAAATTTCATACTTTTGGTGTCATTATGATTGGGAAAAGATTCTCTATCTTTTCATAAGAAAAATAATTTTTTTTTTAATTTGGCGACCCTGAGAACAAGTCTCGGAGAGGGCCTGGGGACCTCGAAAGGGTTAAGAGTCCTCAATGGTTCTTCATATGGAAGATTTCTAATGCTATCCATTAATTTTGTCATTCTATGCTGGATGTTTTCTAAGGAATTTATGTCCATTTTGTAATGTGGAGACCAGAACTGAGCTGTGTAATCTAGGTGAGGCCTTACTAATGATATATAAAACTGTAAAATAACTGCTGGAGTTCTGTTGCTTGCACTTCTAGATATAAATTCCAGTAATCTGTTTCCTTTATTACGTACGCTGAGGTACTGCTGTCTTGGTTTAAGGTTGCTGCTTACCATAGCCCCCAAGTCCTTTTCACAATCTATATGCTAAGTTCTACATTATGTAACTGATAAGTACTAGGGTTATGGACACTCCTGAGCTTCAGAACCTTGCATTTATCTACATTGAACTGCATCTGCCAAACCATACCCCGGCCGGGATTGAACCCGCGGTCAGAGAGTCTCAGAACTCCAGACCGTCGCGTTAGCCACTAGACCAGCTAGCCACAATAAGATTCGTCCAACTAGGTATACAGTGGACCCCCGGTTAACGAACTTTTTTCATTCCAGTAGTATGTTCAGGTGCCAGTACTGACCGAATTTTTTCCCATAAGGAATATTGTGAAGTAGATTAGTCCATTTCAGACCCCCAAACATACACGTACAAACGCACTTACATAAATACACTTACATAATTGGTCGCATTTGGAGGTGATCGTTAAGCGGGGGTCCACTGTATTTCTTCACTAGAGAAAGGTTAGCACAGGCACCACTGTGACCACAAATGCAAGTTTTTACAGACGAATCTCCAGCTAGCGTGGCCATGACGAACTCTAGCTCACGTCCCCTCACTGCCGTCAACATGACTCACGAAATCGTAACGACACGATTGCAAGCAAACCATACCCTGGCCGGGATTGAACCCGCGGTCAGAGAGTCTTAAAACTCCAGACCATCGCGTTAGCCACTTGACCAGCTAGCCACAATAAGATTCATCCAACTAGGTATATTTCTACACCATAGGAAGGTTAGCACAAGCACCACTGTTCAATCCCGGCAGGGGTATGGTTTGTTTGCAGTCGTATCATTACGATTTCGTGAGTCATGTTGACGGCAGTGAGGGGACTTGAGCTAGAGTTCGTCACGGCCACGCTAGCTGGAGATTCGTCTGTAAAAACTTGCATTTGTGGTCACAGTGGTGCCTGTGCTAACCTTCCTATGGTGTAGAAATATACCTAGTTGGACGAATCTTATTGTGGCTAGCTGGTCTAGTGGCTAACGTGACGGTCTGGAGTTTTGAGACTCTCTGACCACGGGTTCAATCCCGGCCGGGGTATGGTTTGTTTGCAATCGTGTCATTATGATTTCGTGAGTTATGCATCTGCCACTTTTCTGACCAGTAATTGATTTTGTCTAAATCCTCCTGAAGTTACGTGACATCTATGTTTGAATCAATTATCCAACTTATCTTTGTGCCATCGGCGAATTTGCTCATAGCACTAGTAATTCCCTCATGAAGGTCATTGATATATGTTATAAACAACAACGGGCCCAAGACGGGCCCAAGACTGATCCCTGTGGAATGCCACTTGTTACAGATCCCCACTCAGATTTAACCCCATTCAAGCATACTCTCTGCTTCCTATTGGTGAGCCATGACTCGATTCATAACAGCACTTTATCCCCAATGCCATGAGCTGGCACTTTCTTTAACAGTCTCTGGTGTGGTACTCTTTCAAAAGCCTTACTAAAATATGAATACTAAAGAATATCAAATTCTTTATCATGATCAACAGCCTCAAAAGCTTTACTGAAGAAGGATTATAAATTAGTTAGACAAGAATGACCTCTTGTGAATCCATGCTGAGTATCATTAATCAAGCTATGCTTATCAAGATGGCTTCTTATAATCTCAGCTATAATTGACTCTAGTAATTTGCCTACAATTGAGGTCAGGCTTATTGGGTGGTAATTTGATGGTAACAACTTGTCCCCTGCTTTAAAAATAGGATTTACATTAGCCATCTTCCACATATAAGACACTACACCTGTATGAAGAGAAATATTAAAAATATTAGTCAATGGTTCACAAAGTTCCATTTTACACTCATTAAGAACCCTTGAAAAAAGTTCATCAGGGCCCGGGGATTTATTTTGCATTAATCGGTCTGTTTGATAACCCTTTTGCTAGTGACTAAGATATTACATAATTTATCATCTTCAAGCCCACTATAAAAATTAATTACTGGGATATTGTTAGTGTCTTCCTGAGTGAAAACCGAGATAAAATCATTATTAAGAATAGAACACATTTCATACTCCTTGTCATTAACCCGTAAATGGTCCAAGCAGATCTACGTTCACATGTGTAGTGCTACAAAAGTAGATCTACGTTTTTTTACATATTTTCAAATATAAAAAAAAAAAAAAGATCAAAGTTTTTTTACACATTTTCAAATGTAAAAAAAAAACAAAGATTAGATCTACTTTTTTTACATACTTTAAAATGTTGAAAAAAATGTATATATACGTTTGGACCGTTTATGGGTTAAGATGCCCAGAGTTATTTTTGAGGGGAACTATCTTATCTCTAACTTTTGTTCTATAAATCTGGAAAAAAACTTTTTGGGTTAGTTTTCGAATCCCTAGCAACTTTAATTTCATAGTCCCATTTAGCTTTTCTTATCCTCTTTTTAATGTCTCTCTTAATGTCAATATACTGATTTGTAAGATGACTTTCACCTCTTTTGATGCGCCTATAAATTTCTTTTTTCTGTCCTAAAAGATATTTGAGCCTATTTTTCATCCATTTTGGGTCATTTCTTTTCGATGGGATAAATGTCCTTTGGGCAGCATGTATTGTGTTAAGAAAGCTGTCATACTGATAGCACTCTTTGTTACCCCAGTCCCCAGATGACAAGTGTTCTCTAAGCCCATTTAATCTGCTAAGTGAAAATCTGGAACCATTACCGAATTATCCCTACTATCATACTTCCATTCAGTGCTAAAGGTAATTGATTTGTGATTGCATGTGCCGAGTTCCTCTGTAATTTCTAAATTATTAACAAGGGTTTCCTTGAAATTAAGACACATGTGCAACATCTGGGTATCTTTATTGTAGACGTTTCGCCATCCAGTGGCTTTATCAATACAAATTCTAGGACATAACTTGAAGACAGTAGAACTATGTACAGAAGATGAGGTAATCAGTCCCTCAACCTAGGAGTAGGTGCGAAGAGCACCATAGTCATGGAGATTCTGAAGCAGAAGAAAGGAGCCTGGCGCTTATATAGTAACGTCAGGTGTGGCAGACGAGGGCATAGACGAGGGCAGCAAACACCTGCACCTCACCACTGTGAGTGTCTGTGGTGAACCTAGGCATATGTTTATGATTAGAATGCACTGTGCCACACACTTCCGTCATGTTAACTCGCAAGAAATTACTGAGAAAGAGGCTTGTGTGTCAGTTATCAGTATATAATGTATGCCCCTTACCAAGATATGGTGCCTTTGTTGTTCTTGCTATGTCACCTGAGATACCCAAAATCATCCTGGTATCTTTCAATGTTTTACTTTCTGTTTATACTGTTTTGTCCAATACCAGGCCACTGTCACAGTCACAGAGTACAAACAGTTTTATACCAAAGTGTTTCCTCTTGCTAGGTATATACTGCTTGAACAACAATCTATCTGTCTTTTAAACAAAATCAAAGACTGGTCAGTTACAATATTTTTGAATGGATAAAAGTACATGTTGCACTTATGTTTCAGATGCATAAAAACATTTCTAATCTTGTATAACCTCTCATTTCTGTTGTGCCTTGTTGTGTCAGAGAAGTGCAACATACATAACAGTAAGATAAATCTGTTCGCTGGGATGATTTCACTGAAGTCTGGGGTAGAAATTAGCCAATCTATGATTTTATATTATGCTTTTAGACATTAGGCAAAAATATTATTGCTGCAAAAAACAAATATATTTCATCCTCAGTTGTCTCTTTCCACCGGTGTAGTCTTGACTGTGATGATATGATTCTATTTGCCATGGTGTGCCCAGAATACTTTCCCTGGCAATATTTTCGATCAAGGTCTGGTCAAATAATAGTTCAAAGAATTCCAGTTCATTTGCAGTGTTTCCAAGGGAACAAGCTGGCAGGATTCCATGTTGAGTGTCATCAAACTGATGGGGATTGGGAAAAAAATTGGGATTGTGCTGCCAATCCCAGATGCAGTTTGCCGGTGGATACTGCACACCATAAGCTGGTTGTGGTTGTAGTTTTGGTTGTGATGTGGGGGTGGATGATGCTCCGCTTTATCCTGGATCTGATGAGTCAGCCGTGTGGGTCCCAACCTGGGTTGTTGTGTCATGCTGCATAACTGTGGCATCACCACCACCTCTATCACCACTATCACCACCATTACCACCACCTACTGATGCCTGTGGTCTATCCATACACAATTTGTGATTAATCTTGAAGATCTTTACAGATAAATATTTAACCCTTTTGGGGGTTGCCAGGTCCTCTCAGAGACTTGTTCTCACGGTCGCCAAAATTGCAAAATAAAAATAAATTTTTTTTTCTTATGAAAAGATAGAGAATCTTTTCCCGATCATAATGACACCAAAAGTATGAAGTTTGATGAAAAACTTAGGGAATTATGCTCTCGTGAAGTTAGCGGTCTCGACAATGTTTACGCATTGGCGATTTTGCCCAATTTGAGCCCAATTTTCGGCCAATTCCGGTGTACTAGTCGACAAAAATCATAACTATTTCTCTAGAACTCCATTTTTTCTATTGAATGAGCACAAGAAACCACCCATTTACCGATTTCAACTATCCAGTAAGTGGTCGGAATTTAGCAATTTTGCTAATTTCACACAAATTTAAAAAGATGCCAATTTCCGAATAGGGTCCAGAATTAACAAGAAAGACATTCCTGGCACTAAAATAACAAGTTCTCTGTTTGTTAGTCACATCCCCAGGCCCCTCTTTTATTTCTTTGGCTTTCAACTTTGAATTTTTATTCTTACAAAAAATAGAAGCTTTACTGTTATGCAGACTACTGAATTAGTGTAGAAATGATATAAATAATATCAGCGCACTTGTGAAAGAATATTATACTCACCAGTTGATGTGTATCTCAATTTCTGTAATATGTCTTCCATTCTATAAAATGAGACCAAGAAAACTAGAATGCAACGATAAATACCATACGAAAATACAGTGCAAAATCGCTGTATTAATCTAAAAACACGGTCAAAGTTTTTTTTTTCTCATTACGCAGTGTGCTGCAGGATTTTTTTTTGTACTGCGCACACTGACCACATAGATCCATTCTTTCATATGAAGGCCTACCAGCTTTCTCTCACTAGATTTGACTGTGCTAGAATTTATGCGTACTAGTACGTCAAAAACCCTGTGTCGTAAGCTGTACTAGTACGTCCGAAACCCCAAAAGGGTTAAAAGGGACAATTTTATTTAGTGAAACATGTGACAATAGATCAAAAATTATTTTAGTTCAGTATATTGTGTTTGTAATTGTGGAATATTGTAATATACTGACTCATGATTCTTTTGCAGAAATATTTTGTGGAAGACTACCAGGTTGTGTCTTGCCAGACACTATATCTTCAGTACTTCAAGAAGCACCAGTGTAAGTGTCTTGAACAACAACTGATATTGCAGAAGTATTTTGTGGAAGACTACCAGGTTGTGTCTTGCCAGACACTATATCTTCAGTACTTCAAGAAAGGCAACATCTGTTATTCTTATGAATTTTTAACTAGCTAAGTATTACTAATTAAACAATTTTGCTTTTCATTTTGGAAATTCTATCTAAAAATGCATGGCAGTTAATTCTTTGAGGGTCCATTTTGTAGTTCTACAGGTTTTAAGCCAGGGTCCAAGCTGTAGTATTACGTCATGAGCTCAGCTCACTCAGGTAAACTGTGAGCAGTAAATTTGGGCCTAAATATGAGAGAATGCATCAACATGGTAAGTGTGCACCATATAAAACAAATCCTGCAGCACAAAGTAGATAATGAGAGAAAAAAAAAACTATTTTTGGATTAAAATAGCAAATTTTCAGTGTATTTTCATATGGTTTTTATGGCAGTATTCACTGTCTCTTGGTTTCATGTGACAGAATTGAATATGTATTACAGAAATGATTTTGTTAGGTTTTAGTACTGAAAAGAGCCTGAAATCAAGCTCAGAGTATCAAAAATATTCTATTTTTGCTGATGTTAGAGGGTAAATAAATTGCATCACGCGTCCAATACATGTCAGATGGTGGGTCAGTTGTGCATTCCTGAATGCACTGATATTATTTATACAATTATTACAATATTGCATAACAGTAATTTTTTTTTTTTTTTTTTTTGTGTGAGCAAAAATTATCTTTGAATGAAAAATCAAAATGAAATTCATCTGTAATGCCTGGAAATGTAACTAATAAATAGTGAAAATGTTAGTTTAGTGCCAGGAATGCCTGCATTGTTTTTTCTGGACCCTGTTTTGAAATTACAATATTTTGAACTCTGTGTGAAATTGGCCAAATTACCAATTTCTGATCACCTTATTGGGTAGTTGAAATAGTTGATTTGGGCAATTTCTTGTGCTTAATAGATGAAATGGAACACATACTAGCAAAATAAATAAGAATTTGGTCTAATGGATAAATGTAACTGGCCAAAAACAAGACTCAAAGTTGGCAAAATTGCCAATGTGTAAATATTGCTTACACAGGAAAATTCATGGGAGCATAACTTCATAAATTCTTGATCAAATTTAATAAGAAAAAATTATATATTTTTTTTTTTTTAGAATCTTGGACTTTGTGGGGAACTTTCAAATTGGGTATCTGAACCCTCAAAGGGTTAATGAAAAAAAAAAAAAAAAGTTAGTAATTCCATAATTAAACATTTTCAGAAAAATTTGTTTAAACACAAGAGCAAATAATAATAAAAATGTTGAATATATCTGCAGTGTTCTAATATGTTTATTAATATTTTAACACAAAACAAAAATTATGATAGTGTTTTGACACACAATATAAACTTTATTAACACTCATAAGTAGGAAAAGTCTTGCCTAAATAAATCTTAACATGGGATTTTTTCATAAGGAAAACCATGTGTTCAGTGTCTAAAATAATTAAAAAAAAATCATGAAATAGACATTTGAGTGCACAAGGAAGATTAACTATACCACAGTTGTATGACTAAAATATTTCAAATGAAATCCCTTCATTTAAAAAATTTGGAAAAACATAAAGAACATAAACCATATCAATGTTCAGAGTACCTGAAATATTTTAGTGGAAAAAAAAATCTTGTGACACATATGAGAGTACATACAGGAGACAAACCTTATCAATGTTCAGAGTGTCTGAAATGTTTTAGTAATAAAAGAAATCTTGTGACACATATGAGAGTACATACAGGAGAGAAACCATTTCAATGTTCAGAGTGTCTGAAACGTTTTAGTCAAAAAAACAGTCTTGTGACACATATGAGAGTACATACAGGAGAGAAACCTTATCAATGTTCAGAGTGTCTGAAATGTTTTAGTCAAAAAGGTAGTCTTGTGACACATATGAGAGTACATACAGGAGAGAAACCATATCAGTGTTCAGAGTGTCTGAAATATTTTAGTAAAAAAAAAAGTCTTGTGATACATGTGAGAGTACATACAGGAGAGAAACCATATAAATGTTCAGAGTGTCTGAAATGTTTTAGTAATAAAAACAGTCTTGTGACACATATGAGAGTACATACAGGAGAGCAACCATATAAATGTTCAGAGTGTCTGAAATGTCTTAGTAATAAAAGCAGTCTTGTGACACATATGAGAATACATACAGGAGAGAAACCATTTCAATGTTCAGAGTGTCTGAAATGTTATAAGAAAAAAAACAGTCTTTTGACACATATGAGAGTACATACAGGAGAGAAACCATATCAGTGCTCAGAGTGTCTGAAATGTTTTACTGAAAAAAGCAGTCTTGTGATACATATGAGAGTACATACTGGAGATAAACCATATCAATGTTCAGAATGTCTGAAATGTTATAGTCAAAAAAACAGTCTTGTGTCACATATGAGAGTACATACTGGAGATAAACCGTATCAATGTTCAGTGTGTCTGAAATGTTTTAGTATAAAAGGCAATCTTGTGATACATATGAGAGTACATACAGGAGAGAAACTATATCAGTGCTCAGAGTGTCTGAAATATTTTACTGAAAAAAGCAATCTTTTGACACATACGAGAGTACATACTGGAGATAAACCATATCAATGTTCAAACTGTCTGAAATGTTATAGTCACAAAAACAGTCTTGTGGCACATATGAGAGTACATACAGAAGAGAAACCATATCAGTGTTCAGTGTCTGAAATGTTTTATTGAAAAAAGCAAACTTGTGAGACGTATGAGAGTACATACAGGACTCGACCCCTGCAACCACAACTAGGTGAGTACAAGAGATGAACCATATCAATGTGCTGAGTGTCTCAGATGTTTTAGTGTAAAAGGTCATCTTGTGAGACATTCACAAGTACATTCAGGAGATAAAACATGTTAGTGTTAATTTTTCATGAATATTTTAGTTATAAACTCACAAGAATATATGAAAGGGATATACCATAGCAGTGTTGAGATTGCCTTTTTGAAGTCATTTGGCATCATTATAATATCAGAAAAGTTCAAGTTTACAAAATTCTGTTATATAAAAAATTCATTTAGGTCTTCAACTCTCAGTCATACTGGGTCATACTGGGACTTAAATAGCTCACTCATTTCCTTGCTGTCATCTGTGTAGGACCCATCTTGTTTAAGTAGGTGTTCAATACTGGATGTTGTTCTCAACATTGATTTGGCATAACAAAAGAAATATTTTGGGTTTCTTTCAATTTTATTTATGGCTTTTACTTCTTCCCTCATATCTTGACTCCTGTAAGATTCCTTTAGCTTAAATTCAATGTTTGCTATATCTCTGTCCAGTGTCTCTACACGTATTATAGATATGTTGGTCTCTTTTAACTGCTCTGTTATTCTTTGCCTTTGCCTGCAAATGGAGCACCTTTTTATAGTTTACATCTCCTTTTCCTTAAAGGAAATATAAAATGTAATATTTGTAAATGTTATGCTAAGAATATTATGAATTATAAATAGTGTTCTTGCAGACATTTGTGTTCATTTTTTATCAAATATTTATATAGGATTTTTTGCAAAAGTTTCAAGCATTTTCTTATTGTCACTTCTTTTTTCAAATATTTTTGATAGATTTAATTTTTAGCATTTACTGATCTATGTAGAATCTTAACATCTACAGATGAGGATATTTTTCCTATTATTTCAGTGTTAATTAAATTTTCAATCAATTTACTTGAGTTTCATTCATCCTATACAGTGGAACCTCAAAAATCGAAGTGCTCCCAACACGACCAATTATGTAAATGTATTTTTGTAAGTGCTTTTATAAGTGTATTTTTGAGGGTCTGAAATGGACTAATCTAATTTACATTATTCCTGATGGGAATAAATTCATTCGGTAAAGACACTCAAACAGCCTTCTGGAATGAAGAAAGTTCGATATTTGAGGTTCCACTGTACCTTTTAGTGGTTTCCAAATAAATCATGTGAGAATTATATTAAAAGATCTTAAAAATCGCCTGGGGATGTCCCAATCCCTCTCCGGTCTCCTGGGGAGTGGCTTGGGTATCTTTCAGGCGACGGGTGTATCTATGGAGGCTGCCTTTTGGATTCTGGGGGTGCTGGCCAAAGGAGGTATGCTTTGTGGCGGATATCCGGCCGCCCTCTCTTTTGTCCACCGAGGTAGCTCAGCAGATATGAGGTTGCTATCCCGGATTGCTGGTTTACTGGCATGATTGGTAGGGTATGGCATGGGTTCCATGCTGCATCTGCACTACTTGCAGTGCTGAGGTTCTGTTGGGCATGGATGGAGATTTCTGGCCCTCTCATTCCTCCCAGGAACTATCACTCCCCAGTTTCCCCATTTTTTATTCTTTTTTCTTTATTTTTCTTTTCTTTTCTTTTCTTTTTTTTCTTAAAAACAAAAACAAAGAAATAACCTAACCATGGAAGCCCTAGTCCATGAACCTGCTACCCCCGGGCCCCTTGATACCGCACCCCATTCTGACCCCGCCTCGTCTTTGGACCACTCTTCACACACTCCTAATGCCTCTGTACCTATTGCCGGTGCTGTTTCCTCACCCGCTTCAGGTATCGACTGACTCCTTCGATTTATCTGACCTCCTCTCTCTTTTGACTATGCTTCCAGCCTCTTCCTCTGTGGTGCGGCAATTTTCGAATTGCCTTCCCATTCCATGTCGGACCAACTCTGGTCCCACGCCTAAATGCCAACGACAATTACCTGCTGATGATACTTCTCCACCTTCTCGTTCTTCTCAGAAAAGATCAACATGTCCTGCACTCCCTTTCCACGCTCAGTTTCAGAATGCACAATGGACTAAATTCTTCGCTTTACGACCGACTTCCTCTATTGCCTATCTTTCCGACCATAGTATTGGCAAGGCACTCCTACACCATGTTGGTAAAGATATTTCTTTTCATGCTCTTAAGAGTGGCATGCACATCATCACTGTACAGAATGCTACCAAAGCTCATGATCTTTCTCTTCTTTCCTATATCGATACTGTTCCTGTCACTATTGAAAAACTTCATTCCCTCAATTCTTGTAGTGGTTCCGTCATTCTGCCCCATACCATAGTTCAACAAAATTTCCGCTTTATAGCCCTTGTGGCTTAGCGCTTCTTTTTGATAATAATAACAACAAAATTTCCAGACATGTGGCAATGACATTTTTGAACAGCTGGAACTCCAAGATCTCCCAATCCTCAAGGTAGACACTCATGTTCTTCCTGCCCGTGGGCGGAGACGATACCGTAGCAATGTGGCTTGTTTAACTTTTAACAGCCGTGAACTCCCATCCTCAGTTTATGTAGCAGGACATCGGTTACAAGTTTGAAAGGTGATCCCTACACCACAACAGTGTAGAAATTACTGGTGATTTGGCCATCCAGGGAAATATTGCAGATCTATAGCCGAATGCCCAGTCTGTGGTGCCGATGACCATTCTAATAAGTCTTGCAATCGACCTCCCTCTTGCCTTAATTGTCATGAGGCTCACCCTTCGTACTCTCGCCGTTGCCAAGTCTACTTAAATGAGCGGGAAATCAGTTACCTCAAAGAGGCAGAAGGTCTCCCTTATGCCATGGCAGTTTCTCATCTCCGCCTCCAAGGAAGACTACCTCGTGTTTCTTATTCCTGTGTTTCAAAACTTCCCCCCACTTCTGGGGTCCCATCTTCTGCAGCCTCCTCTGCATAGTCACTCCTATATCTAATTCTTTTGCTGTCCTGGGCTCAGATGTTACTACTTCAACACCTCAGTCTCTTCTCACTTCTTCGTGTTCCCCTCACTAACTCCGGTATCGACAAGACCTTGTACGACACCTCATCCCAATCATCCCTCTACTTCTCAGAAGTCCAAAAAATCTCCTTTAACTCCTCCTTCCCTTCATCCACCTTCACATTTTGCCTTCCCAGTCTCTGTACCTGGGTCTTCCCCCTTTCACTGGCTCTGTTACAAGTGTGGAGGTTCATTCTCCTCCTCGTACTGTGCCTTCTTCCCCTTTCCCCTCCCAAGTTTCTTCCTCTTCTGCCACCTTCCAGGTTTCTGCCTCTTCTGTCCCCTCCCACACTTCCCCAGTTCCCTCCACTCTTTCACCCCCCTTTCATTGGTACAGTCCATTACAGTTCCGATCTTTACTCAAACTCCTCCTCCATTATTGCGATAAACTTTATAAACCCTAGGCGTTGTTAGTCTAGGGGACTTTTTAAGGAGAATTGTTCTCTAGTTCTATCGTAATAAGGTTGTAGGGAGATCAACAAACATTTTAAAATGTATCTTTAATATATAAACAGACTTTATATATTACTTAAGAATGAAGACCTTCGATTTTTGTTGTATGAACCTTTCATATACAGTTGACAAAAGTTACATTATTTCCTATTTTCTAAGGAGATTAGGTTAATGGCTTAACAAACTCGAAGTCTCCACAGACGAGAACTTCTGTTTAAGGAAAATTTCACAATTTATGGTGACTTTAAGCGAGTAAAGTGAGTAAGCTGTGAAGACCTTCTCTACACAGAGAAGTGCTGTACTGTTTAATCTACCCCACTCACATCTGACGTCAGCTCGCTTCAGGCGAGTAGTGTAGAAGTGAGGCCAAACAAATTGGTCGTTATCCATTTCCACAGCAGAATAAATATATACATATAATGAAAAATGGGAAAGGTGAAAATGAATATTTAATATTATAAAGCTGATTACTCTCATTTTAGCATTTAACGGTAGTAATCGCAATATAATATTAGAAAGATGAGCAAATATGAAAGACATATATTATAACTGCATCTCTGCGTAACACCCCTTCCCTTAGGACAGTATGTAGTACTGGGAATTTTTGTTTTTTCCAAAGGTTTTGTATCGAGAAGCATACGAATGATCATATTGAAGGGACTTCAGATCCGAGAGACGAGGCGTGTATGCAGCCAGACTTCTAGTATCCCGTTAGCGTTAATACATGCACATAAGCCTTCGGGGTAGCGGGAAAGGAGGCAGTAGCCAGCCTAGTCTCTCAACCAAATCCCAGCTCGATACAGCATGTTACCACACATACAGTAACTGTAAATAGACAAAACATTAGATAAACAGAAATCTGAATGGTTTAAAAGTTTAAAGTAAAAATTTAGACAATGGAATTGTCAAATGAATGAACTTTATTAGGGACGCGAAAGAGCGTCAGCAAGAACGTTACTCGGGCCTTTTATATGATTAATGCTGAATGAATAGGGCTGAATTCTGAGAGCCCACCTCAGAATTCGGGCATTTTTTGATTTCATTGTATTTATAAATGTTAAGGGGTTGTGATCGGAAAATACTGATATTTTATGAGGCGATGTTCCCAGGTATACGTCGAAATACTCTAAAGAAACTACCAGGGGCTAATGCCTCTTTTTCAACAGTTGAATAATTTCTTTGATGGGACTTTAACTTTGATGAAAAATAGCAAATGGGATGCAAAACTTTAGTATCTGATGAATTTTGTAGCAAGACTGTCCCTATAGCATAGCAGCTAGCATCAATATGCAAGATAAAGGGTTTGTGAAAATTGGGACTTTGTAATACAGGAGAGGACGTAAGCAATCTTTTTAATTTTTCAAAAGCTTCATTACATTCCAGGGTCCATTTAAAGGTTACTCTAGGACTAGTTAATTCAGTCAGAGGAGCAGTTAATTGTGCAAAGTTGGGGCAAAATCTTCGGTAGTAGCTAATCATACCCAGAAATCTTTGCACTCCTTTTCTATCCCTTGGAATAGGGAATTCAGTAATGGCTTTTACTTTAAGGTTAAGGGGTACCACTTTCCCTTGTCCTATTTGAAAACCCAAGTATTTAATAGTGTCTTGTCCAAAAGCACACTTTGCTAGATTGACAGTGAAATTATAGCTATCTAAGGATTTGAATAAAGCTTCCAGTCGAATAACGTGTTCTTCCCAAGAGTCGCTAAACACTACCAAATCATCAAGATATGCCTCGACTCCTTCCGAAGGTCGAGTTAGCTCGTTCATAAGTCTCTGAAAGGTTGAGGCCGCGTTACATAAACCGAAGGGCATAACTCTGTAATTGAACAAACCATCTTTAATTGCAAAGGCTGTTTTGTCTCTATCCTTTGGCGCCAGAGGAACTTGGTAATACCCTCGCAGTAAATCAAGTCGACTCACGAATTTAGAGCTGGAGACAGTATCTATCAGGTCGTCTATTCGAGGAAGAGGATATCCGTCTGGTATTGAGACAGAATTAAGCTTACGGTAGTCCATACACATGCAAAATGTTCCGTCTGGTTTGGGAACTAACAGGCAAGGGGACGCCCAAGGACTCTTACTTCGTTCCACAAGGCCATGTTCGAGAAGAAAGTCAACTTCTTGCTTCAACATCTGATGTTTAGTAGGGCTCACTCTAAGGTGGTTGTTTGATTGGACGTGAATCGCGGAGCTCAACTTCGTGATACCCTAGAGTACAAGTTTTTGGCACATCTCCAAATAAGCTTTTATAATTTAATATTAAGTTACTTATTTCTTGCCTTTTTGAATCATCCAGATTGTTAAGTATATCAAGATTGAGTAGAGCTTCAGAATTTTTAAGGTGAGCGTCGGCTCTTTTGACACCTTCTGATGATGTATTTTCTCTGATTGTAGATAAGGTAGTGATGGATGTGGTAGGTAGTGTTTTGGAATGATAAGATTTCAGTTGATTTATGTGAAATACTTTGTTCCTTTTTCCAGGTATCTTAACTACATAATTTACATCGTTTTCTTTACTCATGACTTCATGAGGACCTTGGTAACGTGGTAAGAGAGTTTGGCCGGAAACTAACCTCTGAACCATTACTAAATCTTTAGGTTGAAATGAATGGGGTTTTGCTCGTTTGTCGTACCAAAGTTTCATTTTAATTTGAGCATTCGCCAAATTTTCTGCGGCTAAGTCTCTAGCATAAGACAAACGTTCCTGCATCAGAACTGGTGATGATTTTATCGAGGATGTGTTGCCAGTCCAAGTATCTTTCAATACAGCTAGTGGGCCTCGGACCTGATGCCCGTAGATGAGTTCAAACGGAGTGAAGCTTGTACTCTCTTGTTCACCGTTTCGTAATGCAAACAATAATAAAGGTATCCCCTCATCCCAATCTTGGGAAAACTGTTCACAGTATGCTCTTAGCATAGATTTTAGAGTCTGGTGAAAACGTTCCAGAGCTCCTTGGGATTGAGGGTGATAACTCGTGGACAACAAAGATTCTATACCCAAGTGGGACATAGCTTCTCTGAAAGTTTTAGAAGTAAAGGTCGTCCCTTGGTCTGACTGAATTTCTCTGGGGATTCCCACTTGAGAAAAGAACTTTAATAAGTAACGAACAATCACCCGAGAAGTAATTTTCCTAAGAGGGATAGCTTCCAGATATCTTGTACTAGTATCCATGATTGCAAATAAATATTGGTTTCCCAGACGGGTCTTTGGCAGGGGTCCCACACAATCAATAATTAGACGAGAGAAAGGTTCTCCTCATGCAGGAATAGGAATTAGGGGGGCCGGGGAAGGTTTATGAGCCGGCTTACCTGCCTTCTGGCAAATATGACATTCTTTAACGTATTTCTTCACCTTTTTCCCAATCTTAGGCCAATAAAAATGTTTTGCTATTTTTCCTAAAGTCTTCCTTGTCCCAAGATGTCCACCTAGAGGACTATTATGAGAAAATTCAAGAGTGGTATCCCGGAAAGAAGTTGGCAATACTATTAAACTCCTCACGCCTTTGGAACCATTACTTTCCAACTTTTACATGAGGATACCATCCTTGTAATAATAACAGTTTTCTAGTAGATTGGCCTGTTCCTCAGAAACTGCTATACTTCTACAATGATTCAAGTCTGGATCTAAAGTTTGAGCCTGAATCAGGTCATTTCTTCCGAGACATTTTCCAGCGGAACTCTCGGGGTTAATCATGGCTTGACTAGGTTTAAAGGTTCCAGTTTGTATTGCCTTACTGAATAGCAAATCTAAACCCAGATCTTTATTTTCGGATGGCTCTCCACAATCTGCGGAGCGAGACATTGCACGAGTAATAATGTTCAAGGGAAATAATGCTGGACCTTCGTTTAATGCTTCCAAAGCATAGTGAGTGTCAGAAGAGTTATTTATCACCATCGGTTCTTTACAAATACCTTGGTGGTATACATCATTTCCGATCAACAGTCCAACACCCTGAATGGGGAACTGTTACACTAACTGCTACACTGATGCAACTGTCACACTAACTGCTACACTAATACAACTATCACACTAACTGCTGCACTGATGCAACTGTCACACTAACTGCTGCACTGATACAACTGTCACACTAACTGCTGCACTGATACAACTGTCACACTAACTGCTGCACTGATACAACTGTCACACTAACTGCTACACTGATACAACTGTCACACTAACTGCTGCACTGATACAACTGTCACACTAACTGCTACACTGATACAACTGCCACACTAACTGCTACACTGACACAACTGTCGCATTAACTGCTACACTGATACAACTGTCACACTAACTGCTGCACTGATACAACTGTCACACTAACTGATACAACTGTCACACTAACTGCTGCACTGATACAACTGTCACACTAACTGCTACACTGATACAACTGCCACACTAACTGCTACACTGACACAACTGTCGCATTAACTGCTACACTGATACAACTGTCACACTAACTGCTACACTGATACAACTGTCACACTAACTGCTACACTGATACAACTGTCACACTAACTGCTACACTGACTCAACTGTCACACTAACTGCTGCACTATTACAACTGTCACACTAACTGCTGCACTGATACAACTGTCACACTAACTGCTACACTGATACAACTGTCACACAAACTGCTACACTGCTACAACTGTCACACTAACTGCTACACTGATACAACTGTCACACTAACTGCTACACTGATACAACTGTCACACTAACTGCTACATTAATACAACTGTCACACTAACTGCTGCACTGATACAACTGTCACACTAACTGCTGCATTGTTGCAACTGTCACACTAACTGCTACACTGATACAACTGTCACACTAACCGCTACACTGATACAACTGTCACACTAACTGCTGCACTGTTACAACTGTCACACTAACTGCTACACTGATACAACTGTCACACTAACTGCTGCACTGATACAACTGTCACACTAACTGCTGCACTGTTGCAACTGTCACACTAACTGCTACACTGATACAACTGTCACACTAACTGCTGCACTGTTACAACTGTCACACTAACTGCTGCACTGATACAACTGTCACACTAACTGCTGCACTGTTACAACTTAGTCACACAAACTGCTGCACTGTTTCAACTGTCACACTAACTGCTACACTGATACAACTTAGTCACACTAACTACTGCACTGTTTCAACTGTCACACTAACTGCTGCACTGTTATAACTTAGTTACACTAACTGCTACACTGATACAACTGTCACACTAAATGCTACACTTATACAACTGTCACACTAACTGCTACACTGATACAACTGTCACACTAACTGCTACACTGATACAACTGTCACACTAACTGCTACATTGATACAACTGTCACACTAACTGCTACACTGATACAACTGTCACACTAACTGCTACACTGATACAACTGTCACACTAACTGCAACACTGATACAACTGTCACACTAACTGCTACATTGATACAATTGTCACACTAACTGCTACACTGATACAACTGTCACACTAACTGCTACACTGATACAACTGTCACACTAACTGCTACACTGATACAACTGTCACACTAACTGCTACACTGATACAACTGTCACACTGCTGCACTGATACAACTGTCACACTAACTGATACACTGATACAACTGTCACACTAACTGCTGCACTGAAACAACTGTCACACTAACTGCTACACTGCTATAACTGACACACTAACTGCTACACTGATGCAACTGTCACACTAACTGCTGCACTAATACAACTGTCACACTAACTGCTGCACTGATGCAACTGTCACACTAACTGCTGCACTGATACAACTGTCACACTAACTGCTGCACTGATACAACTGTCACACTAACAGCTGCACTGATACAACTGTTACACTAACTGCTACACTGATACAACTGTCACACTAACTGCTACACTGACACAACTGTCGCACTAACTGCTACACTGACACAACTGTCACACTAACTGCTACACTGATACAGCTGTCACACTAACTGCTACACTGATACAACTGTCACACTAACTGCTACACTAATACAACTGTCACACTAACTGCTACACTGACTCAACTGTCACACTAACTGCTGCACTATTACAACTGTCACACTAACTGCTGCACTGATACAACTGTCACACTAACTGCTACAGTGATACAACTGTCACATTAACTGCTATGCTGATACAACTGTCACACTAACTGCTACACTGCTACAACTGTCACACTAATTGCTACACTGATACAACTGTCACACTAACTGCTACACTGATACAACTGTCACACTAACTGCTACACTGATACAACTGTCACACTAACCGCTACACTGATACAACTGTCACACTAACTGCTGCACTGTTACAACTGTCACACTAACTGCTACACTGATACAACTGTCACACTAACTGCTGCACTGATACAACTGTCACACTAACTGCTGCACTGTTACAACTGTCACACTAACTGCTACACTGATACAACTGTCACTAACTGCTGCACTGATACAACTGTCACACTAACTGCTGCACTGTTACAACTTAGTCACACTAACTGCTGCACTGTTTCAACTGTCACACTAACTGCTACACTGATACAACTTAGTCACACTAACTGCTGCACTGTTTCAACTGTCACACTAACTGCTGCACTGTTACAACTTAGTAACACTAACTGCTACACTGATACAACTGTAACACTAACTGCTACACTGATACAGCTGTCACACTAACTGCTACACTGATACAACTGTCACACTAACTGCTACACTGATACAACTGTCACACAAACTGCTACACTGATACAACTGTCACACTAACTGCTACACTGATACAACTGTCACGCTAACTGCTACACTGGTACAACTGTCACACTAACTGCTACACTGATACAACTGTCACACTAACTGCTACACTGATACAACTGTCACACAAACTGCTACACTGATACAATTGTCACACAAACTGCTACACTGATACTACTGTCACACTAACTGCTACATTGATACAAATGTCACGCTAACTGCTACACTGATACAACTGTCACACTAACTGCTACACTGATACAACTGTCACACTAACTGCTACACTGATGCAAATGTCACACTAACTGCTACACGGATACAACTCTCACACTAACTGCTACACTGATACAACTGTCAAACTAACTGCTGCACTTTTACAATTTAGTCACACTAACTGCTACACTGTTACAACTGTCACACTAACTGCTGCACTGATACAACTGTCAAACTAACTGCTGCACTGATACAACTGTCTCACTAACTGATGCACTGATACAACTGTCACACTAACTGCTACACTGATACAACTGTAAAACTAACTGCTGCATTGATACAACTGTCACACTAACTGATGCACTGATACAACTGACACACTAACTGCTACCCTGATACAACTGTCACACTAACTGCTACACTGGTACAACTGTCACACTAACTGCTACACTGATACAACTGTCACACTAACTACTACACTGATACAACTGTCACACTAACTGCTACACTGATACAACTGTCACACTAACTGCTACACTGATACAACTGTCACACTAACTGATGCACTGATACAACTGTCACAATAACTGCTACACTGATACAACTGTCACAGTAACTGCTACACTGATACAACTGTCACACTAACTGCTACACTGACACAACTGTCACACTTACTGCTACACTGATACAACTGTCACTAACTGCTACACTGATACAACTGTCACACTAACTGCTACACTGATACAACTGTCACACTAACTGCTACACTGATACAACTGTCACACTAACTGCTACAATGATACAACTGTCACACTAACTGCTACACTGATACAACTGTCACACTAACTGCTACACTGATACAACTGTCACACTAACTGCTACATTGATACAATTGTCACACTAACTGCTTCACTGATACAACTGTCACACTAACTGCTACACTGATACAACTGTCACACTAACTGCTACACAATATAGTTTAGATGGCCAAAGACTGCAAACCTCACTAAAGGAAAAAGATCTGGGGGTGAGTATAACACCGAGCATATCTCCTGAGGCGCACATCAGTCAGATAACTGCTGCAGCATACGGGAGCCTGGCTAACCTACGGATAGCGTTCCGATACCTCAGTAAGGATTCGTTTAAGACTCTGTACACCATCTACGTCAGGCCCATACTGGAGTATGCAGCACCAGTTTGGAATCCACACCTAGTCAAGCACGTCAAGAAATTAGAGAAAGTGCAAAGGTTTGCAACAAGACTAGTCCCAGAGCTACGGGGATTGTCCTATGAAGAAAGGTTGAGGGAAATCGGCCTGACGACACTGGAGGCCAGGAGGGTCAGGGGAGACATGATAACGACATATAAAATACTGCGCGGAATAGACGAGGTGGACAAAGACGGGATGTTCCAGAGATGGGACACAGACACAAGAGGTCACAATTGGAAGTTGAAGACTCAGATGAATCAAAGGGATGTTAGGAAGTATTCCTTCAGTCATAGAGTAGTCAGGCCATGGAATAGCCTAGAAAGTGATGTGGTGGAGGCAGGAACCATACATAGTTTTAAGGCGAGGTATGATAGAGCTCATGGGGCAGGGAGAGAGAGGACCTAGTAGCAATCAGCGAAGAGGCGGGGCCAGGAGGGGTGACTCGACCCCTGCAACCACAAATAGGTGAGTACAAATAGGTGAGTACTGATACAACTGTCACACTAACTGCTACACTGATACAACTCACACTAACTGCTACACTGATACAACTGTCACACTAACTGCTGCACTGATACAACTGTCACACTAACTGATACACTGATACAACTGTCACACTAACTGCTGCAATGACATATCTGTCACACTAACTGCTACACTGCTACAACTGTCACACTAACTGCTACACTGATGCAACTGTCACACTAACTGCTACACTAACACAACTGTCACACTAACTGCTGCACTATTGCAACTGTCACACTAACTGCTGCACTGATACAACTGTCACACTAACTGCTACACTGATACAACTGTCACACTAACTGCTACACTGATACAACTGTCACACTAACTGCTACACTGCTACAACTGTCACACTAACTGCTACACTGATACAACTGTCACACTAACTGCTACACTTATACAACTGTCACACTAACTGCTACACTGATACAACTGTCACACTAACCGCTACACTGATACAACTGTCACACTAACTGCTGCACTGTTACAACTGTCACACTAACTGCTACACTGATACAACTGTCACACTAACTGCTGCACTGATACAACTGTCACACTAACTGCTGCACTGTTACAATTTTCACACTAACTGCTACACTGATACACCAGTCACACTAACTGCTGCACTGTTACAACTGTCACACTAACTGCTGCACTGTTACAACTTAGTCACACTAACTGCTGCACTGATACAACTGTCACACTAACTTCTACACTGCTACAACTGTCACACTAACTGCTACACTGATACAACTGTCACACTAACTGCTACACTGATACAACTGTCACACTAACTGCTACACTGATACAACTGTCACACTAACCGCTACACTGATACAACTGTCACACTAACTGCTACACTGATACAACTGTCACACTAACTGCTACACTGACTCAACTGTCACACTAACTGCTGCACTATTGCAACTGTCACACTAACTGCTGCACTGATACAACTGTCACACTAACTGCTACACTGGTACAACTGTCACACTAACTGCTACACTGATACAACTGTCACACTAACTGCTACACTGCTACAACTGTCACACTAACTGCTACACTGATACAACTGTCACACTAACTGCTACACTGATACAACTGTCACACTAACTGCTACACTGATACAACTGTCACACTAACCGCTACACTGATACAACTTTCACACTAACTGCTGCACTGTTACAACTGTCACACTAACTGCTACACTGATACAACTGTCACACTAACTGCTGCACTGATACAACTGTCACACTAACTGCTGCACTGTTACAATTTTCACACTAACTGCTACACTGATACAACTGTCACACTAACTGCTGCACTGTTACAACTGTCACACTAACTGCTGCACTGTTACAACTTAGTCACACTAACTGCTGCACTGTTTCAACTGTCACACTAACTGCTACACTGATACAACTTAGTCACACTAACTGCTGCACTGCTTCAACTGTCACACTAACTGCTGCACTGTTACAACTTAGTAACACTAACTGCTACACTGATACAACTGTCACACTAACTGCTACACTGATACAACTGTCACACTAACTGCTACACTGATACAACTGTCACACTAACAGCCACACTGATACAACTGTCACACTAACTGCTACACTGATACAACTTTTACACTAACTGCTACACTGATACAACTGTCACACTAACTGCTACACTGATACAACTGTCACACTAACTGCTACACTGATACAACTGTCACACTAACTGCTACACTGATACAACTTTCACACTAACTGCTACACTGATACAAATGTCACACTAACTGCTACACTGATACAACTGTCACACTAACTGCTACACTGATACAACTGTCACACTAATTGCTACACTGATACAACTGTCACACTAACTGCTACACTGATACACTGTCAAATTAACTGCTACACTGATACAACTGTCAAACTAACTGCTGCACTTTTACAATTTAGTCACACTAACTGCTACACTGTTACAACTGTCACACTAACTGCTACACTGATACAACTCTCACACTAACTGCTACACTGATACAACTGTCAAACTAACTGCTGCACTTTTACAATTTAGTCACACTAACTGCTACACTGTTACAACTGTCACACTAACTGCTGCACTGATACAACTGTCAAACTAACTGCTGCACTGATACAACTGTCACACTAACCGCTACACTGATACAACTGTCACACTAACTGCTACACTGATACAACTGTAAAACTAACTGCTGCACTGATACAACTGTCACACTAACTGATGCACTGATACAACTGACACACTAACTGCTACACTGATACAACTGTCACACTAACTGCTACACTGGTACAACTGTCACACTAACTGCTACACTGATACAACTGTCACACTAACTACTACACTGATACAACTGTCACACTAACTGCTACACTGATACAACTGTCACACTAACTGCTACACTGATACAACTGTCACACTAACTGATGCACTGATACAACTGTCACAATAACTGCTACACTGATACAACTGTCACAGTAACTGCTACACTGATACAACTGTCACACTAACTGCTACACTGACACAACTGTCACACTAACTGCTACACTTATACAACTGTCACACTAACTGCTACACTGATACAACTGTCACACTAACTGCTACACTGATACAACTGTCACACTAACTGCTACACTGATACAACTGTCACACTAACTGCTACAATGATACAACTGTCACACTAACTGCTACACTGATACAACTGTCACACTAACTGCTACACTGATACAACTGTCACACTAACTGCTACATTGATACAATTGTCACACTAACTGCTTCACTGATACAACTGTCACACTAACTGCTACACTGATACAACTGTCACACTAACTGCTACACAATATAGTTTAGATGGCCAAAGACTGCAAACCTCACTAAAGGAAAAAGATCTGGGGGTGAGTATAACACCGAGCATATCTCCTGAGGCGCACATCAGTCAGATAACTGCTGCAGCATACGGGAGCCTGGCTAACCTACGGATAGCGTTCCGATACCTCAGTAAGGATTCGTTTAAGACTCTGTACACCATCTACGTCAGGCCCATACTGGAGTATGCAGCACCAGTTTGGAATCCACACCTAGTCAAGCACGTCAAGAAATTAGAGAAAGTGCAAAGGTTTGCAACAAGACTAGTCCCAGAGCTACGGGGATTGTCCTATGAAGAAAGGTTGAGGGAAATCGGCCTGACGACACTGGAGGCCAGGAGGGTCAGGGGAGACATGATAACGACATATAAAATACTGCGCGGAATAGACGAGGTGGACAAAGACGGGATGTTCCAGAGATGGGACACAGACACAAGAGGTCACAATTGGAAGTTGAAGACTCAGATGAATCAAAGGGATGTTAGGAAGTATTCCTTCAGTCATAGAGTAGTCAGGCCATGGAATAGCCTAGAAAGTGATGTGGTGGAGGCAGGAACCATACATAGTTTTAAGGCGAGGTATGATAGAGCTCATGGGGCAGGGAGAGAGAGGACCTAGTAGCAATCAGCGAAGAGGCGGGGCCAGGAGGGGTGACTCGACCCCTGCAACCACAAATAGGTGAGTACAAATAGGTGAGTACTGATACAACTGTCACAATAACTGCTACACTGATACAACTCACACTAACTGCTACACTGATACAACTGTCACACTAACTGCTGCACTGATACAACTGTCACACTAACTGATACACTGATACAACTGTCACACTAACTGCTGCAATGACACATCTGTCACACTAACTGCTACACTGCTACAACTGTCACACTAACTGCTACACTGATGCAACTGTCACACTAACTGCTACACTAACACAACTGTCACACTAACTGCTGCACTGATGCAACTGTCACACTAACTGCTGCACTGATACAACTGTCACACTAACTGCTGCACTGATACAACTGTCACACTAACTGCTGCACTGACACAACTGTCACACTAACTGCTACACTGATACAACTGTCACACTAACTGCTACACTGACTCAACTGTCACACTAACTGCTGCACTATTGCAACTGTCACACTAACTGCTACACTGATACAACTGTCACACTAACTGCTACACTGATACAACTGTCACACTAACTGCTACACTGATACAACTGTCACACTAACTGCTACACTGATACAACTGTCACACTAACTGCTACACTGATACAACTGTCACACTAACTGCTACACTGATACAACTGTCACACTAACTGCTACACTGATACAACTGTCACACTAACTGATGCACTGTTACAACTGTCACACTAACTGCTGCACTGATACAACTGTCACACTAACTGCTGCACTGATACAACTGTCACACTAACTGCTGCACTGTTACAATTTAGTCACACTAACTGCTACACTGATACAACTGTCACACTAACTGCTACACTGATACAACTGTCACACTAACTGCTACACTGTTACAACTGTCACACTAACTGCTACACTGATACAACTGTCACACTAACTGCTACACTGATACAACTGTCACACTAACTGCTACACTGATACAACTGTCACACTAACTGCTACACTGATACAACTGTCACACTAACTGCTACACTGATACAACTGTCACACTAACTGCTACACTGATACAACTGTCACACTAACTGCTACACTGATACAACTGCCACACTAACTGCTACACTGATGCAACTGTAACATTAACTGCTACACTGATACAACTGTCACACTAACTGCTACACTGATACAACTGTCACACTAACTGTTACACTGATACAACTGTCACACTAACTGCTACACTGATACAACTGTCACACTAACTGCTACACTGACACAACTGTCACACTAACTGCTAAGCTGATACAACTGTCACGCTAACTGCTACACTGATACAACTGTCACACTATCTGCTACACTGATACAACTGTCACATTAACTGCTACACTGATACAAGTGTCACACTAACTGCTACAGTGATACAACTGTCACACTACCTGCTACACTGATAGAACTGTCAAACTAACTGCTACACTCATACAACTGTCACACTAACTGGTACACTGATACAACTGTCACACTAATTGCTACACTGCTACAACTGTCACACTAACTGCTACACTGATGCAACTGTCACTCTAACTGCGACACTAAAACAACTATCACACTAAGTGCTGCTCTGATGCAACTGTCACACTAACTGCTGCACTGATACAACTGTCACACTAACTGCTGCACTGATACAACTGTCACACTAACTGCTGCACTGATACAACTGTCACACTAACTGCTACTCTTATACAACTGTCACACTAACTGCTACACTGACACAACTGTCGTACTAACTGCTACACTGATACAACTGTCACACTATCTGCTACACTGATACAACTGTCACACTAACTTCTACACTGATACAACTGTCACACTAACTGCTACACTAATACAATTGTCACACTAACTGCTACACTGATACAACTGTCACACTAACTGCTACACTGATACAACTGTCACACTAACTGCTACACTGATACAACTGTCACACTAACTGCTACACTGATACAACTGTCACACTAACTGCTACACTGATACAACTGTCACAATAACTTCTACACTGATACAACTGTCACAGTAACTGCTACACTGATACAACTGTCACACTAACTGCTACACTGATACAACTGTCACACTAACTGCTACACTGATACAACTGTCACACTAACTGCTACACTGCTACAACTGTCACACTAACTGCTACACTGATACAACTGTCACACTAACTGCTACACTGATACAACTGTCACACTAACTGCTACACTGATACAACTGTCACACTAACCGCTACACTGATACAACTGTCACACTAACTGCTGCACTGTTACAACTGTCACACTAACTGCTACACTGATACAACTGTCACACTAACTGCTGCACTGATACAACTGTCACACTAACTGCTGCACTGTTACAATTTTCACACTAACTGCTACACTGATACAACTGTCACACTAACTGATACACTGATACAACTGTCACACTAACTGCTGCACTGAAACAACTGTCACACTAACTGCTACACTGCTACAACTGACACACTAACTGCTACATTGATACAATTGTCACACTAACTGCTACATTAATACAATTGTCACACTAACTGCTACACTGATACAACTGTCACACTAACTGCTACACCGATACAACTGTCACACTAACTGCTACACTGATACAACTGTCAAACTAACTGCTGCACTTTTACAATTTAGTCACACTAACTGCTACACTGTTACAACTGTCACACTAACTGCTGCACTGATACAACTGTCAAACTAACTGCTGCACTGATACAACTGTCTCACTAACTGATGCACTGATACAACTGTCACACTAACTGCTACACTGATACAACTGTCACACTAACTGCTGCACTGATACAACTGTCACACTAACTGCTGCACTGATACAACTGTCACACTAACTGCTACACTGATACAACTGTCACACTAACTGCTACACTGGTACAACTGTCACACTAACTGCTACACTGATACAACTGTCACACTAACTACTACACTGATACAACTGTCACACTAACTGCTACACTGATACAACTGTCACACTAACTGCTACACTGATACAACTGTCACACTAACTGATGCACTGATACAACTGTCACAATAACTGCTACACTGATACAACTGTCACAGTAACTGCTACACTGATACAACTGTCACACTAACTGCTACACTGACACAACTGTCACACTAACTGCTACACTGATACAACTGTCACACTAACTGCTACACTGATACAACTGTCACACTCACTGCTACACTGATACAACTGTCACACTAACTGCTACACTGATACAACTGTCACACTAACTGCTACAATGATACAACTGTCACACTAACTGCTACACTGATACAACTGTCACACTAACTGCTACACTGATACAACTGTCACACTAACTGCTACATTGATACAATTGTCACACTAACTGCTTCACTGATACAACTGTCACACTAACTGCTACACTGATACAACTGTCACACTAACTGCTACACAATATAGTTTAGATGGCCAAAGACTGCAAACCTCACTAAAGGAAAAAGATCTGGGGGTGAGTATAACACCGAGCATATCTCCTGAGGCGCACATCAGTCAGATAACTGCTGCAGCATACGGGAGCCTGGCTAACCTACGGATAGCGTTCCGATACCTCAGTAAGGATTCGTTTAAGACTCTGTACACCATCTACGTCAGGCCCATACTGGAGTATGCAGCACCAGTTTGGAATCCACACCTAGTCAAGCACGTCAAGAAATTAGAGAAAGTGCAAAGGTTTGCAACAAGACTAGTCCCAGAGCTACGGGGATTGTCCTATGAAGAAAGGTTGAGGGAAATCGGCCTGACGACACTGGAGGCCAGGAGGGTCAGGGGAGACATGATAACGACATATAAAATACTGCGCGGAATAGACGAGGTGGACAAAGACGGGATGTTCCAGAGATGGGACACAGACACAAGAGGTCACAATTGGAAGTTGAAGACTCAGATGAATCAAAGGGATGTTAGGAAGTATTCCTTCAGTCATAGAGTAGTCAGGCCATGGAATAGCCTAGAAAGTGATGTGGTGGAGGCAGGAACCATACATAGTTTTAAGGCGAGGTATGATAGAGCTCATGGGGCAGGGAGAGAGAGGACCTAGTAGCAATCAGCGAAGAGGCGGGGCCAGGAGGGGTGACTCGACCCCTGCAACCACAAATAGGTGAGTACAAATAGGTGAGTACTGATACAACTGTCACAATAACTGCTACACTGATACAACTCACACTAACTGCTACACTGATACAACTGTCACACTAACTGCTGCACTGATACAACTGTCACACTAACTGATACACTGATACAACTGTCACACTAACTGCTGCAATGACACATCTGTCACACTAACTGCTACACTGCTACAACTGTCACACTAACTGCTACACTGATGCAACTGTCACACTAACTGCTACACTAACACAACTGTCACACTAACTGCTGCACTGATGCAACTGTCACACTAACTGCTGCACTGATACAACTGTCACACTAACTGCTGCACTGATACAACTGTCACACTAACTGCTGCACTGACACAACTGTCACACTAACTGCTACACTGATACAACTGTCACACTAACTGCTACACTGACACAACTGTCACACTAACTGATGCAACTGTCACACTAACTGCTACACTGATACAACTGTCACACTAACTGCTACACTGATACAACTGTCACACTAACTGCTACACTGATACAACTGTCACACTAACTGCTACACTGATACAACTGTCACACTAACTGCTACACTGCTACAACTGTCACACTAACTGCTACACTGATACAACTGTCACACTAACTGCTACACTGATACAACTGTCACACTAACTGCTACACTGATACAACTGTCACACTAACCGCTACACTGATACAACTGTCACACTAACTGCTGCACTGTTACAACTGTCACACTAACTGCTACACTGATACAACTGTCACACTAACTGCTGCACTGATACAACTGTCACACTAACTGCTGCACTGTTACAATTTTCACACTAACTGCTACACTGATACACCAGTCACACTAACTGCTGCACTGTTACAACTGTCACACTAACTGCTGCACTGTTACAACTTAGTCACACTAACTGCTGCACTGATACAACTGTCACACTAACTGCTACACTGCTACAACTGTCACACTAACTGCTACACTGATACAACTGTCACACTAACTGCTACACTGATACAACTGTCACACTAACTGCTACACTGATACAACTGTCACACTAACCGCTACACTGATACAACTGTCACACTAACTGCTACACTGATACAACTGTCACACTAACTGCTACACTGACTCAACTGTCACACTAACTGCTGCACTATTGCAACTGTCACACTAACTGCTGCACTGATACAACTGTCACACTAACTGCTACACTGGTACAACTGTCACACTAACTGCTACACTGATACAACTGTCACACTAACTACTACACTGATACAACTGTCACACTAACTGCTACACTGATACAACTGTCACACTAACTGCTACACTGATACAACTGTCACACTAACTGATGCACTGATACAACTGTCACACTAACCGCTACACTGATACAACTGTCACACTAACTGCTACACTGATACAACTGTCACACTAACTGCTACTCTGACTCAACTGTCACACTAACTGCTGCACTATTGCAACTGTGACACTAACTGCTGCACTGATACAACTGTCACACTAACTGCTACACTGGTACAACTGTCACACTAACTGCTACACTGATACAACTGTCACACTAACTACTACACTGATACAACTGTCACACTAACTGCTACACTGATACAACTGTCACACTAACTGCTACACTGATACAACTGTCACACTAACTGATGCACTGATACAACTGTCACAATAACTGCTACACTGATACAACTGTCACAGTAACTGCTACACTGATACAACTGTCACACTAACTGCTACACTGACACAACTGTCACACTAACTGCTACACTGATACAACTGTCACACTAACTGCTACACTGATACAACTGTCACACTAACTGCTACACTGATACATCTGTCACACTAACTGCTACACTGATACAACTGTCACACTAACTGCTACAATGATACAACTGTCACACTAACTGCTACACTGATACAACTGTCACACTAACTGCTACACTGATACAACTGTCACACTAACTGCTACATTGATACAATTGTCACACTAACTGCTTCACTGATACAACTGTCACACTAACTGCTACACTGATACAACTGTCACACTAACTGCTACACAATATAGTTTAGATGGCCAAAGACTGCAAACCTCACTAAAGGAAAAAGATCTGGGGGTGAGTATAACACCGAGCATATCTCCTGAGGCGCACATCAGTCAGATAACTGCTGCAGCATACGGGAGCCTGGCTAACCTACGGATAGCGTTCCGATACCTCAGTAAGGATTCGTTTAAGACTCTGTACACCATCTACGTCAGGCCCATACTGGAGTATGCAGCACCAGTTTGGAATCCACACCTAGTCAAGCACGTCAAGAAATTAGAGAAAGTGCAAAGGTTTGCAACAAGACTAGTCCCAGAGCTACGGGGATTGTCCTATGAAGAAAGGTTGAGGGAAATCGGCCTGACGACACTGGAGGCCAGGAGGGTCAGGGGAGACATGATAACGACATATAAAATACTGCGCGGAATAGACGAGGTGGACAAAGACGGGATGTTCCAGAGATGGGACACAGACACAAGAGGTCACAATTGGAAGTTGAAGACTCAGATGAATCAAAGGGATGTTAGGAAGTATTCCTTCAGTCATAGAGTAGTCAGGCCATGGAATAGCCTAGAAAGTGATGTGGTGGAGGCAGGAACCATACATAGTTTTAAGGCGAGGTATGATAGAGCTCATGGGGCAGGGAGAGAGAGGACCTAGTAGCAATCAGCGAAGAGGCGGGGCCAGGAGGGGTGACTCGACCCCTGCAACCACAAATAGGTGAGTACAAATAGGTGAGTACTGATAAAACTGTCACACTAACTGCTACACTGATACAACTCACACTAACTGCTACACTGATACAACTGTCACACTAACTGCTGCACTGATACAACTGTCACACTAACTGATACACTGATACAACTGTCACACTAACTGCTGCAATGACACATCTGTCACACTAACTGCTACACTGATGCAACTGTCACACTAACTGCTACACTAACACAACTGTCACACTAACTGCTGCACTGATGCAACTGTCACACTAACTGCTGCACTGATACAACTGTCACACTAACTGCTGCACTGATACAACTGTCACACTAACTGCTGCACTGACACAACTGTCACACTAACTGCTACACTGATACAACTGTCACACTAACTGCTACACTGACACAACTGTCGCACTAACTGCTACACTGATGCAACTGTCACACTAACTGCTACACTGATACAACTGTCACACTAACTGCTACACTGATACAACTGTCACACTAACTGCTACACTGATACAACTGTCACACTAACTGCTACACTGACTCAACTGTCACACTAACTGCTGCACTATTGCAACTGTCACACTAACTGCTGCACTGATACAACTGTCACACTAACTGCTACACTGATACAACTGTCACACTAACTGCTACACTGATACAACTGTCACACTAACTGCTACACTGCTACAACTGTCACACTAACTGCTACACTGATACAACTGTCACACTAACTGCTACACTGATACAACTGTCACACTAACTGCTACACTGATACAACTGTCACACTAACCGCTACACTGATACAACTGTCACACTAACTGCTGCACTGTTACAACTGTCACACTAACTGCTACACTGATACAACTGTCACACTAACTGCTGCACTGATACAACTGTCACACTAACTGCTGCACTGTTACAATTTTCACACTAACTGCTACACTGATACACCAGTCACACTAACTGCTGCACTGTTACAACTGTCACACTAACTGCTGCACTGTTTCAACTGTCACACTAACTGCTGCACTGATACAACTGTCACACTAACTGCTACACTGATACAACTGTCACACTAACTGCTACACTGATACAACTGTCACACTAACTGCTACACTGATACAACTGTCACACTAACTGCTACACTGATACAACTGTCACACTAACCGCTACACTGATACAACTGTCACACTAACTGCTACACTGATACAACTGTCACACTAACTGCTACACTGACTCAACTGTCACACTAACTGCTGCACTATTGCAACTGTCACACTAACTGCTGCACTGATACAACTGTCACACTAACTGCTACACTGGTACAACTGTCACACTAACTGCTACACTGATACAACTGTCACACTAACTGCTACACTGCTACAACTGTCACACTAACTGCTACACTGATACAACTGTCACACTAACTGCTACACTGATACAACTGTCACACTAACTGCTACACTGATACAACTGTCACACTAACCGCTACACTGATACAACTTTCACACTAACTGCTGCACTGTTACAACTGTCACACTAACTGCTACACTGATACAACTGTCACACTAACTGCTGCACTGATACAACTGTCACACTAACTGCTGCACTGTTACAATTTTCACACTAACTGCTACACTGATACAACTGTCACACTAACTGCTGCACTGTTACAACTGTCACACTAACTGCTGCACTGTTACAACTTAGTCACACTAACTGCTGCACTGTTTCAACTGTCACACTAACTGCTACACTGATACAACTTAGTCACACTAACTGCTGCACTGCTTCAACTGTCACACTAACTGCTGCACTGTTACAACTTAGTAACACTAACTGCTACACTGATACAACTGTCACACTAACTGCTACACTGATACAACTGTCACACTAACTGCTACACTGATACAACTGTCACACTAACAGCTACACTGATACAACTGTCACACTAACTGCTACACTGATACAACTGTCACACTAACTGCTACACTGATACAACTGTCACACTAACTGCTACACTGATACAACTGTCACACTAACTGCTACACTGATACAACTGTCACACTAACTGCTACACTGATACAACTTTCACACTAACTGCTACACTGATACAAATGTCACACTAACTGCTACACTGATACAACTGTCACACTAACTGCTACACTGATACAACTGTCACACTAATTGCTACACTGATAGAACTGTCACACTAACTGCTACACTGATACACTGTCAAATTAACTGCTACACTGATACAACTGTCAAACTAACTGCTGCACTTTTACAATTTAGTCACACTAACTGCTACACTGTTACAACTGTCACACTAACTGCTACACTGATACAACTCTCAAACTAACTGCTGCACTGATACAACTGTCCCACTAACTGGTGCACTTATACAACTGTCACACTAACTGCTACACTGATACAACTGTCACACCAACTGCTACACTGATACAACTGTCACACTAACTGCTGCACTGTTACAACTGCCACACTAACTGCTGCACTGATACAACTGTCACACTAACTGCTGCACTGTTACAATTTAGTCACACTAACTGCTACACTGATACAACTGTCACACTAACTGCTACACTGATACAACTGTCAAACTAACTGCTGCACTGTTACAATTTAGTCACACTAACTGCTACACTGTTACAACTGTCACACTAACTGCTACACTGATACAACTGTCACACTAACTGCTACACTGATACAACTGTCACACTAACTGCTACACTGATACAACTGTCACACTAACTGCTACACTGATACAACTGTCACACTAACTGCTACACTACTAACTGCTACACTGACACAACTGTCACACTAACTGCTACACTGATACAACTGACACACTGACTGCTACACTGATACAACTGTCACACTAACTGCTGCACTGATACAACTGTCACACTAACTGCTACACTGATACAACTGTCACACTAACTGCTACACTGATACAACTGTCACACTAACTGCTGCACTGATACAACTGTCACACTAACTGCTACACTGATACAACTGTCACACTAACTGCTACACTGATACAACTGTCACACTAACTGCTACACTGATACAACTGTCACACTAACTGCTACACTGATACAACTGTCACACTAACTGCTACACTGATACAACTGTCACACTAACTGCTACACTGATACAACTGTCACACTAACTGCTACACTGATACAACTGTCACACTAACTGCTACACTGATACAACTGTCACACTAACTGCTACACTGATACAACTGTCACACTAACTGCTACACTGATACAACTGTCACACTAACTGCTACACTGATACAACTGTCACACTAACTGCTACACTGATACAACTGTCACACTAACTGCTACACTGATACAACTGTCACACTAACTGCTACACTGATACAACTGTCACACTAACTGCTACACTGATACAACTGTCACACTAACTGCTACACTGATACAACTGTCACACTAACTGCTACACTGATACAACTGTCACACTAACTGCTACACTGATACAACTGTCACACTAACTGCTACACTGATACAACTGTCACACTAACTGCTACACTGATACAACTGTCACACTAACTGCTACACTGATACAACTGTCACACTAACTGCTACACTGATACAACTGACTGCTACACTGAACTGTCACACTAACTGCTACACTCACACTAACTGCTACATACAACTGTCACACTAACTGCTACACTGATACAACTGTCACACTAACTGCTACACTGCTACAACTGTCACACTAACTGCTACACTGATACAACTGTCACACTAACTGCTACACTGATACAACACACTGACACAACTGTCACACTAACACACTGATACAACTGTCACACTAACTGCTACACTGATACAACTGTCACACTAACTGCTACACTGATACAACTGTCACACTAACTGCTACACTGATACAACTGTCACACTAACTGCTACACTGATACAACTGTCACACTAACTGCTACACTGATACAACTGTCACACTAACTGCTACACTGATACAACTGTCACACTAACTGCTACACTGATACAACTGTCACACTAACTGCTACACTGATACAACTGTCACACTAACTGCTACACTGATACAACTGTCACTCTAACTGCTACACTGATACAACTGTCACACTAACTGCTATACACTGATACAACTGTCACTCTGCTACACTGATACAACTGCCACACTAACTGCTACACTGATACAACTGTCACACTAACTGCTACACTGATACAACTGTCACTCTAACTGCTACACTAAAACAACTATAACACTAACTGCTGCACTGATGCAACTGTCACACTAACTGCTGCACTGATACAACTGTCAAACTAACTGCTGCACTGATGCAACTGTCACTCTAACTGCTGCACTGATACAACTGTCACACTAACTGCTACACTGATACAACTGTCACACTAACTGCTACACTGACACAACTGTCGTACTAACTGCTACACTGATACAACTGTCACACTAACTGCTGCACTGATGCATCTGTCACACTAACTGCTGCACTGTTACAACTGTCACACTAACTGCTACACTGATACAACTGTCACACTAACTGCTGCACTGTTACAACTGTCACACTAACTGCTGCACTGATACAACTGTCACACTAACTGCTGCACTGATACAACTGTCACACTAACTGATGCACTGATACAACTGTCACATTAACTGCTACACTGATACAACTGTCACACTAACTGCTGTACTGTTACAACTGTCACACTAACTGCGGCACTGAGACAACTGTCACACTAACTGCTACACTGATACAACTGTCACACTAACTACTACACTGATACAACTGTCACACTAACTGCTACACTGATACAACTGTCACACTAAGTGCTACACTGATACAACTGTAACACTAACTGCTCCATTGATACAACTGTCACACTAACTGCTACACTGATACAACTGTCACACTAAGTGCTACACTGATACAACTGTCACTCTAACTGCTACACTGATACAACTGTCACACTAACTGCTACACTGTTACATCTGTCACACTAACTGCTACACTGATACAACTGTCACACTAACTGCTACTCTTATACAACTGTCACACTAACTGCTACACTGATACAACTGTCACACGAACTGCTACACTGATACAACTGTCACACTAACTGCTACACTGATACAACTGTCACACTAACTGCTACACTGATACAACTGTCACACTATCTGCTACACTGATACAACTGTCACACTAACTGCTACACTGATACAAGTGTCACACTAACTGCTACACTGATACAACTGTCACACTAGCTGCTACACTGATAAAACTGTCACACTAACTGCTACACTGATACAACTGTCACACTAACTGGTACACTGATACAACTGTCACACTAACTGCTACACTGCTACAACTGTCACAGTAACTGCTACACTGATGCAACTGTCACTCTAACTGCTACACTAAAACAACTATAACACTAACTGCTGCACTGATGCAACTGTCACACTAACTGCTGCACTGATACAACTGTCACACTAACTGATGCACTGATACAACTGTCACACTAACTGCTACACTGATACAACTGTCACACTAACTGCTACACTGATACAACTGTCACACTAACTGCTACACTGATACTACTGTCATACTATCTGCTACACTGATACAACTGTCACACTATCTGCTACACTGATACAACTGTCACACTAACTGCTACACTGATACAACTGTCACACTAACTGCTACACTGATACAACTGTCACACTAACTGCTACACTGATACAACTGTCACACTAACTGCTACACTGATACAACTGTCACACTAACTGCTACACTGATACAACTGTCACACTAACTGCTACACTGATACAACTGTCACACTAACTGCTACACTGATACAACTGTCACACTAACTGCTACACTGATACAACTGTCACACTAACTGCTGCACTGTTACAACTGTCACACTAACTGCTACACTGATACAACTGTCACACTAACTGCTGCACTGATACAACTGTCACACTAACTGCTGCACTGTTACAACTGTCACACTAACTGCTACACTGATACAACTGTCACACTAACTGCTGCACTGTTACAACTGTCACACTAACTGCTGCACTGATACAACTGTCACACTAACTGCTGCACTGTTACAACTTAGTCACACTAACTGCTGCACTGTTTCAACTGTCACACTAACTGCTACATTGATACAACTTAGTCACTCTAACTGCTGCACTGTTTCAACTGTCACACTAACTGCTGCACTGTTACAACTTAGTCACACTAACTGCTACACTGATACAACTGTCACACTAACTGCTACATTGATACAACTGTCACACTAACTGCTACACTTATACAACTGTCACACTAACTGCTACACTGATACAACTGTCACACTAAGTGCTACACTGATACAACTGTCACACTAACTGCTACACTGATATAACTGTCACACTAACTGCTACACTGATACAACTGTCACACTAACTGCTACACTGATACAACTGTCACACTAACTGCTACACTGATACAACTGTCACACTAACTGCTACACTCATGCAAGTGTCACACTAACTGCTACACTGATACAACTGTCACACTAACTGATACATTGATACAATTGTCACACTAACTGCTACACTGATACAGCTGTCAGACCAACTGCTACACTGATACAACTGTCACACTAACTGCTACACTGATACAACTGTCACACTAACTGCTACACTGATACAACTGTCACACTAACTGCTGCACTGATACAACTGTCACACTAACTGATACACTGATACAACTGTCACACTAACTGCTGCACTGATACAACTGTCACACTAACTGCTGCACTGAAACAACTGTCACACTAACTGCTACACTGTTACAACTGTCACACTAACTGCTACACTGATACAACTGTCACACTAACTGCTACGCTGATACAACTGGTCCAAGCTCCTGTGTACTCACCTATTTGTACTCACCTATTTGTGGTTGCAGGGGTCGAGTCACAGCTCCTGGCCCCGCCTCTTCGCTGATTGCTACTAGGTCCTCTCTCTTCCTACTCCATGAGCTCTATCATACCTCGCCTTAAAACTATAGACTGTTCCCGTGTGTGTGTGTGTGTGTGTGTGTGTGTGTGTGTGTGTGTGTGTGTGTGTGTGTGTGTGTGTGTGTTTCTGTGTGTGTTTGTGTGTGCGTGTGTATGTGTATGAGTGTATATGAGTGTGTGTGTGTGTATGAGTGTGTGTGTGTGTATGAGTGTGTGTGTGTTTACTCACCTATTTGTGGTTGCATGGGTCGAGTCTTAGCTCCTGGCCCCGCCTCTTCACCGGTTGCTACTGGGCCCTCTCTCTCCCCGCTCCATGAGCTTTATCAAACCTCGTCTTAAAACTGTGTATGGTTCCTGCCTCCACTACGTCATTTTCTAGGCTATTCCACTGCCTTACAACTCTATGACTGAAGAAATACTTCCTACTATCTCTCTGACTCATTTGTGTCTTCAACTTCCAATTGTGGCCTCTTGTTTCTGTGTCCCCTCCCTGGAACATCCTGTCTTTGTCCACCTTGTCTATTCCACGCAGTATTTTATATGTCGTTATCATGTCTCCCCTGACCCTTCTGTCCTCCAGTGTCGTCAGGCCGATTTCCCTTAATCTTTCTTCATAGGACATTCCCCTTAGCTCTGGAACTAACCTTGTCGCAAACCTTTGTACTTTCTCTAGTTTCTTGACGTGCTTTATCAAGTGCGGGTTCCAAACAGGTGCTGCATACTCCAGTATGGGCCTGACATACATGGTGTACAGTGTCTTGAATGATTCCTTACGATGCACCATCCCCCCAATGAAAAGCAGGGGTGTCACTAGCACGTTAAGAGACCATACAATAAGTGTCAGGGGCCCGAGACTGTTCAACTGCCTCCCAGCACACATAAGGGGATTACCAACAGACCCCTGGCAGTCTTCAAGGTGGCACTGTACAAGCACCTAAAGTCAGTTCCGGATCAGCCGTGCTGTGGCTCGTACATTGGTTTGCGTGCAGCCAGCAGCAACAGCCTGGTTGATCAGGCTCTGATCCACCAGGAGGCCTGGTCACAGACCGGGCCGCGGGGGCGTTGACCCCCGGAACTCTCTCCAGGTAAACTCCAGGTAAGGTATCGGAATGCTGTTCTCAGGTTTGCCAGGCGCCCATATGCTGCAGCAGTTATCTGATTGATGTGTGCTTCCGGAGACATGCTCGGTGTTATACTCACCCCAAGATCTTTCTCCTTGAGTGAGGTTTGCAGTCTTTGGCCACCTAGCCTATACTCTGTCTGTGGTCTTCTGTGCCCTTCCCCTATCTTCATGACTTTACATTTGGCAGGATTAAATTCGAGAAGCCATTTGCTGGACCAGGTGTCCAGTCTGTCCAGGTCTCTTTGAAGTCCTGCCTGGTCCTCATCAGATTTAATTCTCCTCATTAACTTCACATCATCTGCAAACAGGGACACTTCTGAGTCTAACCCTTCCGTCATGTCGTTCACATATACCAAAAATAGCACTGGTCCTAGGACCGACCCCTGTGGGACCCCGCTCGTCACAGGTGCCCACTGTGATACATCATTACGTACCATGACTCGTTGTTGCCTCCCTGTCAGGTATTCTCTGATCCATTGCAGTGCCCTTCCTGTTATATGCGCCTGATGCTCTAGCTTCTGCACTAATCTCGTGTGAGGAACTGTGTCAAAGGCCTTCTTGCAGTCCAAGAAGATGCAATCAACCCACCCCTCTCTCTCGTGTCTTACTTCTGTTATTTTATCATAAAACTCCAGAAGTTTGTGACACAGGATTTGCCTTCCGTGAATCCGTGCTGGTTGGCATTTATACTCTTGTTCCGTTCCAGGTGCTCCACCACTCTCCTCCTGATAATCTTCTCCATAATTTTGCATACTATACACGTCAGTGACACAGGTCTATAGTTTAGTGCCTCTTTTCTGTCGCCTGTGTGTGTGTGTATGAGTTTGTGTGCGTGTGTATGAGTTTGTGTGTGTGTGTGTGTGTGTGTGTGTGTGTGTGTGTGTGTGTGTGTGTGTGTGTGTGTGTGTGTGTGTGTGTGTGTGTTTATGTGTGTGTGTGTGTGTGTGTATGAATTTGTATGTGTGTGTGTGTGTGTGTGTCTCAACAATCAAAATTTGCACCAATAACTCACTACAGTTGTGACCGGGTGTGGAAGTGTGAATTGCTCATTACACTATAATTTGTTCATGATTGTAGCCATGTATAAACGTAAGTAACCATTCTTACAGGATTCATTACCTTTGTAACTTGCGAGTTCATTACCTTGTACCTAGTTCAGCCATCACAACTTTGGGAGCCCAGTCCCTGGACCCATTACGTACCTCTGTAATCTGTAAATACCTTTGTAACTTTTCATGATTGTGACTAGACCTACCTGGAGTTCATTACCTTTGTAAATTGTGAGTTTATTACCTTTGTAAAATGTGAATTCATTACCTCTGTAACTTGCTCAGCTATCAAAACTTTGGAGTCCAGTCCCTGGACCAATTATGTACCTCTGTAACCTTTTGACTACCGCCCACAGGATGTGTATGGGGTGCATAATAAACATATTAAACTAACTTACGCCATGGTCACACTTGTCGAAGGCTTTTCCAAAGTCTGTATATATTACATCTGCATTCTTTTTGTCTTCTAGTGCATCTAGGACCTTGTCGTAGTGATCCAATAGTTGAGGCAGACAGGAGCGACCTGTTCTAAACCCATGTTGCCCTGGGTTGTGTAACTGATGGGTTTCTAGATGGGTGGTGATCTTGCTTCTTAGGACCCTTTCAAAGATTTTTATGATATGGGATGTTAGTGCTATCGGTCTGTAGTTCTTTGCTGTTGCTTTACTGTCCCCTTTGTGGAGTGGGGCTATGTCTGTTGTTTTTAGTAACTGTGGGACGACCCCCGTGTCCATGCTCCCTCTCCATAGGATGGTAAAGGCTCGTGACAGGGGCTTCTTGCAGTTCTTGATGAACACGGAGTTCCATGAGTCTGGCTCTGGGGCAGAGTGCATGGGCATGTCATTTATCGCCTGTTCGAAGTCATTTGGCGTCAGGATAACATTAGATAGGCTTGTGTTAACCAAATTCTGTGGCTCTCTCATAAAAAATTCATTTTGATCTTCGACTCTCAGTCTGGTTAGTGGCTTGCTAAAAACTGAGTCATATTGGGACTTGAGTAGCTCACTCATTTCCTTGCTGTCATCTGTGTAGGACCCATCTTGTTTAAGTAAGGGCCCAATACTGGACGTTGTTCTCGACTTTGATTTGGCATAGGAGAAGAAATACTTTGGGTTTCTTTCGATTTCATTTATGACTTTTACTTCTTCCCGCGATTCCTGACTCCTATAAGATTCCTTTAGCTTAAGTTCGATGTTTGCTATTTCTCTGACCAGTGTCTCCCTTCGCATTTCAGATAGATTGACCTCTTTTAGCCGCTCTGTTATTCTTTTCCGTCGCCTGTAAAGAGAGCGCCTGTCTCTTTCTATTTTACGTCTACTCCTCCTTTTTCTTAGAGGAATAAGTCTTGTGCATACATCGAGTGCCACCAAGTTAATCTGTTCTAGGCATAAGTTGGGGTCTGTGTTGCTTAGTATATTTTCCCAGCTTATATCGGTTAGGACTTGGTTTACTTGGTCCCACTTTATGTTTTTGTTATTGAAGTTGAATTTGATGAATGCTCCCTCGTGACTAATCTCATTTTGTCGGTCTGGGGCTCCGCGCATACATGTCTGAACCTCAATTATGTTGTGATCTGAGTATATTGTTTTTGATATGGTAACATTTCTTATCAGATCATCATTGTTAGTGAAGATGAGGTCTAGTGTATTCTCCATTCTAGTAGGCTCCATTATTTGCTGGTTTAAATTGAATTTTGTGCAGAGATTTAAAAGCTCGTGTGAGTGTGAGTTTTCATCAGAGCTGCCTCCTGGTGTTATTACTGCAACAATATTATTTGCTATATTCCTCCATTTTAGGTGCCTTAAGTTGAAATCCCCCAGGAGCAAGATGTTGGGTGCAGGAGCTGGAAGATTTTCCAGACAGTGGTCAAATTTTAACAGCTGTTCCTGGAATTGCTGGGATGTTGCATCTGGAGGCTTGTAGACTACCACAATGACTAGGTTTTGGTTCTCGACCTTTACTGCTAAAACTTCCACTACATCATTTGAGGCATTAAGCAGTTCTGTGCAAACAAGTGACTCTGCAATGTACAGGCCAACCCCCTCCCCCTTTTGCCTGTTCACTCTGTCACATCTGTATAGGTTGTAACCTGGGATCCATATTTCGTTGTCTAAGTGATCCTTTATGTGGGTCTCATTGAAAGCCGTGAACATTGCCTTTGCCTCTGCAAGCAGTCCACGGATGAAAGGTATTTTGTTGTTTGTTGCTGGCTTTAGACCCTGTATATTTGCAAAGAAGAATGTCATCAGACTGGTGGTATTGTTGGTACTGGGGGGGATTTTTTTTCCGGCATTAGTATCTGTATCTGTTGGTTTGGAGTGGAGGCCATCGACTGTGGTTCCACTCCAGGAATGACTGGATTTGGTGTACAATTTCTGCCATTTCCTGCCTGTTTTTTTTTCCTTCCTGGCACTAAAAAACCTCTCCCTCTTGAGTGGCTGTGGCTACCCAGGTTTTCCCAAGGCCTGGATGTTTTGTATCTTTTTGTCCCCTTTAGATGGTATGCCTGGCAATTTAAGTTATAGCACAGTCTTTCCTATACTGAAGAGGTACACATTTCAGGGTGAAAAAGCTTACAGGAAGGGAGTTTGCATTTTCCTGTTGTCACATGGGCACGGCATTTTCTAGGGTGGTCATAGTTGCACGTCCAATCTGTTTTTCCAGATTTCCCATGTCTGCAGATACCAAGTGCATAGTATGTGCACAGGCTTGGTTTCCGTTTGCCTTGGGTTTCTGTGACTGTATTCCCTGTTGGTGCGTGTTTACCTGTCTTATTCCTATCTTCCCTAGCACCAACAATGGAGCTCCCACCAGTTGTTTTTGGTAATATATCCTCACTATTGCTAGTGGAGTCCTCTTGTTTGCTATTTCCTGTGGTATTTCTTGTTTGCAATATTGGTTTCATCTTATCTTTGACTACACTTGTTTCCCCACTATGGCTCCTGTCCTCTATGAGGTCATTTATATGCATTCCTTCCTGCGTGTAATTTCCTCCAGCTTCACCATTACTGTCTCCCATGACAGCACCTCCAGCTTCACCATTACTGTCTCCCAGGACAGCACCTCCAGCTTCACCATTTCTGTCTCCCAGGACAGCACCTCCAGCTTCACCGTTACTGTCTCCCAGGACAGCCCCACATTTACTGACTACCAGGACATCACCTCCAGCCCTACAGTTTCTGACTACATGGCCAGTATCAAGGGCAGTACCATTCAGCCCAGACTTTTTATGTTCCCATCTATTGTAGAGAGCTTCCAGGTTGTCTATGAAAACAGCTTTGATGTTCTCCTCTTTTAATACCCTTGTGATTTTAGTCCACAGATTTATCTCCTTTGGGCATACCCAAAAACACTTCCCTGTTTTAATACTGCTTGTAGCTAGTTCTTGGATATCTGCACAAGGAGCGTGACACCAATTTCCCCAAAAATGACAATTTATCCATGTGGAAGCCCGTTTGTTTGATTTATTGCAGACTACACACAGCTTCATAATGATTTGAATGGTTGATTTACTGTAATTCTACTAGCAACCTCTTGAATACTCTATTAATAACCTCCTTAAGTAGGTTTGTGACACAGGATTTCCCGTCCCTGAAACCATGTTGGCTGCTGTTGATGAGATCATTCCTTTCTAGGTGTTCCACCACTCTTCTCCTGATAATCTTCTCCATGATTTTGCATACTATACATGTCAGTGACACTGGTCTGTAGTTTAATGCTTCATGTCTGTCTCCTTTTTTAAAGATTGGGACCACATTTGCTGTCTTCCATGCCTCAGGCAATCTTCCTGTTTCGATAAATGTATTGAATATTGTTGTTAGGGGTACACATAGCGCCTCTGCTCCCTCTCTCAATACCCATGGGGAGATGTTATCTGGCCCCATTGCCTTTGAAGTATCTAGCTCACTCAGAAGCCTCTTCACTTCTTCCTCGGTTGTGTGCACTGTGTCCAGCACATGGTGGTGTGCCCCACCTCTCCGTCTTTCTGGAGCCCCTTCTGTCTCCTCTGTGAACACTTCTTTGAATCTCTTATTGAGTTCCTCACATACTTCACGGTCATTTCTTGTTGTCTCTCCTCCTTCCTTCCTTAGCCTGATTACCCGGTTCTTGACTGTTATTTTCCTCCTGATGTGGCTGTACAACAGTTTCGGGTCAGATTTGGCTTTCGCTGCTATGTCATTTTCATATTGTCTTTGGGCCTCCCTTCTTATCTGTGCATATTCGTGTCTGGCTCTACGACTGCTCTCCTTATTCTCCTGGGTCCTTTGCCTTCTATATTTCTTCCATTCCCTAGCACACTTGGTTTTTGCCTCCCTGCACCTTTGGGTAAACCATGGGCTCATCCTGGCTTTTTCATTATTCCTGTTACCCTTGGGTACAAACCTCTCCTCAGCCTCCTTGCATTTTGTTGCTACATATTCCATCATCTCATTAACTGGCTTCCCTGCCAGTTCTCTGTCCCACTGAACCCCGTTCAGGAAGTTCCTCATTCCTGTGTAGTCCCCTTTCTTGTAGTTTGGCTTCATTCGTCCTGGCCTTCCTGCTTCTCCCTCCACTTGTAGCTCTACTGTGTATTCGAAGCTTAAAACCACATGGTCACTGGCCCCAAGGGGTCTTTCATATGTGATGTCCTCGATATCTGCACTACTCAAGGTGAATACTAAGTCCAGCCTTGCTGGTTCATCCTCTCCTCTCTCTCTTTTAGTGTCCCTTACGTGTTGGTACATGAAGTTTTCCAGTACCACCTCCATCATCTTAGCCCTCCATGTATCTTGGCCCCCATGTGGGTCCAAGTTCTCCCAATCGATCTCCTTGTGGTTAAAATCACCCATCATCAGGAGCTTTGCCCTGCATGCATGAACTCTTCTGGCCACTCTAGCCAGTGTGTCAACCATCGCTCTATTGCTCTCGTTGTACTCTTGCCTTGGCCTCCTGCTGTTCTGTGGTGGGTTATACATCACTGCTATTACCACCTTGGGACCTCCAGAGTGAAGCGTTCCTGCTATGCAATCACTTTCTTCTCCGCTGTCTCCTCTCTCCAGCTCATCAAAATTCCAGCGATTTTTGATCAGCAATGCCACTCCTCCACCCCCCCTGTTCCCTCTGTCTTTCCTCAGGATTTGGTGTCCCGTTGGAAAGATGGCATCTGTTATCATACCTGTAAGCTTGGTTTCTGTGAGAGCTATGATGTCCGGTGATGCCTCTTTGACTCTTTCATGCCACTCCTCCCACTTATTTGTTATTCCATCAGCGTTTGTGTACCATACCTTCAGTTTCCTTTCCAACAGTGTGGTTTGGGGGGCCTGTGAGGGTGGGGGACCTGGTAGCATACTGTTGGATTCTATAGCTCGGTGTTGGGTGGAGGCTGTGGGTATGGATTGTAGTGTGTGTTGGGATGGTGTGATAGGTTGCATGGTTCTGAGAATAGTTGTGTGTGTGCTTGCCCTTGCTGTTCTGTTCTGCTCTGACTGACCTTTGCTGGTTCCATCCTTGTCTCTTTTCCTAGCTCCTTTCGCTTTTTTGTCCTCTCCCTCAGCTGCTGTCGTTCTGATTGTGTTCTGTCTCTGTCTAGGAACACCCTCTTGTACTCTTCTGAGTATTTCAATCGTGGTTTCTCTTGGAGGATCCTGTTCTGCACTGTTTCCGTCCTGAGAATCAGCTTGATTGGTCGGTTTCTCCCCTTCGAGTACCTCCCTATTCTCTGAAAATTTACAATCTCGTCCATCTCTTCACCTATTTCCGTGATGATTTTCTCAATCTCCTTTCTTTCTTCCTGCTGCCTTTCAGTGTGTGTCCTTTCCTCTCTCTCCTGAAGCCCATGGATAAACACTGATTTTGCCCTTTCTTCTTCCCATTGCCTCACCCTCTGTGACTCTGGATCCTGCCTGTATGTGGTCAGTTTCTCCCTTGATTTTTCCAGTGGCTCTTGATAGCATGGTTGTGCCTCAGCATTCGACCTATCACCCTCTCCATCTGCAACCAGCTGTTCTTCCCTTTCACTCCTTGGTTCTTTTTGGCAGGTTGATATGACCTTAGCATAATTCATAATTCCTTCCTTCCTGTTCGGCCTCGCAGCTTCATATGCTGTGTCTTCTCTAGTCACTGCCCCTGTAACTCGCATCAGCCTATTTATCTCAACTTCAAGGACCCTTATCTTGGCTACTGCAGTTTCGACTTGTGCCTCCCAATTCTTTGTCTCCTTCTCCAACCTCTTTTCCAATTTCACAGAGAGCTCTTTCTCCATTTTTTCAGAAAGCTCTCCTAATTTTCTCTCCCACTCTTGTTCCATCCTTTTCCACTGCTCCTCCATCCACTCCTCCCTACCAGAACCATTCTCATCTGATCCTTGGTTCCTGCGAGTGTGTGTGTGTGTGTGTTTACCTGGAGTTTACCTGGAGAGAGTTTCGGGGGTCAACGCCCCCACGGCCCGGTCTGTGACCAGGCCTCCTGGTGGTTCAGCGCCTGATCAACCAGGCTGTTGCTGCTGGCTGCACGCAAACCAACGTACGAGCCACAGCCCGGCTGATCAGGAACTGACTTTAGGTGCTTGTCCAGTGCCAGCTTGAAGACTGCCAGGGGTCTGTTGGTAATCCCCCTTATGTGTGCTGGGAGGCAGTTGAACAGTCTCGGGCCCCTGACACTTATTGTATGGTCTCTTAACGTGCTAGTGACACCCCTGCTTTTCATTGGGGGAATGGTGCATCGTCTGCCAAGTCTTTTGCTTTCGTAGTGAGTGATTTTCGTGTGCAAGTTCGGTACTAGTCCCTCTAGGATTTTCCAGGTGTATATAATCATGTATCTCTCCCTCCTGCGTTCCAGGGAATACAGGTTTAGAAACCTCAAGCGCTCCCAGTAATTGAGGTGTTTTATCTCCGTTATGCGCGCCGTGAAAGTTCTCTGTACATTTTCTACGTCGGCAATTTCACCTGCCTTGAAAGGTGCTGTTAGAGTGCAGCAATATTCCAGCCTAGATAGAACAAGTGACCTGAAGAGTGTCATCATGGGCTTGGCCTCCCTAGTTTTGAAGGTTCTCATTATCCATCCTGTCATTTTTCTAGCAGATGCGATTGATACAATGTTATGGTCCTTGAAGGTGAGATCCTCCGACATAATCACTCCCAGGTCTTTGACGTTGGTGTTTCGCTCTATTTTGTGGCCAGAATTTGTTTTGTACTCTGATGAAGATTTAATTTCCTCATGTTTACCATATCTGAGTAATTGAAATTTCTCATCGTTGAACTTCATATTGTTTTCTGCAGCCCACTGAAAGATTTGGTTGATGTCCGCCTGGAGCCTTGCAGTGTCTGCAATGGAAGACACTGTCATGCAGATTCGGGTGTCATCCGCAAAGGAAGACACGGTGCTGTGGCTGACATCCTTGTCTAATGTCGGATATGAGGATGAGGAACAAGATGGGAGCTAGTACTGTGCCTTGTGGAACAGAGCTTTTCACCGTAGCTGCCTCGGACTTTACTCTGTTGACGACTACTCTCTGTGTTCTGTTAGTGAGGAAATTATAGATCCATCGACCGACTTTTCCTGTTATTCCTTTAGCGCGCATTTTGTGCGCTATTACGCCATGGTCACACTTGTCGAAGGCTTTTGCAAAGTCTGTATATATTACATCTGCATTCTTTTTGTCTTCTAGTGCATTTAGGACCTTGTCGTAGTGATCCAGTAGTTGAGACAGACAGGAGCGACCTGTTCTAAACCCATGTTGCCCTGGGTTGTGTAACTGATGGGTTTCTAGATGGGTGGTGATCTTGCTTCTTAGGACCCTTTCAAAGATTTTTATGATATGGGATGTTAGTGCTATTGGTCTGTAGTTCTTTGCTGTTGCTTTACTGCCCCCTTTGTGGAGTGGGGCTATGTCTGTTGTTTTTTAGTAACTGAGGGACGACCCCGTGTCCATGCTCCCTCTCCATAGGATGGAAAAGGCTCGTGATAGGGGCTTCTTGCAGTTCTTGATGAACACAGAGTTCCATGAGTCTGGCCCTGGGGCAGAGTGCATGGGCATGTCATTTATCGCCTGTTCGAAGTCATTTGGCGTCAGGATAACATCGGATAGGCTTGTGTTAATCAAATTTTGTGGCTCTCTCATAAAAAATTCATTTTGATCTTCGACTCTCAGTCTGGTTAGCGGCTTGCTAAAAACTGAGTCATATTGGGACTTGAGTAGCTCACTCATTTCCTTGCTGTCATCTGTGTAGGACCCATCTTGTTTAAGTAGGGGCCCAATACTGGACGTTGTTCTCGATTTTGATTTGGCATAGGAGAAGAAATACTTTGGGTTTCTTTCGATTTCATTTATAGCTTTTAGTTCTTCCCGCGATTCCTGACTCCTAAAGGATTCTTTTAGCTTAAGTTCGATGCTTGCTATTTCTCTGACCAGTGTCTCCCTGCGCATTTCAGATATATTGACCTCTTTTAGCCGCTCTGTTATTCTTTTCCGTCGCCTGTAAAGGGAGCGCCTGTCTCTTTCTATTTTACATCTACTCCTCCTTTTTCTTAGAGGAATAAGCCTTGTGCATACATCGAGTGCCACCGAGTTAATCTGTTCTATCAATATTTGCACCAATAACTCATTACAGTTGTGACCGGGTGTGGAAGTGTGAATTGCTCATTACTCTATAATTTGTTCATGATTGTAGTCATGTATAAACGTTAGTAACCATTCTTACAGGATTCATTACCTTTGTAACTTGTGAGTTCATTACCTTTGCACCTAGCTCAGCTATCAGAACTTTGGGGGCCCAGTCCCTGGACCCATTACGTACCTCTGTAATCTGTAAATACCTTTGTAACTTGTCATGATTGTGACTAGACTTACCTGGAGTTCATTACCTTTGTAAATTGTGAGTTCATTACCTTTGTAAATTGTGAGTTCATTACCTCTGTAACTTGCTCAGCTATTAAAACTTTGCAGTCCAGTCCCTGGACCAATTATGTACCTCTGTAATCTTTTGACTACCGCCCACAGGATGGGTATGGGGTGCATAATAAACATATTAAACTAAAAATAACCTTCTTCCTTACGCATCTTACCAAAGCTCTGGTCATAAGAAGAACGTCGGAAAATGGCGGCATAAATGAATAAGTTACTTCCAAGATATTGGCCTGGAGCGCCGGCCAGCCCCCCCGTCTCGAAACAAAAAAAAAAAATCGCGAAAATCGCGTTTGTTTGGGTGTATTTTTTAGTAAACTGATGTTCTAGTGCAGTTATCCTCTTCAGCACACCGTTTTCTGTCATTGAAGACCAAGTCATACAACAAGAAGTCGATGGGTAACATTTGTATCGAATATTACTGGTGGATTCTCGCCATATTATGGCTTGTTTTATTCAGTCTAGAGTATATAACATGTTTGTATGTTATTTATAGTGTTTACTATATCATACTAGATCAATTCTGATAGATAAATAAGCCGTAGAGTTGATATATAAGCTGATATAAGCGTAATAATGAAGTGATTTCTCCTGGCTCTCTCTTGAGCGTTCCCAGATGGTTCCTGGTTGTCTCTAAGTCTACGTATAAGCTCCGCCTACTGTTTTATGATGCCAAATAGTCAGTTATTATATTAAATTCAAATTCAAATTCAAAGTTTATTCTCTATAAGGATTACAATGCTGAGTTTACAGAAATTTGGTTATTGTGTGGTTTACATGTAGTAAAATAGTGATTACAGAGTGTACCACTAGAACGCTTAGCATGGCTAGGCATTTCGGGCAGACTTAGTTTTATTCTTAATTGTAAAATATTACAAATTATGAGGTAAGTTGCTATTATGGCTAAGTGACTAAATACTAGTTTGTGAGTTTAGCAATGTGAATGCTTTTGTTTTGGCACAGTACATAGTTTCAGTACTGGAGTATCACAGGATTCATTATTTTAAGATTGAGATTAATATTTCTGTTTATGGTCAAATGAGTGAGTGAGTGTAAGTGTGAACCACCAGGTGGTATTCGTGTAGTTAGTTGATGGGGTGTATCAGGGAGATAAGATGTTTTCTAATGGTAGTTTTGAAGGTGATGAATGTGTCTGCAGTTCTAGAGTTCTCAGGTAGGGTATTCCAGATTTTAGGGCCTTTGACATACATTGAATTTTTGTAAAGGTTTAGTCGGACACGGGGAATGTCGTAGAGATGTTTGTGTCTGGTGTTATGCCTGTGGGTTCTGTCACAACTATCAAGAAAGCGTTTTAGGTCAAGGTTGATATTAGAGTTTAAGGCCCTGTAGAGGTAGATTCCACAGTAGTAAGTGTGGATGTACTGAACTGGGAGTAAGTTTAAGTCTATGAAGAGTGGGGGGGTGTGTTGCCAGGGATGGGATTTAGTGATTATTCTTACTGCAGCTTTTTGTTGGGTTATTATTGGCTTTAGGTGTGTTGCTGCAGTTGATCCCCAAGCACAAATAGCATAGGTGAGGTATGGATAAATAGGTGAGTGGTATAGTGTGAGAAGGGCATTTTGCGGCACGTAGTAAAGAATAATGCAAGAAAAAGCGATAAAACACAAGGGAAAAATTCCAAAAAATATATTGGCTGTGAGCAGACTCGCTACTCACATCGCCGTCACCATACCTGATATAAATGACTATAATTTCTTGAAGAAACATCGTAGAACATTGATTATTGTACCATTGTGTTGTCAAAGAGTTAAGCTATTTTTTTCTGTTTGAATAACTCAATTTCCATAATTTTTCGATTTTTTGGGAGAGCGCGCGAAAAATTCGAATACACGCCCCTTTAGGTGCCTGTCCAGTGCCTTCCTGAAAACAGTCAGGGGGTCTATTGGTAATCCCCCTTATGTATGCTGAGAGGCAACTGAACAGTCTTGGACCCCAGACACTTACTGTGTTGTCACTCAGTGTACTCGTGGCTTCCTTGCTTTTCATCGGGGGAATGTTGCATCTCCTGCCGAGTATTTTGCTTTCATATGCAGTGACTTTCGTGTGCAAGTTTGGTACCAATCCCTCCAGGACCTTCCAAGTGTGTATTATCATGTATCTTTCTCGCCTGCATTCCATGGAATACAGATCAAGGATCTTTAACTGTTCCCAGTAGTTTAGGTGCCTTATCGCACTTATATGTGCTGTGAAAGTTCTTTGTACACTCTCCAGGTCTGCAATGTCGCCAGCATTGAAGGGGGGCCATTAGTGTACATCAGTATTCCAGCCTAGAGAACACAAGTGATTTGAAGAGAATTATCATGGGTTTGGCATCCCTAGTTTTGAAGGTTCTCATTATCCATCCTGTCATTTTCCTAGTGGATGAGGTAGATACATTGTTGTGGTCTTTGATGGCGAGATCCTCTGACATTATCACTCCCAGGTCCTTCACATTACTTTTCCACTCTATTGTTAGTTTAGTTTAATGTTTATTATCCATCCCATACGATGGCTGTGGGTGGTAGTCAAAAGATTACAGATTACAGAGTAAGGCTGGCAGCGTGCCAGCGTGTCAGCGTGCCTCGTTGTGCTCCCGGTTTTCTCGTGTTTTCACGGTCGCTCTTACGTGCTAGAACTTTAATTTGTGTCATCAATCCTATACGATACATCCCTCTAGCGCCTGGAACCAATCTTGGGCGGAAAACATTATATACTGAGTCAAAAAAGGAGAATTAGTGTGCACTGCGTAGCAGAGTTTACTGCCAGAGGGGAATCATAGGCCTATGTCATGTGTGGAAAAAATAATAATAATTGAACTTTTCATGTCAGAGGAAAGAAAGTCTCCCTGATATCATTGAGTATACATAGTCTATAGTGTATACTACAGTGGCTCCCTAGTATATTGATGATAAAGGCTAAAGTGTCATTTGAAAACAGGTGAATTTGTAAATGAAGGGATAAGCCTATAGAGGAAGGTGCCAGAAGTCGCCAGAAACTTACCACAGGTCAGCTGTTTTTAATAATCTTCCTGGCCTGCTAGTGTACTCGCATATAATCTAGTGATACCAGTGAATAGCAGAATACAGTGTTGTAGTAGCAACTAACCAGTATTATAATGGTACTTAGTGGAGTGGAGTGACTTTCATTAGTTTCTTTTCTTGAAATACGAGACGTTACTGTGAATTTCATATAACCTGTAGTTACCAGCGGTCGCAATATACACAACGAGAAGCAATTATTACTACAGAAAAAGCGTCCTTCCTCCAAAATTTGCACCAGTCAACTATAGTGATAATATAGCATTTATTGCGGTGGAGACGGAAAAAAAAAATAGAAAAGCCAGATACAGCGATTGATAAACAAGGAGGTGACCGTTCGTCATTGTAGGAGCTGCCAGATATCACCGGCTCTTCAACACGCAAGTTATACTTTTGTATCAGTCAAATCACATATTACTCGGGTAGATAATTTCCAGTAGATCCTTCATGTGTTAGCTCAAATCACCGACCAGTATGTTTTAAATAAGTGACCCACTGATCAGAACAGATCGACTGGTCCAAACCCTTGACTGGTCCGAACCCTTGACTGGTCCGAACCCTTGACTGGTCCGAACCCTTGACTGGTCCGAACCCGGGACTGGTTTCAAACAGTTTCGTTGGACAATAAAGCAGACTGTAAACGGATGGGGTTGTAGGCGCCCTTATAAACACAAACATTAAAAATCAGGAACGTGACGGTAAGCTGTCCAATATACAAAAAGAGTTAGAAACAGAAATACAAATAGCTAGAGCTTCATTTAAGGTTATTAATATAATATTCAAGAGGTTGCTAGTAGAATTGCAGTAAATCAACCATTCAAATCATTATGAAGCTGTGTGTAGTCTGTGGTCAGTCAAACAAACGGGCCTCCACATGGATAAATTGTCATTTTTGTGGAAATTGGTGTCACGCCCCTTGTGCAGATATCCCAGAACTAGCTACAAGCAGTATTAAAACAGAGAAGTGTTTCTGGGTATGCCCAAATGAGGAAAATCTGTGGACTAAAATCACAAGGATATTAAAAGAGGACAACATCAAAGCTGCTTTCATAGAAAACCTGGAAGCTTTCTACAACAGATGGGAACATAAAAAGTCTGGGCTGAATGGTACTGCCCTTGATACTGGCCATGTAGTCACAAACTGTAAGGCTGGAGGTGATGTCCTGGGAGACAGTAATAGTAAAGCTGGAGGTGCTGTCATGGGAGACTGTAATGGTGAAGCTGGAGGTGCTGTCCTGGGAGACAGTAATGGTGAAGCTGGAGGTGCTGTCCTGGGAGACAGAAATGGTGAAGCTGGAGATACTGTCCTGGGAGACAGTAATGGTGAAGCTGGAGATTTTGTCCAGGTAGTCGGGAATTATACGCAGGAAGGAATACATATAAATGACCTCATAGGGGATAGGAGCCATAGTAGGGAAACAAGTGTAGTCAAAGATAAGATAAAACCAATACTGCAAACTAGAAATACCGCAGGAAATAGCAAACAAGAGGACTCCAATAGCAATAGTGAGGATAAATTACCAAAAACAACTGGTGGGAGCTCCATTGTTGGTGCTAGGGAGGATAGAAGTAAGACAGGGAAACATGCACCAACAGGGAATACAGTCACAGAAACCCAAGGCAAGCGGAAACCAAGCCTGTGCACATACTATGCACTTGGTATCTGCTGGCATGGGAAATCTGGAAAAACAGATTGGACGTGCAACTATGACCACCCTAGAAAATGCCATGCCCATATGACAACAGGAAAATGCAAACTCCCTTCCTGTAAGCTTTTTCACCCTGAAATGTGTACCTCTTCAGTACAGGAAAGACTGTGCTATAACTTAAATTGCCAGGCATACCATCTAAAGGGGACAAAAAGATACAAAACATCCAGGCCATGGGAAAACCTGGGTAGCCACAGCCACTCAAGAGGGAGAGGTTTTTTAGTGCCAGGAAGGAAAAAAAACTTGCAGGAAATGGCAGAAATCGTACACCAAATCCAGTCATTCCTGGAGTGGAACCACAGTCGATGGCCTCCACTCCAAACCAACAGATACAGATACTAATGCCGGAAAAAAAATCCCCCCCCAGTACCAACAATACCACCAGTCCGATAACATTCTTCTTTGCAAATATACAGGGTCTAAAGCCAGCAACAAACAACAAAATACCTTTCATCCGTGGACTGCTTGCAGAGGCAAAGGCAATGTTCGCGGCTTTCACCGAGACCCACATAAAGGATCACTTGGACAATGAAATATGGATCCCAGGTTACAACCTATACAGATGTGACAGAGTGAACAGGCAAAAGGGGGGGGGGGGGTTGGCCTGTACATTGCAGAGTCACTTGTTTGCACAGAACTGCTTAATGCCTCAAATGACGTAGTGGAAGTTTTAGCAGTAAAGGTCGAGAACCAAAACCTAGTCATTGTGGTAGTCTACAAGCCTCCGGATGGAACATCCCAGCAATTCCAGGAACAGCTGTTAAAAATTGACCACTGTCTGGAAAATCTTCCAGCTCCTGCACCCAACATCATGCTCCTGGGGGATTTCAACTTAAGGCACCTAAAATGGAGGAATATAGCAAATAATATTGTTGCAGTAATAACACCAGGAGGCAGCTCTGATGAAAACTCACACTCACACGAGCTTTTAAATCTCTTCACAAAATTCAATTTAAACCAGCAAATAATAGAGCCTACTAGACTGGAGAATACACTAGACCTCATATTCACTAACAATGATGATCTGATAAGAAATGTCACCATATCAAAAACAATATACTCAGATCACAACATAATTGAGGTTCAGACATGTATGCGAGGAGCCCCAGACCGACAAAATGAGACTAGTCACGAGGGAGCATTCACCAAATTCAACTTCAATAACAAAAACATAAAGTGGGACCAAGTAAACCAAGTCCTAACCGATATAAGCTGGGAAGATATACTAAGCAACACAGACCCAAACTTATGCCTAGAACAGATTAACTCGGTGGCACTCGATGTATGCACAAGGCTTATTCCTCTAAGAAAAAGGAGGAGTAGATGTAAAATAGAAAGAGACAGGCGCTCCCTTTACAGGCGACGGAAAAGAATAACAGAGCGGCTAAAAGAGGTCAATATATCTGAAATGCGCAGGGAGACACTGGTCAGAGAAATAGCAAGCATCGAACTTAAGCTAAAAGAATCCTTTAGGAGTCAGGAATCGCGGGAAGAACTAAAAGCTATAAATGAAATCGAAAGAAACCCAAAGTATTTCTTCTCCTATGCCAAATCAAAATCGAGAACAACGCCCAGTATTGGGCCCCTACTTAAACAAGATGGGTCCTACACAGATGACAGCAAGGAAATGAGTGAGCTACTCAAGTCCCAATATGACTCAGTTTTTAGCAAGCCGCTAACCAGACTGAGAGTCGAAGATCAAAATGAATTTTTTATGAGAGAGCCACAAAATTTGATTAACACAAGCCTATCCGATGTTATCCTGACGCCAAATGACTTCGAACAGGCGATAAATGACATGCCCATGCACTCTGCCCCAGGGCCAGACTCATGGAACTCTGTGTTCATCAAGAACTGCAAGAAGCCCCTATCACGAGCCTTTTCCATCCTATGGAGAGGGAGCATGGACACGGGGGTCGTCCCTCAGTTACTAAAAACAACAGACATAGCCCCACTCCACAAAGGGGGCAGTAAAGCAACAGCAAAGAACTACAGACCAATAGCACTAACATCCCATATCATAAAAATCTTTGAAAGGGTCCTAAGAAGCAAGATCACCACCCATCTAGAAACCCATCAGTTACACAACCCAGGGCAACATGGGTTTAGAACAGGTCGCTCCTGTCTGTCTCAGCTACTGGATCACTACGACAAGGTCCTAAATGCACTAGAAGACAAAAAGAATGCAGATGTAATATATACAGACTTTGCAAAAGCCTTCGACAAGTGTGACCATGGCGTAATAGCGCACAAAATGCGCGCTAAAGGAATAACAGGAAAAGTCGGTCGATGGATCTATAATTTCCTCACTAACAGAACACAGAGAGTAGTCGTCAACAGAGTAAAGTCCGAGGCAGCTACGGTGAAAAGCTCTGTTCCACAAGGCACAGTACTAGCTCCCATCTTGTTCCTCATCCTCATATCCGACATAGACAAGGATGTCAGCCACAGCACCGTGTCTTCCTTTGCAGATGACACCCGAATCTGCATGACAGTGTCTTCCATTGCAGACACTGCAAGGCTCCAGGCGGACATCAACCAAATCTTTCAGTGGGCTGCAGAAAACAACATGAAGTTCAACGATGAGAAATTTCAATTACTCAGATATGGTAAACATGAGGAAATTAAATCTTCATCAGAGTACAAAACAAATTCTGGCCACGAAATAGAGCGAAACACCAACGTCAAAGACCTGGGAGTGATTATGTCGGAGGATCTCACCTTCAAGGACCATAACATTGTATCAATCGCATCTGCTAGAAAAATGACAGGATGGATAATGAGAACCTTCAAAACTAGGGAGGCCAAGCCCATGATGACACTCTTCAGGTCACTTGTTCTATCTAGGCTGGAATATTGCTGCACTCTAACAGCACCTTTCAAGGCAGGTGAAATTGCCGACCTAGAAAATGTACAGAGAACTTTCACGGCGCGCATAACGGAGATAAAACACCTCAATTACTGGGAGCGCTTGAGGTTTCTAAACCTGTATTCCTTGGAACGCAGGAGGGAGAGATACATGATTATATACACCTGGAAAATCCTAGAGGGACTAGTACCGAACTTGCACACGAAAATCACTCACTACGAAAGCAAAAGACTTGGCAGACGATGCACCATCCCCCCAATGAAAAGCAGGGGTGTCACTAGCACGTTAAGAGACCATACAATAAGTGTCAGGGGCCCGAGACTGTTCAACTGCCTCCCAGCACACATAAGGGGGATTACCAACAGACCCCTGGCAGTCTTCAAGCTGGCACTGGACAAGCACCTAAAGTCAGTTCCTGATCAGCCGGGCTGTGGTTCGTACGTTGGTTTGCGTGCAGCCAGCAGCAACAGCCTGGTTGATCAGGCGCTGATCCACCAGGAGGCCTGGTCACAGACCGGGCCGCGGGGGCGTTGACCCCCGAAACTCTCTCCAGGTAAACTCCAGGTACATAATTGGTCTGTAATGAAGCAAATCAACTCCTCAAGTTTTACTTATGTAAGGTGTGATAAATATTCTGTGGAAAATACTGTATATATTTTCCAGAAATACAGTAGTTATATGTATATAGATGGCCATACTGTATTTAATAAAAATTATGTTATCGAAAATGGGAACCTGGAGTTTACCTGGACAGAGTTCCGGGGGTCAACGCCCCCGCGGCCCGGTCTGAGACCAGGCCTCCTGGTGGATCAGAGCCTGATCAACCAGGCTGTTGCTGCTGGCTGCACGCAAACCAACATACGAGCCACAGCCCGGCTGATCCGGAACTGACTTTAGGTGCTTGTCCAGTGCCAGCTTGAAGACTGCCAGGGGTCTGTTGGTAATCCCCCTTATGTGTGCTGGGAGGCAGTTGAACAGTCTCGGGCCCCTGACACTTATTGTATGGTCTCTTAACGTGCTAGTGACACCCCTGCTTTTCATTGGGGGGATGGTGCATCGTCTGCCAAGTCTTTTGCTTTCGTAATGAGTGATTTTCGTGTGCAAGTTCGGTACTAGTCCCTCTAGGATTTTCCAGGTGTATATAATCATGTATCTCTCCCTCCTGCGTTCCAGGGAATACAGGTTTAGGAACCTCAAGCGCTCCCAGTAATTGAGGTGTTTTATCTCCGTTAGGCGCGCCGTGAAAGTTCTCTGTACATTTTCTAGGTCGGCAATTTCACCTGCCTTGAAAGGTGCTGTTAGTGTGCAGCAATATTCCAGCCTAGATAGAACAAGTGACCTGAAGAGTGTCATCATGGGCTTGGCCTCCCTAGTTTTGAAGGTTCTCATTATCCACCCTGTCATTTTTCTAGCAGATGCGAATGATACAATGTTATGGTCCTTGAAGGTGAGATCCTCCGACATGATCACTCCCAGGTCTTTGACATTGGTGTTTCGCTCTATTTTGTGGCCAGAATTTGTTTTGTACTCTGATGAAGATTTAATTTCCTCATGTTTACCATATCTGAGTAATTGAAATTTCTCATCGTTGAACTTCATATTGTTTTCTGCAGCCCACTGAAAGATTTGGTTGATGTCTGCCTGGAGCTTTGCAGTGTCTGCAATGGAAGACACTGTCATGCAGATTCGGGTGTCATCTGCAAAGGAAGACACGGTGCTGTGGCTGACATCCTTGTCTATGTCGGATATAAGGATGAGGAACAAGATGGGAGCGAGTACTGTGCCTTGTGGAACAGAGCTTTTCACCGTAGCTGCCTCGGACTTTACTCTGTTGACGACTACTCTCTGTGTTCTGTTAGTGAGGAAATTATAGATCCATCGACCGACTTTTCCTGTTATTCCTTTAGCACGCATTTTGTGCGCTATTACGCCATGGTCACACTTGTCGAAGGCTTTTGCAAAGTCTGTATATATTACATCTGCATTCTTTTTGTCTTCTAGTGCATTTAGGACCTTGTCGTAGTGGTCCAATAGTTGAGACAGACAGGAGCGACCTGTTCTAAACCCATGTTGCCCTGGGTTGTGTAACTGATGGGTTTCTAGATGCGTGGTGATCTTGCTTCTTAGGACCCTTTCAAAGATTTTTATGATATGGGATGTTAGTGCTATTGGTCTGTAGTTCTTTGCTGTTGCTTTACTGCCCCCTTTGTGGAGTGGGGCTTTGTCTGTTGTTTTTAGTAACTGTGGGACGACCCCCGTGTCCATGCTCCCTCTCCATAGGATGGAAAAGGCTCGTGATAGGGGCTTCTTGCAGTTCTTGATGAACACAGAGTTCCATGAGTCTGGCCCTGGGGCAGAGTGCATGGGCATGTCATTTATCGCCTGTTCGAAGTCATTTGGCGTCAGGATAACATCGGATAGGCTTGTGTTAATCAAATTTTGTGGCTCTCTCATAAAAAATTCATTTTGATCTTCGACTCTCAGTCTGGTTAGCGGCTTGCTAAAAACTGAGTCATATTGGGACTTGAGTAGCTCACTCATTTCCTTGCTGTCATCTGTGTAGGACCCATCTTGTTTAAGTAGGGGCCCAATACTGGACGTTGTTCTCGATTTTGATTTGGCATAGGAGAAGAAATACTTTGGGTTTCTTTCGATTTCATTTATGGCTTTTAGTTCTTCCCGCGATTCCTGACTCCTAAAGGATTCTTTTAGCTTAAGTTCGATGCTTGCTATTTCTCTGACCAGTGTCTCTCTACGCATTTCAGATATATTGACCTCTTTTAGCCGCTCTGTTATTCTTTTCCGTCGCCTGTAAAGGGAGCGCCTGTCTCTTTCTGTTTTACATCTACTCCTCCTTTTTCTTAGAGGAATAAGCCTTGTGCATACATCGAGTGCCACCGAGTTAATCTGTTCTAGGCATAAGTTGGGGTCTGTGTTGGTTAGTATATCTTCCCAGCTTATATCGGTTAGGACTTGGTTTACTTGGTCCCACTTTATGTTTTTGTTATTGAAGTTGGGAAGCCCGTGCCTGCGCAGAAGAGACTCACCATTTTGGTTTGAATGAGCCAAGACAACGTTAGTTAAATGGGAAGAATTTTTCGTGCTCTAGAGGTTAAAATTGGGCTGACACCTCTCAAATAGGAGGCAAAATTGCTGGATGTGTATTCCTGCATAACTTGAGATATCAGACGACTGGACAAGACAGCTCCAGGAACTTCAGATAAGTCTGTTATGTTTAACTCTGGCCAGTGTTATTTTCATAAATTTAGACAGTGAGGTTTTCTGAGTATGATACACTTTAATCTCCAGTCAAATTGGTGAGTGATTTTAAGATATTCTCCTTCTGTTATGTATATGTGTATATAGATAATCATTTATTAATTTTAATAAAGAGTCCACAAATTTATATATTTACCAGAATTACTGGTGATGTATATTTCATTTGTAATTAATAGGTCTAGAGCGACTTGTGGATAACACAGTTGTAGGTATCGAAGGGGGACATTTTTGCGACCTAGGTGTCCCAAATTCCTACTTGTCTATGTAACTGATAAATAATAATTATCTTTGTTATCATTTACTGTTATGTACATAATGTGTTACATTCAGATAAATGTAATTTTCCACGTTTAATTTGCTCGTTGGTCCTTCTTGAACTGGAGGTAATTAGTGAAGTCATTAATTAGTTAATTACTTAATAATTATATGTGAAATGACAGAAGGAGGTGGATGTTAAGTTCACAAATTTACTTAATGTGTAGTGGATTATAATTATTACAATATTAATTTGGATAAGCCAAGTGTAGCTAATTATATTATTGTGTATAATATTAATTTTGCTATGCCAAATTCTGGCAAGGATTTATATTAATTTGTATAATATTAATTTGATAAGACAATTCTGGCCAAGATTTATATCAGTACATGTGTAATTGATAAGCCAAGTGTGGTTAAAGATTATATTGTGTATAATATTAATTTTACTATGCCTTATTCTGGCAAGGATTTATATTAATTTGTATAAAATTAATTTTGATAAGCAAAGCCTGGTTAAAAAAATTGTATTAATGTACATTTATAATTTATATTATAATTTTCTTACATGTAATTGCTGAGCTCAAGTAGCTGGGATTTATTCAAAGGTAAGTTGTGTCAGTGTTATTGATTGGGTTGAATTTAATACATTACATCATGGCTGAAAATGAGGAAATTAATGTAGAAGACAAACATATGGAATATAGAGCAAAGAAAGCATCACTGCAAGCTAGAAAAGGTCATGTAACCAAGGCATATAATAAATGTTTGGAATTAATGAATCAAGAAACTGTGAATACTGATGATTTAAAATTGTATTTAGACGCTTTGGGGAATAGATATGATTCATACAAATTATATTACAACAAATATGAAGGAGATTTGTTAGTAAACTGTGTAGATGAGACTGAAGTAGATCTCATGATTAATCAGTATTATGAATTAGAGGAAAAGATTCTTTCTTGTAAAAGTCAGGCCTTGAATAAATTAAAATGTGTAAACCAGGCAGTTAATCAGTCTGCTCCAACAAATAATATGTCTTTGCCAAAACTCCCAGAATTATGTTTACCTGTGTTTAATCCTGGAGAAAATTGGGAGGAGTTTTGGTCAATTTTTAAAGCAGCTGTGCATGACAGTAGTGACCTAGCCTGTGTAACTAAATTATTTTACCTCAAAGGACAGGTAAGAGGAGATGCTCACATACTCATACAAGCCTTTCCCAATGTAGATGACTCTTACAAGGAAGTAGTTGACTTGTTGAAGGTCACTTATGGTAATATAGAACAAAGTAGGTTGGATCTAGTGAATATCATTGTTAATTTAAAATCTCCAGATCACACTTACAAAGGTTTACAGCAGTTTAGAGTTAACTGGAGTTTACCTGGAGAGAGTTCCGGGGGTCAACGCCCCCGCGGCCCGGTCTGTGACCAGGCCTCCTGGTGGATCAGAGCCTGATCAACCAGGCTGTTGCTGCTGGCTGCACGCAAACCAACGTACGAGCCACAGCCCGGCTGGTCAGGAACCGACTTTAGGTGCTTGTCAAGTGCCAGCTTGAAGACTGCCAGGGGTCTGTTGGTAATCCCCCTGGAGAGCACTCTCAAAACTTTAATACATATAATCTGAAGGAATCAGACTGGTTATTGAGTGCCATGGTACAGAATAAATTAAGCTGTAAAACACTTGAATGACTCTCAAACAAATATCACAAGGGTTATTTTGGTCTGGACGAAATAAGACTAGGTCTACAAGAATTAATTGTGCAGTTGCAGACCAGCCAACTAACTCATTTTAAAGATGCAACACATAATAACTCTGAGGTATCTGTCAAGTTTCACAAAGGGAAAAATTATCCCAATGGTAATAATCAAAATTTATTTCCTAAAAATAGTTGCATAGGTGCATATCAAGTAGCAAGAATCAGAAATAATGATTCTCCATAAGGCAAGAATAATAAGTACCCTCCTAAGAGTAGCCCAGTTAATAAGAAACCAGTCAGAGAAAAGAGAGATTGTCTTTTCTGCAAGGGTACTCGTTTTTCTAAGAATTGCAATGCATACAATTCATGGAATGATAAAGTTGAAAGATTGGAGGAACTTGACAGATGTATCAGGTGTTTAGGTAATCACAATGTAAAGGTTTGCCATGCCAAATTAAACAACTGTTATCAATGTCACAAAGGAAGACACCATATAGTCATGTGTAAGGGTCTATATGATAATGTTGATAATAATGATAATGTTGACAATCCTGACACAACAGTAGCTAATGTAAAAATTGCTGCTAATGTTAATAATAATGGTTTTGCTGAAGTAGCCTTACCTGTGTTACAGGTAAAAATTGATGATAAAAGGCATAAATCAAAAAATGCAACTGAGCTGCTTTGGGGATTAGTGTGGACGGTTACAAAGCATGGCTTGCTTCTGCAGTGTTTTAAAAATTGAGGTTGGAGAGTTGAAGGAGGAGGTCTTGCTTCTCCAGGAGGAGATTAGGAGGCTGGAGGTCCACCTCAATGGGTCTGGGAGAGAGTGTGAGGTGGCTGGAGTTGTGGGGAATGAGGCTTCTAGCAGTGAGGTGCAGTCTGTCTCTCGCTGTGAGGAGGCTGTAGTTGGGGAGGTAGCCACGGCTACCAGCAGTGAGGTGCAGTCCAGCACCTGCTACAAGTGGCGAGTGGTTCACAGTAATGGGAGGCGCATCAGAGTAAGGAAAGTTAAGAGTGAAGATCTGAAGGTAGGAAATCGCTTCTCTGTTCTTCAGGATGAATGTACTTCAGTGGCCAGTGAAGGTAAGGGTACTACTGCCCCTGCTAATGGGGGTAAGCGCATTCTTGTGGTTGGTGACTCTCAGGTAAGATATATTGACCGTGCTTTTTGTAATAGGAATAAGAAGATGAGAGATAGAGTGTGCTTCCCTGGAGCTGGTGTTGGGGACATTGTCAACAGGCTGGATAATATCATGTCAGGTAATGGGAACAAGCCCATTATCTGTCTCAGTGCTGGTGGAAATGATATTGGGAAGGGTAGGAGAGAAGAGCTGCTAGATAAGTACAGGTCAGCTATAGATTTCATTAAGTCTAAGGGAGGGATCCCAATCATATGTAGCATACTGCCTAGAAGGGGAGTAGGAAATGAATGGTTGTCTAGGGCAATTGGTGTAAATTGTTGGCTAGACAGATACTGCAAGGAACTTGCAATCCCATTCATTGACAAATGGAACAACTTTTATGGCAAACATGATATGTATGCAAGGGATGGGGTACATCTCTCTGGGGCTGGGGTGGTAGCACTTGCAGACTCGATTGAGAAGGCCATTGGTGAAATGCCTGTGATTTTAAACTGATGGAAGATAGAGGTATGGGTGTGTGTGGGAAACAAGCAGGTTGCAACACTTGGGTTGGAAACAGTAAATGTATAAAAGGCATTCAGCATGAAGTTATAAATAAAGACAATAGATCAGGTCAGCAAACAAAGGGGGGCAGCAGAGGGCAGCAAGGGACTAGCTCCCTTAAGGTTTACTATACTAATAGCAGGAGTGTAAGAAATAAGATAGATGAGCTAAGATTAATTGCAAGTGCAGGAAACATAGATATTATTGCTATAACAGAGACCTGGCTCAATCTGAAAGATAGAGAGATGCCCTCTGAATGTCACATACAAGGCTATAAATTATTCCACACTGACAGGGTCAACAGGAAAGGTGGTGGAGTAGCGATGTATGTCAGAGACAATTTAAATTGTTGTGTTAGACAAGATATTAAATTAGAAGCGTCAGCCACTGAATCTGTTTGGTTACAGCTTCTCGAGGGCCGAGAAAAACTAATTTTGGGTGTGATTTACAGGGCCTCAAATCTTGATAGGGAGTGCAGTAAACTTCTATGGGACGAAATTCGTAAGGCATCTACATACGAAAATGTTGTGCTAATGGGAGATTTCAACTATAGACAGATTGACTGGAGCAATTTGACAGGAAATTTAGAGTCAGGTGACTTTCTTGATACGATCCAGGATTGTTTTTTAAAACAGTTTGTGACAGAGCCAACTAGGGGAAATAACCTCCTTGACTTGGTTCTTGCCAGTAGGGAAACACTAATTAATAATCTTGAGGTTAATGATGAGCTTGGGGAAAGTGATCACAAATCACTCAGTTTTAATATATCATGGAATTCCCCTAATAATGGCAGTTGTAATATATCATGGAATTCCCCTAATAATGGCAATCAAGTCTCCGTCCCTGACTTTCGCTTGGCTGATTTCATAGGACTGAAAAATTACTTAGGTGGGCTGAACTGGAATGACCTGACTAAGGGTCAGGTAGGTGGTGATGGTTGCCGATATGATGCTTTCCAGGGCATAGTTCTAGCTGCTCAGTCAAATTATGTTCCAAATAGGGAAATCAGATCAAACAAAAATGATCCTAAATGGATGAACAATAGATTAAAATATCTGATTGGTCAAAAGAGAGGCATATATAGGCAAATCAAAAGAGGAGAGGGGCAATTAAGAAATCGATATATTCAGTTAAAGAGAGAAATAAAAAAGGGAATTAGAAAAGCAAAAAGAGATTATGAGGTTAAAGTTGCAAGAGAATCGAAGATTAACCCAAAAGGATTCTTTCAGGTATACAGAAGTAAGATCAGGGACAAAATAGGCCCACTCAAAAGTTCCTTGGGTCAGCTCACTGACAGTGATAAGGAAATGTGTAGAAATTTTAACACATACTTCCTCTCAGTTTTTACACAGGAGGATACCAGCGATATTCCAGTAATGATAAATTATGTAGAACAGGACGATAATAAACTGTGCACGATTAGGGTCACAAGTGACATGGTCCTTAGGCAAATAGATAAATTAAAACCTAACAAATCCCCAGGCCCTGATGAACTGTATGCAAGGGTTCTAAAGGAATGTAAAGAGGAGCTTAGCACACCTTTGGCTAATCTTTTCAACATATCACTACAAACTGGCATGGTGCCAGATAAGTGGAAAATGGCAAATGTGATACCTATTTTCAAAACAGGTGACAGGTCCTTAGCTTCGAACTATAGACCAATAAGCCTAACCTCCATAGTGGGAAAATTTATGGAATCAATAATTGCCGAGGCAGTTCGTAGCCACCTTGAAAAGCATAAATTAATCAACGAATCTCAGCATGGTTTTACAAAGGGGCGTTCCTCCCTTACGAATTTATTAACTTTTTTCACTAAGGTATTTGAGGAGGTAGATCATGGTAATGAATATGATATTGTGTATATGGACTTCAGTAAGGCTTTTGACAGGGTCCCACATCAGAGACTATTGAGGAAAATTAAAGCACATGGAATAGGAGGAGAAATTTTTTCCTGGATAGAGGCATGGTTGACAAATAGGCAGCAGAGAGTTTGCATAAATGGGGAGAAATCAGAGTGGGGAAGCGTCACGAGCGGTGTTCCACAGGGGTCAGTGTTGGGCCCCCTGCTGTTCACAATCTACATAAGCGACATAGATGAGGGCATAAAGAGCGACATCGGCAAGTTTGCCGATGACACCAAAATAGGCCGTCGAATTCATTCTGACGAGGACATTCGAGCACTCCAGGAAGATTTGAATAGACTGATGCAGTGGTCGGAGAAGTGGCAGATGCAGTTTAATATAGACAAATGCAAAGTTCTAAATGTTGGACAGGACAATAACCATGCCACATATAAACTAAATAATGTAGATCTTAATATTACGGATTGCAAAAAAGATTTAGGAGTTCTGGTTAGCAGTAATCTGAAACCAAGACAACAGTGCATAAGTGTTCGCAATAAAGCTAATAGAATCCTTGGCTTCATATCAAGAAGCTTAAATAATAGGAGTCCTCAGGTTGTTCTTCAACTCTATACATCCTTGGTTAGGCCTCATTTAGATTATGCTGCACAGTTTTGGTCACCGTATTACAGAATGGATATAATTTCTCTGGAAAATGTACAAAGGAGGATGACAAAGTTGATCCCATGTATCAGAAACCTTCCCTATGAGGATAGACTAAGGGCCCTGAATCTGCACTCTCTAGAAAGACGTAGAATTAGGGGGGATATGATTGAGGTGTATAAATGGAAGACAGGAATAAATAAAGGGGATGTAAATAGTGTGCTGAAAATATCTAGCCTAGACAGGACTCGCAGCAATGGTTTTAAGTTGGAAAAATTCAGATTCAGGAAGGATATAGGAAAGTACTGGTTTGGTAATAGAGTTGTGGATGAGTGGAACAAACTCCCAAGTACAGTTATAGAGGCCAGAACGTTGTGTAGCTTTAAAAATAGGTTGGATAAATACATGAGTAGATGTGGGTGGGTGTGAGTTAGACCTGATAGCTTGTGCTACCAGGTCGGTTGCCGTGTTCCTCCCTTAAGTCAATGTGACCTGACCTGACTAGGTTGGGTGCATTGGCTTAAGCCGGTAGGAGATTTGGACCTGCCTCGCATGGGCCAGTAGGCTTTCTGCAGTGTTCCTTCGTTCTTATGTTCTTATGTTCTTATTGTTAGACCAGGGATCCCAACGTTCTTTCATTAAACGTAAATGTCTTAATGGTATGAAAGTACAGATGGGAGATCCTGCAACTCTAAAATTATCTGGTTTTCTCTCAGATAAAAGAGCTCAATTGCATGACACTGTTTATGTAACTGTCAGGTTGGGCAATGAGAAAAAACGTGTTAATGCAGTAATTGTAGATAGACTTCCAGAGAAAATATCTACAGTAGGACTTAGTAAAGCTACAGAAAGACTTTCACATAATGTAAATTTAGCACCTTCTGGTGTAAGTGATGATTCTGTAGGCCCAATAAATATTTTGATAGGTAGTGACTATTATGCCTCCTTTGTAAAGGGTATGGTAAAGAAATGTGGTGTCACCCTTTTGAAGACTGCAGGAGGCCATGTAATGTATGGTAGGATTCCTCGTAATAATAATTCATGACTAGAGGAAACTACAAATACCATAACTGTGTGTCTTACTCATGAA
>NC_091338.1:29513903-29660108 GCF_038502225.1 Cherax quadricarinatus
TGCCAGGGTAGGCGACTCACTTAGAGGCAGTCCACACAAATTTTCACACTGTGGGTGGTAGTCACCCCATACCCATCCTGTGGGTGGTAGTCACCCCATATCCATCCCGTGGGTGGTAGTCACCCCATACCCATCCTATGGGCGGTAGTCACCTCATACCCATCCTGTGGGTGGTAGTCACCTCATACCCATCCTGTGGGTGGTAGTCACCCCATATCCATCCCGTGGGTGGTAGTCACCCCATACCCATCCTATGGGCGGTAGTCACCTCATACCCATCCTGTGGGTGGTAGTCACCCCATACCCATCCTGTGGGTGGTAGTCACCCCATATCCATCCCGTGGGTGGTAGCCACCCCATACCCATCCTATGGGCGGTAGTCACCTCATACCCATCCTGTGGGTGGTAGTCACCTCATACCCATCCTGTGGGCAGTAGTCACCCAATACCCATCCTATGGGCGGTAGTAAACCTGGAGTTTACCTGGAGAGAGTTCCGGGGGTCAACGCCCCCGCGGCCCGGTCTGAGACCAGGCCTCCTGGTGGATCAGAGCCTGATCAACCAGGCTGTTGCTGCTGGCTGCACGCAAACCAACGTACGAGCCACAGCCCGGCTGATCCGGAACTGACTTTAGGTGCTTGTCCAGTGCCAGCTTGAAGACTGCCAGGGGTCTGTTGGTAATCCCCCTTATGTGTGCTGGGAGGCAGTTGAACAGTCTCGGGCCCCTGACACTTATTGTATGGTCTCTTAACGTGCTAGTGACACCCCTGCTTTTCATTGGGGGGATGGTGCATCGTCTGCCAAGTCTTTTGCTTTCGTAGTGAGTGATTTTCGTGTGCAAGTTCGGTACTAGTCCCTCTAGGATTTTCCAGGTGTATATAATCATGTATCTTTCCCTCCTGCGTTCCAGGGAATACAGGTTTAGGAACCTCAAGCGCTCCCAATAATTGAGGTGTTTTATCTCCGTTATGCGCGCCGTGAAAGTTCTCTGTACATTTTCTAGGTCGGCAATTTCACCTGCCTTGAAAGGTGCTGTTAGTGTGCAGCAATATTCCAGCCTAGATAGAACAAGTGACCTGAAGAGTGTCATCATGGGCTTGGCCTCCCTAGTTTTGAAGGTTCTCATTATCCATCCTGTCATTTTTCTAGCAGATGCGATTGATACAATGTTATGGTCCTTGAAGGTGAGATCCTCCGACATGATCACTCCCAGGTCTTTGACGTTGGTGTTTCGCTCTATTTTGTGGCCAGAATTTGTTTTGTACTCTGATGAAGATTTAATTTCCTCATGTTTACCATATCTGAGTAATTGAAATTTCTCATCGTTGAACTTCATATTGTTTTCTGCAGCCCACTGAAAGATTTGGTTGATGTCTGCCTGGAGCTTTGCAGTGTCTGCAATGGAAGACACTGTCATGCAGATTCGGGTGTCATCTGCAAAGGAAGACACGGTGCTGTGGCTGACATCCTTGTCTATGTCGGATATAAGGATGAGGAACAAGATGGGAGCGAGTACTGTGCCTTGTGGAACAGAGCTTTTCACCGTAGCTGCCTCGGACTTTACTCTGTTGACGACTACTCTCTGTGTTCTGTTAGTGAGGAAATTGTAGATCCATCGACCGACTTTTCCTGTTATTCCTTTAGCACGCATTTTGTGCGCTATTACGCCATGGTCACACTTGTCGAAGGCTTTTGCAAAGTCTGTATATATTACATCTGCATTCTTTTTGTCTTCTAGTGCATTTAGGACCTTGTCGTAGTGGTCCAATAGTTGAGACAGACAGGAGCGACCTGTTCTAAACCCATGTTGCCCTGGGTTGTGTAACTGATGGGTTTCTAGATGCGTGGTGATCTTGCTTCTTAGGACCCTTTCAAAGATTTTTATGATATGGGATGTTAGTGCTATTGGTCTGTAGTTCTTTGCTGTTGCTTTACTGCCCCCTTTGTGGAGTGGGGCTATGTCTGTTGTTTTTAGTAACTGTGGGACGACCCCCGTGTCCATGCTCCCTCTCCATAGGATGGAAAAGGCTCGTGATAGGGGCTTCTTGCAGTTCTTGATGAACACAGAGTTCCATGAGTCTGGCCCTGGGGCAGAGTGCATGGGCATGTCATTTATCGCCTGTTCGAAGTCATTTGGCGTCAGGATAACATCGGATAGGCTTGTGTTAATCAAATTTTGTGGCTCTCTCATAAAAAATTCATTTTGATCTTCGACTCTCAGTCTGGTTAGCGGCTTGCTAAAATCTGAGTCATATTGGGACTTGAGTAGCTCACTCATTTCCTTGCTGTCATCTGTGTAGGACCCATCTTGTTTAAGTAGGGGCCCAATACTGGACGTTGTTCTCGATTTTGATTTGGCATAGGAGAAGAAATACTTTGGGTTTCTTTCGATTTCATTTATGGCTTTTAGTTCTTCCCACGATTCCTGACTCCTAAAGGATTCTTTTAGCTTAAGTTCGATGCTTGCTATTTCTCTGACCAGTGTCTCCCTACGCATTTCAGATATATTGACCTCTTTTAGCCGCTCTGTTATTCTTTTCCGTCGCCTGTAAAGGGAGCGCCTGTCTCTTTCTGTTTTACATCTACTCCTCCTTTTTCTTAGAGGAATAAGCCTTGTGCATACATCGAGTGCCACCGAGTTAATCTGTTCTAGGCATAAGTTGGGGTCTGTGTTGCTTAGTATATCTTCCCAGCTTATATCGGTTAGGACTTGGTTTACTTGGTCCCACTTTATGTTTTTGTTATTGAAGTTGAATTTGGTGAATGCTCCCTCGTGACTAATCTCATTATGGCGGTCTGGGGCTCCGCGCATACGTGACTGAACCTCAATTATGTTGTGATCTGAGTATATTGTTTTTGATATGGTGATATTTCTTATCAGATCATCATTGTTAGTGAAGATGAGGTCTAGTGTATTCTCCAGTCTAGTAGGCTCTATTATTTGCTGGTTTAAATTGAATTTTGTGCAGAGATTTAAAAGCTCGCGTGAGTGTGAGTTTTCATCAGAGCTGCCTCCTGGTGTTATTACTGCAACAATATTATTTGCTATATTCCTCCATTTTAGGTGCCTTAAGTTGAAATCCCCCAGGAGCAAGATGTTGGGTGCAGGAGCTGGAAGGTTTTCCAGACAGTGGTCAATTTTTAACAGCTGTTCCTGGAATTGCTGGGATGTTGCATCCGGAGGCTTGTAGACTATCACAATGACTAGGTTTTGGTTCTCGACCTTTACTGCTAAAACTTCCACTACATCATTTGAGGCATTTAGCAGTTCTGTGCAAACAAGTGACTCTGCAATGTACAGGCCAACCCCCCCCTTTTGCCTGTTCACTCTGTCACATCTGTATAGGTTGTAACCTGGGATCCATATTTCGTTGTCCAAGTGATCCTTTATGTGGGTCTCAGTGAAAGCCGTGAACATTGCCTTTGCCTCTGCAAGCAGTCCACGGATGAAAGGTATTTTGTTGTTTGTTGCTGGCTTTAGACCCTGTATATTTGCAAAGAAGAATGTTATCGGACTGGTGGTATTGTTGGTACTGGGGGGGGATTTTTTTTCCGGCATTAGTATCTGTATCTGTTGGTTTGGAGTGGAGGCCATCGACTGTGGTTCCACTCCAGGAATGACTGGATTTGGTGTACGATTTCTGCCATTTCCTGCCAGTTTTTTTTCCTTCCTGGCACTAAAAAACCTCTCCCTCTTGAGTGGCTGTGGCTACCCAGGTTTTCCCATGGCCTGGATGTTTTGTATCTTTTTGTCCCCTTTAGATGGTATGCCTGGCAATTTAAGTTATAGCACAGTCTTTCCTGTACTGAAGAGGTACACAGTTCAGGGTGAAAAAGCTTACAGGAAGGGAGTTTGCATTTTCCTGTTGTCATATGGGCATGGCATTTCCTAGGGTGGTCATAGTTGCACGTCCCATCTGTTTTTCCAGATTTCCCATGCCAGCAGATACCGAGTGCATAGTATGTGCACAGGCTTGGTTTCCGTTTGCCTTGGGTTTCTGTGACTGTATTCCCTGTTGGTGCATGTTTCCCTGTCTTACTTCTATCCTCCCTAGCACCAACAATGGAGCTCCCACCAGTTGTTTTTGGTAATATATCCTCACTATTGCTAGTGGAGTCCTCTTGTTTGCTATTTCCTGCGGTATTTCTAGTTTGCAATATTGGTTTTATCTTATCTTTGACTACACTTGTTTCCCTACTATGGCTCCTGTCCCCTATGAGGTCATTTATATGTATTCCTTCCTGCGTATAATTCCCGACTACCTGGACAAAATCTCCAGCTTCACCATTACTGTCTCCCAGGACAGCATCTCCAGCTTCCCCATTACTGTCTCCCAGGACAGCATCTCCAGCTTCACCATTACTGTCTCCCAGGACAGCACCTCTAGCTTCACCATTACTGTCTCCCAGGACAGCACCTCCAGCTTCCCCATTACTGTCTCCCAGGACAGCACTATCAGCCCCCCATTTACTGCCTACCAGGACATCATCTCCAGCCTTACAGTTTCTGACTACATGGCCAGTATCAAGGGCAGTACCATTCAGCCCGGACTTTTTATGTTCCCATCTGTTGTAGAAAGCTTCCAGGTTTTCTATGAAAGCAGCTTTGATGTTGACCTCTTTTAATACCCTTGTGATTTTAGTCCACAGATTTATCTCATTTGGGCATACCCAAAAACACTTCCCTGTTTTAATACTGCTTGTAGCTAGTTCTTGGATATCTGCACAAGGGGCGTGACACCAATTTCCACAGAAATGACAATTTATGCATGTGGAAGCCCGTTTGTTTGACTGACCACAGACTACACACAGCTTCATAATGATTTGAATGGTTGATTTACTGCAATTCTACTAGCAACCTCTTGAATATTCTATTAATAACCTGCTAGGTGGTGCACAACGAAACCGTTTGAAACCAGTCCAGGGTTCGGACCAGTCAAGGGTTCGGACCAGTCAAGGGTTCGGACCAGTCTATCTGATCTGATCAGTGGGTCACTTATTTAAACCATACTGGTCGGTGATTTGAGCTAACACATGAAGGATCTACTGGAAATTATCTACCCGAGTAATATGTGATTTGATTGATACAAAAGTATAACTTGCGTGTTGAAGAGCCGGTGACTGCTGGCACTCCTACAATGACGAACGGTCGACAAGATAAGATAAGATAAGATTTCGTTCGGATTTTTAACCCCAGAGGGTTAGCCACCCAGGATAACCCAAGAAAGTCAGTGCGTCATCGAGGACTGTCTAACTTATTTCCATTGGGGTCCTTGTTTATCAATCGCTGTATCTAGCTTCTCTATTTTTTTTTTTCTTCTCCACCACAATAAATGCTATATTATCACTATAGTTGACTGGTGCAAATTTTGGAGGAAGGACGCTTTTTCTGTAGTAATAATTGCTACTCGTTGTGTATATTGCGACCGCTGGTAACTACAGGTTATATGAAATTCACAGTAACGTCTGGTATTTCAAGAAAAAGAAACTAATGAAGGTCACTCCACTCCACTAAGTACCATTATAATACTGGTTAGATGCTACTACAACACTGTATTCTGCTATTCACTGGTATCACTAGATTATATGCGAGTACACTAGCAGGCCAGGAAGATTATTAAAAACAGCTGACCTGTGGTAAGTTTCTGGCGACTTCTGGCACCTGCCTCTATAGGCTTATCACTTCATTTACAAATTCACCTGTTTTCAAATGACACTTTAGCCTTTATCATCAATATACTAGGGAGCCACTGTAGTATACACTATACACTATGTATACTCAATGCTTTCAGGGAGACTTTCTTTCCTCTGACACAAAGTTCAATTATTATTATTTTTTTTCACACGGGACACAGGCCTATGATTCCCCTCTGGCAGTAAACTCTGCTAGGAAGTGCACACTAATTCTCCTTTTTTGACTCAGTATATAATGTTTTCCGCCCAAGATTGGTTCCAGGCGCTAGAGGGATGTATCGTATAGGATTGATGACACAAATTAAAGTTCTAGCACGTAAGAGCGACCGTGAAAACACCAGAAAACCGGGAGCACAACGAGGCACGCTGACTCTGTCACGCTACACCTACACGCAGAAGTCACCCCATACCCATCCTGTAGGTGGTAGTCACCTCATACCCATCCTGGGGGCGGTAGTCACCTCATACCCATTCTGTGGGTGGTTGTCACCCCATATCCATCCTGTGGGTGGTAGTTACCCCATACCCATCCTGTGGGCGGTACTCACCCCATACCCATCCTGTGGGTGGTAGTCACCCATACCCATCGTGTGGGTGGTAGTCACCCCATACCCATCCTGTGGGAGGTAGTCACCCCATACCCATCCTGTGGGTGGTAGTCACCCCATACCCATCCTGTGGGAGGTAGTCACCCCATACTCATCCTGTGGGCGGTACTCACCCCATACTCATCCTGTGGGAGGTAGTCACCCATACCCATCCTGTGGGTGATAGTCACCCCATACCCATCCTGTGGGAGGTAGTCACCCCATACTCATCCTGTGGGCGGTACTCACCCAATACCCATCCCGTGGGTGGTAGTCACCCCATACCCATGCTGTGGGTGGTAGTCACCCCATACCCATCCTGTGGGTGGTAGTCACCCCATATCCATCCTGTGGGTGGTATTCACCCCATACCCATCCTGTGGGTGGTAGTCACCCCTACCCATTCTGTGGGTGGTAGTCACCCCATACCCATCCTGTGGGAGGTAGTCACCCCATACCCATCCTGTGGGTGGTAGTCACCCCATACCCATCCTGTGGGTGGTAGTCACCCCAAACCCATCCTGTGGGTGGTAGTCACCCCATACCCATCCTGTGGGTGGTAGTCACCCCATACCCATCATGTGGGTGGTAGTCACCCCATACCCATCCTGTGGGTGGTAGTCACCCCATATCCATCATGTGGGTGGTAGTCACCCCATACCCATCCTGTGGGTGGTATTCACCCCATACCCATCCTGTGGGTGGTAGTCACCCCATACCCATCCTGTGGGTGGTAGTCACCCCATACCCATCCTGTGGGTGGTAGTAATCCCATACCCATCCTGTGGGTGGTAGTCACCCCATACCCATCCTGTGGGTGGTATTCACCCATACCCATCGTGTGGGTGGTAGTCACCCTTATACCCATCCTGTGGGAGGTAGTCACCCCATACCCATCCTGTGGGTGGTAGTCACCCCATACCCATCCTGTGGGTGGTAGTCACCCCATACCCATCCTGTGGGTGGTAGTCACCCCATACCCATTCTGTGGGTGGTAGTCACCCCATACCCATCCTGTGGGTGGTAGTCACCCCATACCCATCCTGTGGGTGGTAGTCACCTTATACCCATCCTGTGGGTGGTAGTCACCCCATACCCATCATGTGGGTGGTAGTCACCCCATACCCATCCTTTGGGTGGTAGTCACCCCATACCCATCCTGTGGGTTGTAGTCACCCCATACCCATCCTGTGGGTGGTAGTCACCCCATACCCATCCTGTGGGTGGTAGTCACCCCATACCCATCTTGTGGGTGGTAATCACCCCATACCCATCCTGTGGGTGGTAGTCATCCCATACCCATCCTGTGGGTGGTAGTCACCCCATACCCATCCTGTAGGTGGTAGTCACCCCATACCCATCCTGTGGGTGGTAGTCACCCCATACCCATCATGTGGGTGGTAGTCACCCCATACCCATCCTTTGGGTGGTAGTCACCCCATACCCATCCTGTGGGTGGTAGTCACCCCATACCCATCATGTGGGTGGTAGTCACCCCATACCCATCCTTTGGGTGGTAGTCACTCCATTCCCATCCTGTGGGTGGTAGTCACCCCATACCCATCCTGTGGGTTGTAGTCACCCCATACCCATCCTGTGGGTGGTAGTCACCCCATACCCATCCTGTGGGTGGTAGTCACCCCATACCCATCATGTGGGTGGTAGTCACCCCATACCCATCCTTTGGGTGGTAGTCACCCCATACCCATCCTGTGGGTTGTAGTCACCCCATACCCATCCTGTGGGTGGTAGTCACCCCATACCCATCCTGTGGGTGGTAGTCACCCCATACCCATCTTGTGGGTGGTAATCACCCCATACCCATCCTGTGGGTGGTAGTCATCCCATACCCATCCTATGGGTGGTAGTCACCCCATACCCATCCTGTAGGTGGTAGTCACCCCATACCCATCCTGTGGGTGGTAGTCACCCCATACCCATCATGTGGGTGGTAGTCACCCCATACCCATCCTTTGGGTGGTAGTCACCCCATACCCATCCTGTGGGTGGTAGTCACCCCATACCCATCATGTGGGTGGTAGTCACCCCATACCCATCCTTTGGGTGGTAGTCACCCCATTCCCATCCTGTGGGTGGTAGTCACCCCATACCCATCCTGTGGGTTGTAGTCACCCCATACCCATCCTGTGGGTGGTAGTCACCCCATACCCATCCTGTGGGTGGTAGTCACCCCATACCCATCATGTGGGTGGTAATCACCCCATACCCATCCTGTGGGTGGTAGTCATCCCATACCCATCCTTTGGGTGGTAGTCACCCCATACCCATCCTGTGGGTGGTAGTCACCCCATACCCATCCTGTGGGTGGTAGTCACCCCATACCCATCATGTGGGTGGTAGTCACCTCATACCCATCCTTTGGGTGGTAGTCACCCCATACCCATCCTGTGGGTGGTAGTCACCCCATACCCATCATGTGGGTGGTAGTCACCCCATACCCATCCTGTGGGTGGTAGTCACCCCATACCCATCCTTTGGGTGGAAGTCACCCCATACCCATCCTGTGGGTGGTAGTCACCCCATACCCATCCTGTGGGTGGTAGTCACCCCATACCCATCCTGTGGGTGGTAGTTACCCCATACCCATATTGTGGGTGGTAGTCACCCCACACCCATCTTGTGGCTGATAGTCACCCCATACCCATCATCTGGGTGGTAGTCACCACAATCCCATCCTGTGGGTGGTAGTCACCCCATACCCATCCTGTGGGTTGTAGTCAACGAATACCCGTCCTGTGGGTGGTAGTCACCTCATACCCATCCTGTGGGTGGTAGTCACCCCAAACTCATCCTGTGGGTGGTAGTCACCCCATACTCATTCTGTGGGTTGTAGTCACCCCATACCCATCCTGTGGGTTGTAGTCACCCCATATCCATCCTGTGGGCAGTAGCCAAAAGATTACAAAGGTACATAATGGGTGGAGTGACTGGACCCTAAAGTTATGATTGCTGAACTAGTTACAAAGGTAATGAACTCCAGGTAGATCTGGTCACAATCATGGCAAGTTACAGAGGTAATGAATCAGCTTCACTCCTATCCATGGTTACAGTCATGAACAAATTACAAAGTAATGAACCAATGATACGTCCGTACCTAGTTCAGCTATGAAAACTTTAGGGGCCCAGTCCCTGGACCCATTACGTACCCCTGTAATCTGTAAATACCTTTGTAACTTGTCATGATTGTGACCAGACTTACCTGGAGTTCATTACCTTTGTAAATTGTGAATTCATTACCTCTGTAACTTGTTCAGTTATCAAAACTTTGGAGTCCAGTCCCTGGACCAATTATGTACCTCTGTAATCTTTTGACTACCCCCCACAGGATGGGTATGGGGTGTATAATAAACATATTAAACTAACTAACTTACTGATACATCCACACCTGGTCACAATTGTAATGAGTTATAAATACAAATATTAAGTGGGTCGGTTCCTGATCAGCCGGGCTATGGCTCGTACGTTGGTTTGTGTGCAGGCAGCAGTAACAGGCTGGTTGATCAGGCCAGGAGGCCTGGTCACAGACCGAGCCGCGAGGGCGTTGACCCCCGGAACTCTCTCCAGGTAAACATACACCCACACGAACGTGCGCGCACACACACACACACACACACACACACACACAACAAGAGATTCAAAGAAGTGTTCACAGAGGAGACAGAAGGGGCTCCAGAAAGACGGAGAGGTGGGGTACACCACCATGTGCTGGACACAGTATGCAAAACCGAGGAAGAAGTGAAGAGGCTTCTGAGTGAGCTAGATACCTCAAAGGCAAAGGGGCCAGATAACATCTCTCCATGGGTCCTGAGAGAGGGAGCAGAGGCGCTATGTGTACCCCTAACAACAATATTCAATACATCTATCGAAACAGAGAGATTGCCTGAGGCATGGAAGACAGCAAATGTGGTCCCAATCTTTAAAAAAGGAGACAGACATGAAGCACTAAACTACAGACCAGTGTCACTGACATGTATAGTATGCAAAATCATGGAAAAGATTGTCAGGAGAAGAGTGGTGGAACACCTAGAAAGGAATGATCTCATCACCAGCAGACAACATGGTTTCAGAGACGGGAAATCCTGTGTCACAAACCTACTGGAGTTCTATGACATGGTGACAGCAGTAAGACAAGAGAGAGAGGGGTGGGTGGATTGCATTTTCTTAGACTGCAAGAAGGCGTTTGACACAGTACCACACAAGAGATTAGTGCAAAAACTGGAGGACCAAGCAGGGATAACAGGGAAGGCACTGCAATGGATCAGGGAATACTTGTCAGGAAGACAGCAGCGAGTAATGGTACGAGGCGAGGTGTCAGAGTGGGCACCTGTGACCAGCGGGGTCCCACAGGGGTCAGTCCTAGGACCAGTGCTGTTTCTGGTATTTGTGAACGACATGACAGAAGGAATAAACTCCGAGGTGTCACTGTTTGCAGATGACGTGAAGTTGATGAGAAGAGTTCATTCGATCGAAGACCAGGCAGAAATACAAAGGGATCTGGACAGGCTGCAGACCTGGTCCAGCAACTGGCTCCTGGAGTTCAATCCCACCAAGTGCAAAGTCATGAGGATTGGGGAAGGGCAAAGAAGACCGAAGATGGAGTACAGTCTAGGGGGTCAGAGACTACAAACATCACTCAAGGAAAAAGATCTTGGGGTGAGTATAACACCAGGCATATCTCCTGAAGCGCACATCAACCAAATAACTGCTGCAGCATATGGGCGCCTGGCGAACCTCAGAACAGCATTCCGACATCTTAATAAGGAATCGTTCAGGACCCTGTACACCGTGTATGTTAGGTCCATATTGGAGTATGCGGCACCAGTTTGGAATCCACACCTAGCCAAGCATGTAAAGAAACTAGAGAAAGTGCAAAGGTTTGCAACAAGACTAGTCCCGGAGCTAAGAGGTATGTCCTATGAGGAGAGGTTAAGGGAAATCAACCTGACGACACTGGAGGACAGGAGAGATAGGGGGGACATGATAACGACTTACAAAATACTGAGAGGAATTGACAAGGTGGACAAAGACAGGATGTTCCAGAGATTGGACACAGTAACAAGGGGACACAGTTGGAAGTTGAAGACACAGATGAATCAAAGGGATGTTAGGAAGTATTTCTTCAGCCACAGAGTAGTCAGGAAGTGGAATAGTTTGGGAAGCGATGTAGTGGAGTCAGGATCCATACATAGCTTTAAGCAGAGGTACGATAAAGCTCATAGTTCAGGGAGAGTGACCTAGTAGCGACCAGTGAAGAGGCGGGGCCAGGAGCTTGGACTCGACCCCTGCAACCTCAACTAGGTGAGTACAACTAGGTGAGTACATACACACACACACACACACACACACACACACACACACACACACACACACACACACACACACACACACACACACACACACACACACACACACACGGGGCCAGGAGCTCGGACTCGACCCCCGCAACCTCAACTAGGTGAGTACACACTCAAACACATGCACACACACACACACCCCACACACACACACACCCCACACACACACACCCCACACACACACACACACACACACACATACACACACACACCCCACACACTCACACCCCACACACTCACACCCCACACACACACACACACACACGCACACCCAACACCCCACACACACACCCCACACCCCACACACACACCCCACACACACACACCACACACCACACCCAACACACACACACAGACGCACACACATACACACACACACACACACACACACACACACACACACACACACACACACACACACACACACAGTTCCCCACAAGTGATTAGTGCAGAAGCTGGAGGATCAGGCGCACGTAAAAGGGAGGGCACTGCAATGGATAAGAGAATACCTGACAGGGACGCAGCAACGAGTCATGGTACGTGAAGAGGTATCACAGTGGGCGCCTGTTACGAGCGGGGTCCCACAGGGGTCAGTTCTAGGACCAGTGCTATTTTTGATATATGTGAAGGACATGATGGAAGGAATAGACTCTGAAGTGTCCCTGTTCGCAGATGACGTGAAGTTGATGAGAAGAATTAAATCGGACGAGGATGAGGCAGGACTGCAAAGAGACCTGGACAGGCTGGACATGTGGTCCAGCAACTGGCTTCTCGAATTCAATCCAGGGAAATGCAAAGTCATGAAGATTCAAATTCAAATTCAAATTCAAATTCGAAGTTTATTCTCTATAAGGATTACAATGCTGAGTTTACAGAAATTTGGTTATTGTGTGGTTTACATGTAGTAAAATAGTGATTACAGAGTGTACCACTAGAACGCTTAGCATGGCTAGGCATTTCGGGCAGACTTAGTTTTATTCTTAATTGTAAAATATTACAAATTATGAGGTAAGTTGGTATTATGGCTAAGTGACTAAATACTAGTGTGTGAGTTTAGCAATGTAAATGCTTTTGTTTTGGCATAGTACATAGTTTCAGTATTGGAGTATCACAGGATTCATTATTTTAAGATTGAGATTAATATTTCTGTTTATGGTCAAATGAGTCAGTGAGTGTAAGTGTGAACCACAAGGTGGTATTCGTGTAGTTAGTTGACAGGGTGTATCAGGGAGATAAGATGTTTTCTAATGGTAGTTTTGAAGGTGATGAATGTGTCTGCAGTTCTAGAGTTCTCAGGTAGGGTATTCCAGATTTTAGGGCCTTTGACATACATTGAATTTTTGTAAAGGTTTAGTCGGACACGGGGAATGTCGTAGAGATGTTTGTGTCTGGTGTTATGCCTGTGGGTTCTGTCACAACTATCAAGAAAGCGTTTTAGGTCAAGGTTGATATTAGAGTTTAAGGCCCTGTAGATGTAGATTGCACAGTAGTAAGTGTGGATGTACTGAACAGGGAGTAATTTTAGGTCTATGAAGAGTGGGGGGGTGTGTTGCTAGGGATGGGATTTAGTGATTATTCTTACTGCAGCTTTTTGTTGGGTTATTATTGGCTTTAGGTGTGTTGCTGCAGTTGATCCCCAAGCACAAATAGCATAGGTGAGGTATGGATAAATAAGTGAGTGGTATAGTGTGAGAAGGGCATTTTGCGGCACGTAGTATCGTATCTTGGAGAGGATCCCAACCGTTTTGGATACTTTTTTGGTTATATGCTTGATATGGGTGCTGAAATTCAGGTTGTTGTCAAGGTATAAGCCTAGGAATTTGCCCACATTATTTCTGGTAATTAGAGTGTTGTCAATCTTAATGTTAATTTATGCATCTCCTGCTCTGCTACCAAACATAATATAGTAGGTTTTGTCAGTGTTAAGCGTAAGTTTATTGGCTGTCATCCAAGTCGATATTTTGATCAGCTCCTCATTCACAGTGGTGTTGAGGGTGGCAAGATTAGGGTGAGAGATGACATAAGTCGTGTCGTCAGCAAAGAGAATGGGTTTCAGGTGTTGGGATACGTTTGGAAGGTCATTGATGTATATGAGGAAGAGCAGGGGACCAAGGACACTTCCCTTCAGAACTCTAGTATCAAGTGGCCGTGTTGCTGATGCTGTGTCTTTAATGGTGACATACTGATACCTATTAGTAATGTAAGATTTGAAATAAGCAAGCGCGTTGCCTCTTATACCGTAATGATCAAGTTTGTGGAGTAGGATGTCGTGGTCTACTGTGTCAAAAGCTTTTCTTAGGTCAATAAAAATTCCTAGTGAATATTCCTTATTTTCCAATGCTGTGTAAAGCAGATCTAGCATTTTTATGATTGCATCATTAGTGCTTTTATTTTTCCTGAATCCAAATTGGCAGGGGTTGAGTATGTTTTGAGCCGTTATAAATGAATACAGTCTCCTTTGCACGAGTTTCTCAAAGATTTTGGATAGCAATGGTAAGTTAGATATTGGCCTATAGTTGTTTAAGTCTGTAGGGTCACCACCTTTATGTATTGGTGTAACCCTTGCCATCTTGAGTAGTTTCGGGAAGGTGCTAGTCTCTAGTGACTTGTTAAAGAGTAATGAAATAGCATGCGAAAGGACATGGGCTGCTCGCTTGTACAGTAATGGTGGGACATGAGACAGATTCCCCGAGTTATTTTTAAGTGACTTTATAATCTCGGTGACTTCCGTGGGCTCAGTTCAATTCAATTCAATTCAAAGTTTATTCTCTATAAGGATTACAATGCTGAGTTTACAGAAATTTGGTTATTGTTTGGTTTACATGTAGTAAAATTGTGATTACAGAGTGTACCACTAGAACGCTTAGCATGGCTAGGCATTTCGGGCATACTTAGTTTTATTCTTAATTGTAAAATATTACAAATTATGAGGTAAGTTGGTATTATGGCTAAGTGACTAAATACTAGTTTATGAGTTTAGCAATGTGAATGCTTTTGTTTTGGCACAGTATATAGTTTCAGTATTGGAGTATCACAGGATTCATTATTTTAAGACTGAGATTAATATTTCTGTTTATGGTCAAATGAGTGAGCGAGTGTAAGTGTGAACCACCAGGTGGTATTCGTGTAGTTAGTTGACGGGGTGTATCAGAGAGATAAGATGTTTTCTAATGGTAGTTTTGAAGGTGATGAATGTGTCTGCAGTTCTAGAGTTCTCAGGTAGGGTATTCCAGATTTTAAGGTCTTTGACATACATTGAATTTTTGTAAAGGTTTAGTCGGACACGGGGAATGTCGTAGAGATGTTTGTGTCTGGTGTTATGCCTGTGGGTTCTGTCACAACTATCAAGAAAGCATTTTAGGTCAAGGTTGATATTAGAGTTTAAGGTCCTGTAGATATAGATTGCACAGTAGTAAGTGTGGATGTACTGAACTGGGAGTAAGTTTAGATCTTTGAAGAGTGGGGGGGTGTGCTGCCAGGGATGGGATTTAGTGATTATTCTTACTGCAGCTTTTTGTTGGGTTATTATTGGCTTTAGGTGTGTTGCTGCAGTTGATCCCCAAGCACAAATAGCATAGGTGAGGTATGGATAAACTAGTGAGTGGTATAGTGTGAGAAGGGCATTTTGCGGCACGTAGTATCGTATCTTGGAGAGGATCCCAACCGTTTTGGATACTTTTTTGGCTATATGCTGGATATGGGTGCTGAAATTCAGGTTGTTGTCAAGGTATAAGCCTAGGAATTTTCCCCCATTATTTCTGGTAATTAGAGTGTTGTCAATCTTAATGTTAATTTGTGCATCTCCTGCTCTGCTACCAAACATAGTATAGTAAGTTTTGTCAGTGTTAAGCGTAAGTTTATTGGCTGTCATCCAAGTCGATATTTTAATCAGCTCCTCATTCACAATGGTGTTGAGGGTGGCAAGATTAGGGTGAGAGATGACATAAGTCGTGTCATCAGCAAAGAGAATGGGTTTCAGGTGTTGGGATACGTTTGGAAGGTCATTGATGTATATGAGGAAGAGCAGGGGACCAAGGACACTTCCCTGCGGAACTCCAGTATCAAGTGGCCGTGTTGCTGATGCTGTGTCTTTAATGGTGACGTACTGATACCTATTAGTAATGTAAGATTTGAAGTAAGCAAGCGCATGGCCTCTTATACCGTAGTGGTCAAGTTTGTGGAGTAGGATTTGGTGGTTTACTGTGTCAAAAGCTTTTCTTAGGTCAATAAAAATTCCTAGTGGATATTCCTTATCTTCCAATGCTGTGTAAAGCAGATCTAGCATTTTTATGATTGCATCATTAGTGCTTTTATTTTTCCTGAATCCAAACTGGCAGGGGTTGAGTATGTTTTGAGCCTTTATAAATGAATACAGTCTCTTGTACACGAGTTTCTCAAAGATTTTGGATAGCAATGGTAAGTTAGATATTAGCCTATAGTTGTTTAAGTCTGTAGGGTCACCACCTTTATGTATTGGTGTAACCCTTGCCATCTTGAGTAGTTTCGGGAAGGTGCTAGTCTCTATTGACTTGTTAAAAAGTAATGAAATAGCATGCGAAAGGACATGGGCCGCTCGCTTGTACAGTAATGGTGGGACATGAGACAGATTCCCCGAGTTATTTTTAAGTGACTTTATGATCCCAATGACTTCCATGGGCTCAGTTGGTGCAAGATAGAAGGAATTAGGGAAATTCCCATCTAGGTAGTCCCCGGCATGGGCATTGGTATGTGGGATTTTATTGGCGAGATTAGATCCTGTGGTTGAGAAGAAGTCGTTTATCTTGTTAGCTGTGTCAGTGGGATGTAGTGGTGTTTCATTAGGTTTAGCTAGGACAATATTCTTGGTTTTTCTCAGTTTGTGGGTCCCTAGAATCTGAGAGAGTGTTTTCCAGGGCTTTTTTATATCTCCTCTAGTGTCTGTGAATCTACTGGAGTAGTATAGTTGTTTGGCTTTCTTTATTACTTTGGTGAGAGCTGATGAATAGTGTTTAAGAATATCTTTGTGTATTAAGCCTTGTCTATATTGCTTTTCATATTGGTGTTTCTTGTCTATGGATTTCAGAATGGTGCTGGTTAGCCATGGGCAACCAAGCTGTTTGTTTGTGATCTGTTTTGTTTTTATAGGACAATGTTTGTTGTATAGTCTAAGTAATTTGTTAAGAAAAATGTCTGTCCAGTCATCAATACCATTGGCCTTGGAGAATTCTGTAGGCCAGTCAACAGTCTCTAGGTCAGCTGTGAACTTCCTTACTGAGGCCTCGTCATGGAGTCTAAATGAGACTTTGTTGTATTCAAGTGGTGGTTTACTAATGTTTGTCAGGAGGAAGGTAGGGTAGTGGTCTGTAGTGCTATCTGTGATTATCCCTGATTTAAGGGGGGCTAGTATATTGGTCCATATGTGGTCTATTATGGTTGCACTTGTCTCAGTGAGCCTGGTTGGTTTAGTTATTGTTGGTATGAGAAGTGTGTTGTTCATATTGTTGATGAAATCAGTTACAAGCTGATCATCTAGTAAGCCAAGGTTGATGTTGAAGTCTCCAGCTAAGAGAAGGTGGTGCTTATTCATTTGTCTGTTTGTTATTAGTGACTTTAATTTCTCACTGAAATCTGGGATGTTTGTGTGAGGTATCCGGTAAATGGCACCAATTGTTATAGGCGTCTTAAGGTTTTTTACAGTAAAATTAGCAAAAATGTATTCCCCATATTCATCACTAAAGCAAGTGGTGCTAAGACAAGATAATTGGTTAGAGTAATAGATTGCAATACCACCCCCAACTTGGTTTGTTCTGCAGTTGTGAATTGCTGTGTATCCTGGTAGAGGGTAGATATCTATTGTGTCCTGCTTAAGCTAGGTCTCAGTAAGAATAATGCAGGAGAAGGGTGTCTTCAGTGATTCAAGGAGTGCTAGGAGGTCATCATAGTGTTTTTTCTTAAGGACCTTAAGTACTGATAGACTTTTAGCATTGTTTAGGATAGTGCTGGCTTGTGATGCTGTGTAATAAAGGCAGTTACTTTCCAATAGGTTTTGATTGGGTGTCAGATTATGGAGGTTTAGATCAGGGTCAACGTGATCAATCATCTTCTAGGTTTAAATTATGGTTATTTATATCCTGAGTTGTGTGTTGAGTTCTAGTACTGATATCTGTAGTGGTAGGAAGTTTGGACAAGTATATAGCTAGAGTATTTTGGTCATGTAGAGTAAGATAAGATAAGATAAGATAAGATAAGATAAGATTTCGTTCGGATTTTTAACCCCGGGGGGTTAGCCACCCAGGATAACCCAAGAAAGTCAGTGCATCATCGAGGACTGTCTAACTTATTTCCATTGGAGTCCTTAATCTTGTCCCCCAGGATGCGACCCACACCAGTCGACTAACACCCAGGTACCTATTTGCTGCTAGGTGAACAGGACAACAGGTGTAAGGAAACATGTCGAAATGTTTCCACCCGCCGGGAATCGAACCCGGGCCCTCCGTGTGTGAAGCGGGAGCTTTAGCCACCAGGCCACCGGGCCACCTAAGAGTATAGTCACTACTACACATAATGAAGTTGATGTTGTCTATGTGTTGTGATGGAATGAACTAAAGTACAACTAGGTATAAACTAGTAATATAAAAATACAAATTAAAAATAGAACAAGACTCTCACTTGTAATTGCACTAAGGTCTAATAATGACTTTTGTGGAGTCTATGTTTTGAGCTAGAATGAGCAATAGTACAATAGGTTTAATTTAATAATATAAAAATACAAATTAAAAATAGCACTAGTCTCTCACTAGTAATTGCACTATGGTCTAATATAGTGAATTTGGTATTGACTATGTATTGAGCTAGAAAGAGCTATAGTACAACTAGGTTTAGTCTAATAATATAAAAATACAAATTACAAATAGCACCAGTCTCTCACTAGTAATTGCACTATGGTCTAGTATAGTGAATTTGGTATTGACTATGTATTGAGCTAGAATGAGCTAGAGTAAAACTGTGATTAATCTAATAATATAATAAAGGAACAAGACTCTCAATTGTAATTGCACTAAGGTCTTATATAAGTTGTTTACAAGAATTAGAGTATAATTAGATTTAAATTGACAGGAAAAATACACAAATTAAGGTAGCAAAAGAATAATAAAAAAAATGATAAAAATAAAAATGGCAATGACTTGGTTATAATATGCTAGTAAGATGGTAGACAGGATGATATAAAAGTTGTAGTTGAAAATACTAGGTTAAAAAAGTATGGAATAAAAATGGTCAATAAAAGAATTTTACAATAAGTTTGATCAATATAGTTTAAAGTAAAATTGGGCAATAATAGGGATTTAGAATAAAATTGGGCAATTTTTTTTTTATATTTTATTTAAAAAAAACTTTACAGCTTAATATTAAATAAAGATATAAAATGGGTACAGTAGGATCCTCAATCCTACACAACATACACTAACAATCCTACACAACATACACTAACAATCGTACACAACATACACTAACAAGTTTTAACAACACATTGTAATGGACATAAAAGAGGTTACCCATATACATTCACCAAATTTCCCATATAACATACTACTATAATATAAACAATATAAACTATAACTATATAAACTATATAAAATATAAATTATATAAACCTTTCAGATTTGTATAGTTAACATACTGTGACTGACATATGAGAAAGGTTCACAACCTTCACAGTATATAATCAGAGTAATGACCTACATCACAATCTCAGTTAAAAACAAGTACATGCTCTTCCCAAAATTAGCCCCTATACAATAATATTTTTTTTTTTTTTTTTTTTTTTTTTTTGAAAACTCAGGTACAAAATAGTTATGGGTGCATAAAATAATATGTCAACGAGATACCAGGCACTAACAGATTCTTATATAAATAAATAATAAAGTCAAAACACAGGAAAATAAACACTATACAAAAACAAACAATGTGACAAAACAAGCACACAGAATTACACACATACACAAACAATCACGTATTATACAACATGATACAACATCTGGCATATTACTAGGCGTGGCTTCCGCCTGCCAACACACAACGTATCCAAGACTTAATCTAAGAACTCAGGTGCCTTAAAGAGCACAACAATACGTTAATTTGGGCGACTACCACGGGGTTATTATCATGGACTAAGAATAGGCACTACAGTTCAAAGGTGGATCAGGATGACGCTACCATTCACTACAATGACAATATCTAATATAACAAAACGAAAATACACTGTGATATTTGACATCTCAATAAAACACAAATGCCAGCAGCTATAAGTGAACTTATACACTGACAAGATGCACACAATGAAAAATACTACCTCCACATATAGTTCAAGCTCCATCACAGCTTACAGGAAAACGAAAACTTGCATATATACATATATTATTGAAAAGCACACGGACACGGCATAAAGTATAAACAGAAATAAGAAAAACGTTTCAACTGTGCTAGGAAGCACATCATATGCAAAAAGTACACCATTGACTTGTAATTGAGGCATAAAAGACGAGAAACATTCCTAAAAGTTGTATATACAAAGCACGTAAGATATTTCGTCATCACCGTTACATAGGAGACGCACATAAACTCTGAGAACACAAAACATTCACGCACTTGACAAACACAATTAGACACAGCTGACCAGCCCGTTAGATTACCCACTGAACACTCACAACTATCTCAAATCTCGTAACTCCAAGGCTTTATATTCAGGCGGGAAGTCTCTCTCCCATCTCCCCTCATATACCAACCTATTTCGACATTTTGTCCTATAAATCGTCCCTGCTAACACCCTAATTCTACTGTTACCATCAACGTGCCTCATAGCGCATGACATGAAAATATAATCGGCCACAACATACGACACCGCACGTTGTACATGCAAGTCAACCCCACCTACATCAAAACTCAATGCCTGGAGTACCGACAAACCTCCCCCCCCTACCAAACGCAAAACCCTACTGAACCACTCTCGTACCATACCTAAAGTCTCACAGAAATGCACAACATGAAAAGCAGATTCCTCTATCCTCATAGGTGTCATAGGTGTCAGCGTGCCTCGTTGTGCTCCCGGTTTTCTGGTGTTTTCACGGTCCCTCTTACGTGCTAGAACTTTTAATTTGTGTCATCAATCCTATACGATATATCCCTCTAGCGCCTGGAACCAATCTTGGGCGGAAAACATTATATACTGAGTCAAAAAAGGAGAATTAGTGTGCACTGCGTAGCAGAGTTTACTGCCAGAGGGGAATCATAGGCCTGTGTCCCGTTTGAAAAAAATAATAATAATTGAACTTTGTGTCAGAGGAAAGAAAGTCTCCCTGAAAGCATTGAGTATACATAGTGTATAGTGTATACTACAGTGGCTCCCTAGTATATTGATGATAAAGGCTAAAGTGTCATTTGAAAACAGGTGAATTTGTAAATGAAGTGATAAGCCTATAGAGGCAGGTGCCAGAAGTCGCCAGAAACTTACCACAGGTCAGCTGTTTTAATAATCTTCCTGGCCTGCTAGTGTACTCGCATATAATCTAGTGATACCAGTGAATAGCAGAATACAGTGTTGTAGTAGCAACTAACCAGTATTATAATGGTACTTAGTGGAGTGGAGTGACTTTCATTAGTTTCTTTTTCTTGAAATACGAGACGTTACTGTGAATTTCATATAACCTGTAGTTACCAGCGGTCGCAATATACACAACGAGAAGCAATTATTACTACAGAAAAAGCGCCCTTCCTCCAAAATTTGCACCAGTCAACTATAGTGATAATATAGCATTTATTGTGGTGGAGACGGAAAAAAAAAATAGAGAAGCTAGATACAGCGATTGATAAACAAGGGTGGAGGCTCGACCGTTCGTCATTGTAGGAGCTGCCAGATATCACCGGCTCTTCAACACGCAAGTTATACTTTTGTATCAATCAAATCACATATTACTCGGGTAGATAATTTCCAGTAGATCCTTCATGTGTTAGCTCAAATCACCGACCAGTATGGTTTAAATAAGTGACCCACTGATCAGATCAGATAGACTGGTCCGAACCCTTGACTGGTCCGAACCCTGGACTGGTTTCAAACGGTTTCGTTGTGCACCACCTAGCAGGTTATTAATAGAATATTCAAGAGGTTGCTAGTAGAATTGCAGTAAATCAACCATTCAAATCATTATGAAGCTGTGTGTAGTCTGTGGTCAGTCAAACAAACGGGCTTCCACATGCATAAATTGTCATTTCTGTGGAAATTGGTGTCACGCCCCTTGTGCAGATATCCAAGAACTAGCTACAAGCAGTATTAAAACAGGGAAGTGTTTTTGGGTATGCCCAAATGAGATAAATCTGTGGACTAAAATCACAAGGGTATTAAAAGAGGTCAACATCAAAGCTGCTTTCATAGAAAACCTGGAAGCTTTCTACAACAGATGGGAACATAAAAAGTCCGGGCTGAATGGTACTGCCCTTGATACTGGCCATGTAGTCAGAAACTGTAAGGCTGGAGATGATATCCTGGTAGTCAGTAAATGGGGGGCTGATAGTGCTGTCCTGGGAGACAGTAATGGGGAAGCTGGAGGTGCTGTCCTGGGAGACAGTAATGGTGAAGCTGGAGGTGCTGTCCTGGGAGACAGTAATGGTGAAGCTGGAGATGCTGTCCTGGGAGACAGTAATGGGGAAGCTGGAGGTGCTGTCCTGGGAGACAGTAATGGTGAAGCTGGATGTGCTGTCCTGGGAGACAGTAATGGTGAAGCTGGAGATGCTGTCCTGGGAGACAGTAATGGTGAAGCTGGAGATTTTGTCCAGGTAGTCGGGAATTATACGCAGGAAGGAATACATATAAATGACCTCATAGGGGACAGGAGCCATAGTAGGGAAACAAGTGTAGTCAAAGATAAGATAAAACCAATATTGCAAACTAGAAATACCGCAGGAAATAGCAAACAAGAGGACTCCACTAGCAATAGTGAGGATATATTACCAAAAACAACTGGTGGGAGCTCCATTGTTGGTGCTAGGGAGGATAGAAATAAGACAGGGAAACATGCACCAACAGGGAATACAGTCACAGAAACCCAAGGCAAACGGAAACCAAGCCTGTGCACATACTATGCACTCGGTATCTGCTGGCATGGGAAATCTGGAAAAACAGATGGGACGTGCAACTATGACCACCCTAGGAAATGCCATGCCCATATGACAACAGGAAAATGCAAACTCCCTTCCTGTAAGCTTTTTCACCCTGAACTGTGTACCTCTTCAGTACAGGAAAGACTGTGCTATAACTTAAATTGCCAGGCATACCATCTAAAGGGGACAAAAAGATACAAAACATCCAGGCCATGGGAAAACCTGGGTAGCCACAGCCACTCAAGAGGGAGAGGTTTTTTAGTGCCAGGAAGGAAAAAAAACTGGCAGGAAATGGCAGAAATCGTACACCAAATCCAGTCATTCCTGGAGTGGAACCACAGTCGATGGCCTCCACTCCAAACCAACAGATACAGATACTAATGCCGGAAAAAAAATCCCCCCCCAGTACCCACAATACCACCAGTCCGATAACATTCTTCTTTGCAAATATACAGGGTCTAAAGCCAGCAACAAACAACAAAATACCTTTCATCCGTGGACTGCTTGCAGAGGCAAAGGCAATGTTCACGGCTTTCACTGAGACCCACATAAAGGATCACTTGGACAACGAAATATGGATCCCAGGTTACAACCTATACAGATGTGACAGAGTGAACAGGCAAAAGGGGGGGGTTGGCCTGTACATTACAGAGTCACTTGTTTGCACAGAACTGCTAAATGCCTCAAATGATGTAGTGGAAGTTTTAGCAGTAAAGGTCGAGAACCAAAACCTAGTCATTGTGATAGTCTACAAGCCTCCGGATGCAACATCCCAGCAATTCCAGGAACAGCTGTTAAAAATTGACCACTGTCTGGAAAACCTTCCAGCTCCTGCACCCAACATCTTGCTCCTGGGGGATTTCAACTTAAGGCACCTAAAAATGGAGGAATATAGCAAATAATATTGTTGCAGTAATAACACCAGGAGGCAGCTCTGATGAAAACTCACACTCACGCGAGCTTTTAAATCTCTGCACAAAATTCAATTTAAACCAGCAAATAATAGAGCCTACTAGACTGGAGAATACACTAGACCTCATCTTCACTAACAATGATGATCTGATAAGAAATATCACCATATCAAAAACAATATACTCAGATCACAACATAATTGAGGTTCAGTCATGTATGCGCGGAGCCCCAGACCGACATAATGAGATTAGTCACGAGGGAGCATTCACCAAATTCAACTTCAATAACAAAAACATAAAGTGGGACCAAGTAAACCAAGTCCTAACCGATATAAGCTGGGAAGATATACTAAGCAACACAGACCCCTACTTATGCCTAGAACAGATTAACTCGGTGGCACTCGATGTATGCACAAGGCTTATTCCTCTAAGAAAAAGGAGGAGTAGATGTAAAACAGAAAGAGACAGGCGCTCCCTTTACAGGCGACGGAAAAGAATAACAGAGCGGCTAAAAGAGGTCAATATATCTGAAATGCGTAGGGAGACACTGGTCAGAGAAATAGCAAGCATCGAACTTAAGCTAAAAGAATCCTTTAGGAGTCATGAATCGCGGGAAGAACTAAAAGCCATAAATGAAATCGAAAGAAACACAAAGTATTTCTTCTCCTATGCCAAATCAAAATCGAGAACAACGTCCAGTATTGGGCCCCTACTTAAACAAGATGGGTCCTACACAGATGACAGCAAGGAAATGAGTGAGCTACTCAAGTCCCAATATGACTCAGTTTTTAGCAAGCCGCTAACCAGACTGAGAGTCGAAGATCAAAATGAATTTTTTATGAGAGAGCCACAAAATTTGATTAACACAAGCCTATCCAATGTTATCCTGACGCCAAATGACTTCGAACAGGCGATAAATGACATGCCCATGCACTCTGCCCCAGGGCCAGACTCATGGAACTCTGTGTTCATCAAGAACTGCAAGAAGCCCCTATCACGAGCCTTTTCCATCCTATGGAGAGGGAGCATGGACACGGGGGTCGTCCCACAGTTACTAAAAACAACAGACATAGCTCCACTCCACAAAGGGGGCAGTAAAGCAACAGCAAAGAACTACAGACCAATAGCACTAACATCCCATATCATAAAAATCTTTGAAAGGGTCCTAAGAAGCAAGATCACCACACATCTAGAAACCCATCAGTTACACAACCCAGGGCAACATGGGTTTAGAACAGGTCGCTCCTGTCTGTCTCAACTATTGGACCACTACGACAAGGTCCTAAATGCACTAGAAGACAAAAAGAATGCAGATGTAATATATACAGACTTTGCAAAAGCCTTCGACAAGTGTGACCATGGCGTAATAGCGCACAAAATGCGTGCTAAAGGAATAACAGGAAAAGTCGGTCGATGGATCTATAATTTCCTCACTAACAGAACACAGAGAGTAGTCGTCAACAGAGTAAAGTCCGAGGCAGCTACGGTGAAAAGCTCTGTTCCACAAGGCACAGTACTAGCTCCCATCTTGTTCCTCATCCTTATATCCGACATAGACAAGGATGTCAGCCACAGCACCGTGTCTTCCTTTGCAGATGACACCCGAATCTGCATGACAGTGTCTTCCATTGCAGACACTGCAAAGCTCCAGGCAGACATCAACCAAATCTTTCAGTGGGCTGCAGAAAACAATATGAAGTTCAACGATGAGAAATTTCAATTACTCAGATATGGTAAACATGAGGAAATTAAATCTTCATCAGAGTACAAAACAAATTCTGGCCACAAAATAGAGCGAAACACCAACGTCAAAGACCTGGGAGTGATCATGTCGGAGGATCTCACCTTCAAGGACCATAACATTGTATCAATCGCATCTGCTAGAAAAATGACAGGATGGATAATGAGAACCTTCAAAACTAGGGAGGCCAAGCCCATGATGACACTCTTCAGGTCACTTGTTCTATCTAGGCTGGAATATTGCTGCACACTAACAGCACCTTTCAAGGCAGGTGAAATTGCCGACCTAGAAAATGTAGAGAACTTTCACGGCGCGCATAACGGAGATAAAACACCTCAATTATTGGGAGCGCTTGAGGTTCCTAAACCTGTATTCCCTGGAACGCAGGAGGGAGAGATACATGATTATATACACCTGGAAAATCCTAGAGGGACTAGTACCGAACTTGCACACGAAAATCACTCACTACGAAAGCAAAAGACTTGGCAGACGATGCACCATCCCCCAAATGAAAAGCAGGGGTGTCACTAGCACGTTAAGAGACCATACAATAAGTGTCAGGGGCCCGAGACTGTTCAACTGCCTCCCAGCACACATAAGGGGGATTACCAACAGACCCCTGGCAGTCTTCAAGCTGGCACTGGACAAGCACCTAAAGTCAGTTCCGGATCAGCCGGGCTGTGGCTCGTATGTTGGTTTGCGTGCAGCCAGCAGCAACAGCCTGGTTGATCAGGCTCTGATCCACCAGGAGGCCTGGTCTCAGACCGGGCCGCGGGGGCGTTGACCCCCGGAACTCTCTCCAGGTAAACTCCAGGTAAATCCCGCACACCAGACAACCCCAGTCTTCCTCCAAACGCCTATTATACAACACCACCCCAGACGGCAAGATTCCATGTAAAAATTTAAAAACCACTTCCCGTACTTGAGCAGGCAGACTCAACTGTTGAACTCGCCTCCATATATCACCCCACGCATACATGGGATACATTCCTTCAACTCGCACCACGACTACCTCCCTACCTGCCCTTTCTAAGGTACATAATTTTACACAGCACACGTCCCTCATGTTCAATAATACGCGAAGCATTGCGTCGCACCAAATTAAATTCCTCCCTCTCCACCACCTGCGCATGTTGTGATACAATTCGCTTAACCCGCCATGCATCCCACCCACGATGCTTCACGTAACATGCCATGACACGAGCCTCTAGAGGAATGAGACCCAACCCTCCCTGATGCAGTGGTGTCTCCACCACCGCTCTTGTGAGCCAATCGCATCCTGAACCCCACAAAAATCGATAAATTCTATGCAAAAGACGTTTGACGTCCCCCTGCAACAGAGGATACAGTGCAGCAACGTGCCATACTTTGCTATAAAGCAGGACATTAATGACCACCGCCCTCTGATGCAGGGTTAAATGTCACGGCCGTAGACTATTTAAGAGCCCCAAGACACTATGTACAACCCTCCCCGAATTGCACGCCCTCATCTGATCGACCTCCCGCATATAATGAATACCACATATAGTGATACGATCAACCACAGTCCACCCCTCTGCATCCACCCCATCCCCCACCCACTCCCCCAACTCCATAATATTCGATTTTTCTCTATTAACACACATCCCCGTAGCCTTGCCAAATATGTCAACAAGTCTCCCAACAAAACCCAATTGCTCCCGTGAACGTAATAACACAGTAGTATCATCAACATAACCCACAAGGGTTGGTCGACCACTACTCGGACCCCACGATGTCTCTATTCCCCGCCCAAAAACAGCCCAGTAAAAAGGGTCCTGCATACATGCAAAAAACATTTGAGACATGGGGCATCCCTGACGAATGCCCCTGCTCATGTGTACAAAAACACCTAACTTGCCATTAATTTGTACTTTAAAACCCGCTTCATTGTACAATGAACGGGCCCACATGATGACCTCATTTCCAAAATCCTGCCATCTCATAAATTTCCACAGAACCTCTCTTTCCACACTATCAAAAGCGGCTCGCCAGTCTAAAGCCAAAACACCACCCCCACCCCTCACCCCGCATTCCTCAACAAACTCCCTGATATTCCCATGACCATCATACATTGACCTACCTGGCACACCAAACTGACTCTTATGGATTACCTTATCAAACACTTTCTTAATTCTATTCATCGATATTTTCGCATATAGTTTATAGTCACTACACATCAACGATATGGGACGGTAGTCCTTAATCGCTAATGGCACATCACATTTCCTAACTAAGACCAACACCGCCGTATGCTGAGACAGACCTAACACCCCCCCCTTCATCGCATTGAGTAAACGAACCATAAAAGTCCGTATTACCTCCCAATGTTTGATATAAAATTCACAAGGGATGCCATCAATGCCTGGAGCCTTCCCCTTACTCATTCCTTGTAGTGCCTCCCACACCTCTGCCTCAGATATAGGCCCACCCATGAGAAGGCGATCATAATCATTTAACTCGCATCGTACGTCTCTCCCCAAATCCTGTATCGCATGCTCACTCACGTCTTTACTTTGCATCTGGATCTTACTCCAAGTATCGACATAAAAACTTATCCCCTCAGTTGTTGTTAAGACCTGTCCCTCACTATACCCGTCAACTTCATCCTGCACCACTAAACTCACAATTTCAGTCGCTTTTCGCCTTTGTGTCTGACTTTGTAAGACACAAGCAGACGGCTTGTCACCCCACAAAGCCTCCTCCACCCCACTCGAAATGCACGCCCCATCGAAAACCTTATTTTTCAATACTTGGATTCGTTCTTTAATAGCATCGATCTCATCCACTGGGTAAACCCCAAATGCCTCTCCCTGTTCATAACATTGTCGTAGATGACCCTCCAGGTACCTCTGAAAACCATACTCCAAGCGAGTGGCCTCCTTACACCGATTCACATAAAAATCCTTAATTCGAGGCTTCACAACCTCATCCCACTGTCGTACTAAATCCCATCCCTCCCAGGAGTCTACTCCCATAGACGCCCAGAAGTCCTCGAATAGTTCCCTATCATCCGCACTTTGTAGCATCCGCGTATTCAGTTTCCAGTATCCCTTAAAACGATGCAGGAGACCTCCCCAGTCGAGCTCCACAAAAACTCCCCGGTGGTCGGAGAAAAAGACGTTCAATACACGCACATTGATTACGACCACCCGCCGAGACACATACACCCTATCTAAACATGCTGCATAGCCCCTACGCACAAAAGTATGCTCAATCCCAAAGTCACGTCCTCCACGTACATCAACCAACCCCAAACCAGACAACAAGTCACCCAAAACAAGTGAACAGAACCCCGCCCCCCTCGGTTCAACATCTTTACGGCGCACTACACAATTCCAGTCACCACCTACCACTGTAATTTCTGGCAGGGACCTCAAATAATATACCAAGACATCTCTAACAAAAGTATTTTTAATATTAACATCATGTTCAGCCGGCCCATATACCCCTACAAAACCAACTCTTCTACTACCCCAATCCCCCACGACTCGCACCACGTGACCCTCCCCCCCCTTCCTCCCAATGTCTCAGCACAAACAGGCTGGTCGCTTTTATCAACACAGCCACTCCACCTTTCAGACATCTGGAGTGAGTCACATAAATGTCATAACCATCCATCTCAAACAAACTTCCTACTTTATGGTTATGTTCTTGCAAAAAACACATCCACTGCAAAACGATTCAACCACTCACGCACCTGCACACACTTTCTGACAGATTTCAAACCATTAACATTAATAGTTACACACCTAACTGTGTTAAAGGTGGCTTTCCTCTAGGGGCTACCACTCCATTTTTCTCTTTGCGCCGGCAAGCACCCAAGGCACTTCCCACACCTTTGGCAATCCCTGTGATATTACCTGCTGTCCTGGACTAGCGCGACCTCCCCCCACCCGTGATTTCCGACCACGTCTTCTTCCCTGAACGTTGTCCAGGGGTCAAGACATCATCGGAGTCGAACGGGGTAGCCGCACGCTTCCTAGAAACAGCATCTTCAGACATGTCAGTACTTGGAGTGTTCTCCTTGTGAGTTTCTGCCTCAACAGTATGAAAACTCGAACTCTCCAAATCTTTCACTTTAGCTATCTGATCAGCATCATCTGCACGTAATTTCCCCCCATCAGAACACAACACAGAATCAGACTCATGCGATGCTAATAGGTCACTTAACGCAGATACAATGTCGGCTTCCATCTCACCTGCCTCTCTTGCTAGAGGGATTTCACTGTTCACATGTCCTGGGAGGCAGTCCCAGGTAGAGTCACACAAGATGACTCTTGTAGCATGGCCCTATCAACCTCAGCACTCCATGATGTCATACGCAGCGAGGTCTCGACAACCTCCTCTTCCAGAGCCTGATGGGGTACCTCACCATCAGGACAACGACCACGCCCCGATGGCGGCTGGCGCTGGACACACTGAGCCGCTATGTGATCCAGAGCGCCGCAGAGGCGGCAAGTTCTTCTCTGTCCAGGGTACATAACGTACACCTGGGAATGAAACTCCTCCAGTTGAATGTACGAAGGAATCGGCTGATGCAGGGACATTTTCAACGTAAATGACCCCTCCTGAAGGCCATTATAGTGGCCGTCAGACCACCTACCCATGGTGACCAGGTGGATCTTCCCATAACGTTCAAAAACGTCACGTATATCAACTTCATTGGCCTCAAAAGGCACGTTTCTCACACGTACCCACGTATAGTATCGTGAAACGTCATGCAACTGGACAGAAACTGCTGGGGTGACTTGCTTACTTATATCCTGGTACTGGGTCACAATCTTCTCGTACATCTGAGTGTCACAAAACTTGACGAAGATCCGTGTAGTTCCATTCAAGGCGACGCCACACAAGGATTCACGTTGAATGCCATAAGTATCATGAATGATTGCTGGCAGTAACACATTTACTGATTCGCCGGTGATAGATCCCTGCGTTAGTTGAATACAAACAGTATTAACATGGCGGCGAAACACAGTCGCCATTGTTGTTGATGTTGTAAACACTCCTCCACCAAGTGCCGGGACTGAGGAGCAACAGCTGACAACCGCTCAGCACAACGTCTGAGCAGAGAATGCAAGACTATAAGGTAGAATGGTCGTTGCATACAACAATGACAATCAAAAGTAGTTGGGGTATTAGAATTTTAGGGGGGCACAAATTTATGACAATATAACACTAACAGTGGACTATGGGTATTATCTGCACTTTACTCTGATTCTGTTAGTCCAGCCTCACTTAGGAATGTTTTAAGGTCATGTTCTGTAGAGATGAAGTATCTCTTCCCAGTGGGCTGTTTCCTAACTGCGATTTTTCCATCCCTCACAAAGCACTGGTGGATTTTTTGGGCATAGTGTAATTTTCTTAGCCGATAAAGAAGGTTTTGTCTTGTTTTGGTAAGGCACTCATTGACGTAAACATCAGTTTTCATAGAAATAGATGTTTTTAGTAGGTTGTTTCTTTGTAGGCTAGTTTGGAATTTTAACAGCACTGTTTTTTTACCTGCTTGGTAGCCCATCAGTTTGCAATCCTTTAGGTCGTCACTACGTATGTTAAGGCGAAGGTGGTCCTTGATAAGCTGTAGGGTGGTCTCCATGCAGGTCTCTTGGGTGACTGTGGCTGGGAGATGTTTGCTGTTAACTACAACAGCGTCAGATAGCTGCTGTTGGTCATTATGGTCTTGGAAGTTGGTTATGACATTGGCAAGTTGTTGGTCCACTCTTGATCTTTCCTCTGTAATGTTGGTAGTAAGTAGGGTGACTTGGTATTTTAGAGTGTTGATGGTGTCTAGGGACTGGGTGTGGGTGTTGCTTTGTTGTTCTAGAGTGTCTAGTTTATGTTCTAGAGCAGTGATCTTGTTGAGGTAATCTGCATTGTTAGCCTTTAGTTCCTGCATTTCTTGAGTTAGTTTGGTGATCGTTTGGTTCTGAATCATAAGGAGTTTAGCTATTTCTGGGTCGGTGATCTTCTTGACATCAAATACTGGGAAGGAGTTATCTTGGACTGTAGCGGCAGCCATGTTTGTTGTTGTCTGTCGTATGTTGTGGTGGTGCCGGTGGGTGATGAGGGTTGTGTCCTGGCTGGCAGTACCACAAGTTTTCCTCGTGTTATTACTGCTCTCACCTTTGATGTTAGGAGTCCTTAGCTGGTTACTGGATCTTCTTTTATTGTTCTGACCCTTGTCCATTGGTGTGACTTCGGGTGAATAGTAGGCGATGGGTGATGGGTGAATGTTGTGGAGTATCACTTCAGTGGCAGCGGGGTAGGAGGTGGTAGTACGAGTCCTATTAGTTGGTAATTTGTGAACTTTTGGGTGATTTCTGCAGTTGCTTTATATCATTCTGGGTATCCAAACATGTTAGTGTTATGCGGGTCTTGATTAGGTCATCACTGGGCTGCTGGGAACCTCAGGTAGAAGTAAAAATAGAGGACAAGGTTCCTGTTGCCGCTGCCGCTGCCACACAAGTTCAAGATTGGGGAGGGGCAAAGAAGACCGCAGACAGAGTATAGGCTAGGTGGACAAAGACTACAGACCTCACTCAGGGAGAAAGACCTTGGGGTGACCATAACACCAAGCACATCAGCGGAGGCACACATCAACCAAATAACCGCTGCAGCATACGGGCGCCTGGCAAACCTGAGAATAGCGTTCCGATACCTTAATAAGGAATCGTTCAAGACACTGTACACTGTGTATGTTAGGCCCATACTGGAGTATGCAGCACCAGTCTGGAACCCACACCTGGTCAAGCACATCAAGAAGTTAGAGAAAGTACAAAGGTTTGCAACAAGGCTAGTCCCAGAGCTCAAGGGAATGTCGTACGAGGAAAGGTTAAGGGAAATCGGACTGACAACACTGGAGGACAGAAGGGTCAGGGGAGACATGATAACGACATACAAGATACTGCAGGGAATAGACAAGGTGGACAGAGATAGGATGTTCCAGAGAGGGGACACAGGGACAAGGGGTCACAACTGGAAGATGAAGACTCAGATGAGTCACAGGGATGTTAGGAAGTATTTCTTCAGTCATAGAGTTGTCAGCAAGTGGAATAGCCTAGCAAGTGAAGTAGTGGAGGTATCATGTGGGAGTTCGACACGTGGATTAGGTAAGAAATACTCACGTAGGCTGTTATTATGTATAATTACAGATATGTGGAGAGAGCCCTTACAGCCGTGGCCTATCTCACTCGCTCCTCTCGTAACACTGACTGACCGGCCGCCGGCGTACCAGAGGGTCTTTTGAATAATGCCAGTTCAGCGCAATATGAATAGACAGTGACTCAGGCAGAGACGGTTGGTCGTTGAGTCAACGGTACACTGGTTACTGGTAACTGGTTACTACTACTGAGAGCTCGGCGACGCTAACGTATGTCGTCCCGACATACAACTACTACAAACTAGAGATGGCAGGTATACGGCTTGGGCTGATTCTATACAATGTCAAAGTACACAACAATTAAACATTATATATACATAAGTAGAACATTGGAATGAAAGCTTACGTAACTGAAACTGTAATGCAATACAAGGTATACTATAGTACAACTTAAAACTCAACAAATGAACAACGAACTCAACGTTGAGATTACAAGTGATAAAAAAAAATTTTGATCGATCGATCTGTATTCATGTGATCTACGGATTCTGAGGAAGGAATATATACAAAGAAAGAGTTTTAACAGAAAGGCAGATTCGGTGCACGCAAATCTAGACTGTTAACTCTCAGAATGCGGAGAGAACATGAACACAAAAAAAAAAATTCTTGAATACTGATAAGTTGATACTGTAATTATTCATCTATACAGGTTATTTACATTTAACCCCAACTCTGCTAGGGTAAGATTGGCATATGCAGAATGGGTGTCATCTCTGGGAGGATCAAACTCTGTAGCATTGGCTAACTCATGCTGTATTTGAGGCAAATCTGAATTGGAAGTTACAAATGATACTTGAGGATTTCTCAATACCTGTCGTGTACGTAGGGAATAACGACATTCAGGTTGATCGTCTGACTGAGTATCAGAGGAAGAGAGTACAGGATCAGGAGGATTGTCAGAGTCTGTCACATTAGTCTGGGTTGGAACATCATTATCATCACATACTAACTTCATATGATCCAAATGCGATTCTTTATACTGACCAGTACTAATCTCTCTAACCTTATACTTATTACCAGTGATATGTTCAACTACTCGATAAGGACCAACAAACTTTTGATCAAGCTTTGGCATTGCAGACGTTTTGTTAAAGTTAATCAGCATAACTCTCGAACCTACTTTGATTTTGGATGGCTTTGATCGAGTGTTTGCGACTCTTGTGAATTCAGCTGTTGATTTATGAAGTGTTTCACGGATTCTTCTAAAAACACTTTGAGCTAAGCTGGTACGAGTTGCTACGAAATCATCAGGGTTGTAATTTGGTTTCGGATTAGAATATAACAACTCATAAGGCAAACGTTTATCTACACCATACAATGCATAATGTGGAGTGTCACCTATAGAAACATTGTAAGCAGAATTTATAGCACACTGCACATCAGGTATAACTTCATCCCAAGTTTCACTGTTGGGATTGATAGTGGCTCTCAAGACATCAAGTACTTTCTTATTGGTTCGTTCCGCTAACCCATTGCTGGCAGGATGATGAGGAACAATGGTGGATTTAGAGATCTTGTACAAGGTACACAAATTTTCAAGAATTTCATTACAGAATTCACCTCCATTATCTGTTACTAGGGACTTAGGGGTGGTATGCCTGCAGATAATGCGTTCTTTAAACGCTTTAGCTACTGTCTCGGCAGTCTTATCTGCAATAGGAACTAACTCACAATATCTGGTGAAATGGTCTACCATAACACACAGATGTTTGTTACCTTGGAGGGAACATTGGAAATTAGTTAACAAATCTAGCACAACTCTTTCCCAAGGTTCGCTAGTAGTTGGATACACTTGGATTGGATTAGGACCATTAGCATTGCCTTTATGTTGCATGCAGACACTACATTTCCTAACATACTCAGAAATATCAGTTGCCATTCGAGGCCAAAAGTATTTCAATCTGGCTTGTTTTACTGAACGATCCATACCAGGGTGTGCAACACCTGGTACATCGTGAACTAGCTGTAAGGCTACATTCACTAGTGACTGTGGAATTACTAACTGGTATACTCTTCTGCTAGGAGTACCCAACTCGGCTGTTTGATACAGTAATTCTTGGTTCATGACAAAGTCACTGATGGGTGCTGGTGGCTTCACATTCAGAATAAGATCTTCCTGGAGCAGGAATCGAATCACACCAGACCACATGGGATCTGTTCGTTGAGCATTCTTTACATCTTCAGCACTAAATGGAGGGTCTGCAGTTACTATACTAACATGTCGCGATAAGGCATCTGCGACTACATTTGACTTGCCAGGTAAATGCTCAAAGGTGGGATTGAACTCTTGGATAGTCAAGGTCCATCTAGCTAACCTTCCAGTAGGTTGTTTGTTCTGGAATAAGGGTATCAGTGGAGCATGGTCTGTCAAGACATGAACAGAGTACTGATAAATAATGTCTCGGAAGTGCTTTAAAGACCATACTATTGCTAAAGCTTCTTGCTCAGTCACTGTATAATTACGTTCAGCCTTCGTAAGGACTCGGCTAGCAAATGCAACTGCGTTGTACTTGCCATCGGTCTTCTGAGCTAGTACGGCACCTATGCCAATTGAACTAGCATCAGTTGTAAGATAGAAGGGCTTAGAAAAATCTGGAAATTTCAAAATTGGAGCAGATGTTAGCTTTTCTTTTAGAGTTTGGAATGCTCTTTCTTGACGGAAGGTCCAAACAAAAGGAGCATCTTTCGTAAGCAACTCAGTTAGAGGAGCAGCTATGGAAGAAAAATTGGCAATGAAAGATCTATAAAAACCTGCTAAGCCCACAAAGGATCTTACGGCATCAGCAGTTTTGGGAGTTGGAAAATTTAGTACTGCAGTTACTTTACTTTGGTCAGTGGTAACCCCTCTAGGAGTGACTACGTGACCAAGAAACTTAATTTCTGATCTGAAAAATTGACATTTTGACAGTTTGATCTTTAAATTGGCTTCTTCAAGCTTACCAAGTACTACATCAAGTCTTTTCAAGTGTGTATCCACGTCTTTAGACATGACGATTACGTCATCTAAGTACACCATAAGTGCATTACCTATGAGACCTCTAAAGATATTAGTCATGAGCCTTGAGAACGTGATAGGGGAAGATCGTAATCCAAATGCCATACGGAGGAAGTGATAATGACCTGTAGGAGTGGAGAATGCAGTTAGCTCTTGGCTGTCCTCGTGAAGAGGGACTTGCCAAAACCCTTGTAACAAATCTAGGGTTGAAAAGACTTTGTTATCTCCGATATTACGTAAAAGATCACCCAGTACAGGGAGTGGAAAGCGATCTGGAATGGTTTTCACGTTTAACTTCCTAAAGTCAATTACTGGGCGCCAAGTACCATCCTTCTTAGGTACTAGTATCAAGGGTGCATTCCAAGGTGAATTGCTAGGTGCAATAACTCCATCATCAAGCATTTGATTGATCAATTCTTCTGTGACAGCAACTTGTGAATGAGGCATTCTGTACGCAGGTATGTAGATAGGTCTAGTACCAGGTTCAAGTGGAATACGATGGGACAATAAGTTCGTTATACCCATCTTCTCACCTGGTAAAGCAATGGCTTTACGACGTTTGTTCAACAGAGTCAACAAACGCTTGACTTCATCTGGGAAGTCAGTGGGAGCTAAGTCTTTCTCCTCAACTGGTGGAACAGATTGATCCAGTGAAGTGGATGAGGTCTCCCCGGCAGAAATAGCACCGACCCACTGGTCAGGTGACAACTCATCCTCTACCTGAACAGGGTAAGGATAGTGAACAAGGTCAACAAGATTGGTATTTGCTCTAAGGCGAACACTGTGACCAGAAGTGTTGGCCAGGTAGAAATGGATCTTACTATCTCGTACAACATGTAAGGATGGTTCAACAAATAGACCTTTTACTTTGCAGGAATCACTGTCAACTAGGACGTTATCACCATCTGGAACACTAGGAACAACTACAGACACTCTAGTGAGAGCACTAGCCGCAACAGAGACGTCTTTCCACAGACGGCATGTGACATCAACAAGAGATGGCATTACCAGTTGCAAGTAATTGTTTTCCGACAAGGCGTCCCCTGTGGAGAAACTACCACTCGAACTAGCAGGCATTGCAGGGATAGGTTGTGCACTCAAGGCAATCTGAGCGTCCTCGGACACTTGAGGCATCGGACTATCCTGCAAATCTGAAGGTATAGGTGGAACACTGATGGGAGTGACAGAATTACCAGTGCCTGACCGCTTGGGTACGCTACTGGAGAATGCATTAGCTTGTAAGGACTTAATCCGTACATCATACTCTGCAGCAGTATAACAGATTTCTGATCCAAGCTGGTAACCCCAGAATGGAACGATCAAGTCGTCAATTTGTGCATGCCATCGATAAGGGTTGAGCACAATGCGTAAGTCTCTCATGGAAGCAAATCCCAGTAGAAGGTCACCAGGGAAAGTAATCTGGTCGACAACAAGGAAGGAAGCAGTGAAGTCTCTACCTTGGATAGAAAAGGTTAGGGAAGTCCGACCTCGGACACGCAGGTGAGAACCAGATACTCCACTAAGGGAGGACACATGAGTCGGTTCTACGAGAAGGACATGTCGTAACTTCTTATCCTTAAACAAACTAGACCTGATAATATTGACTTGCGCACCAGAGTCCATGAACAAATGAACGGTCGCATTATAAACAGATGCTTGCACTATAGGGCCTATGGTTGCATTGGAAGTTATGTGCAAACAAAAAGGTGGATTGTCATCAGAAAAGACTTGTTCTACTCCATCCCCAAAATCATCTATGTCAGAGACATGTGAAGCAACATCATCAGCAGGGTTGTCGTTCTCTAGACTGCTTAAGGCTTCAAAGGAATTGTGAACGGGGATGGTGTACTCATTATCACCTACTGTCACCATGGGACGGTTTGACTGGGGCGCTCGAATTCCCCCGAATTGGAAGAACGAGCCTGGTTCTGGTTAGTTTGAGAATTGAAAGAATGAGCCTGGTTCTGGTTATTTTGAAAACCCCGAGATCTGTTTCCTCTACGGGTTCTGCGGTTGGAACGACCATGGAAAGACCTAGAGTACTGAAGGTTATAGAGAGCATTACACTCAGATGTGTCATGTCCATATATTCTATGATAAGTACAGTAGGGAAGATCTGAGTACTCATCATCAGTACGACGTCTCTTAGGGTAACTATCAGGACAATTAATTGCAATATGGCCACGGAAACCACAGTTGTAACAATTCCGCCGACTATGGTTACTGAATGTACTATGAATACTACGAGGTGTATAACGACTCTGTACACTGGTTCTTGGTGATCTCTGAGATGGTTGACGACCACGATTTGTCTCTGTGGTGCAAACAAGAGGTGGTGCAGACTGAGGCATATGTGTGACATTACTTTTAATACAAGGGAAAGTACCCTGGGGGCACAAGGAACGTACATGATTTAAGGCTGTAAGTGGTTCCATCGTTACAGTTGGAGGATGAGCCTCATAAGCACACACAGAAGCAGGCGGCATTAGTTCTTTAATTGCTCCAAAAGCTGCTATTTTAGCAAGTGATTCTGTAAATGGTTTAGCCTCTTCAGGGAAAAAAGATGATGATTGGACCGCATTGATAAATGATGATAAAAGTTTGTCTAATCTAACAGCAAATGCACTCAACGATTCATTACTCATGGGTGTAGCATTCACTAGTTCCCTAAGAACGACATATGGATCAGCTGTTTTTACTGGGACAAGGAAAGAACGAATCAGTTCCTCATATTGTGACCACTTAGTAAGATTCCTGAAGTCTCGCATATCAAGGAGATCAACAGCTTCTTTAGCAAGAGCTTCTTTAGCAAGTCTGATAAGACTTTCCTCTGAAGGAGGACCTTCACCTAGAGCACTAGCACGAGAACGAATGGCTGCAAACCATGCTTCAAGACTATGTACATGGCCATTGAATAAAGGTAACGCATCAAGGGAATCACGAGTATAACTATAATATCTCAGTGTCTGGGTCGGTCTGTCAGTCGGTAAGGAACTGTGAGGACTGATGACAGGACCAGCAGTAGCCTGAGAGGTCTGAGTGTCGACATTCACTAAAGTATCACTTGACGGTATGTGAGACATAATGGCAAAGTAACACGAGAACAAATAAGGCAAAAATAATGAACAATAAAAATGATATAAAATTCTAGAATTGAAATAAAAGATATACAACTAATTCTGCAGAAGTAATAATGTCTAAGATACACTGCAAGAGGAAGGAAAACTCAATTTAAAGGACTATTGACCAAGAAAAAAAATTTACGTTGAAATATACAAGTAAAAATATTACTGGAGACTGAATTAAATTCAAAATGAGCTGTCTTTACTCTTGCTAATAAAGAAATTAATTAATGAAATTTTAAATCAATGTAAAAAGTATAAAATAAAATTACTAAATTGTTAACTGGGAAATTTAAGTATTTTCTAAGAATGCATAGACAAAATTAAAATATAATTCATAAAAATATCAATAAAAGAAAATAATTCACTGCAGAACAAGTGCAACAAAATAAGGTGTAGAAATAATCACTGCAGGGATAAAGTGTCACTGGGAAAACTCAGGTTAAATGATAAAATTAAAATATGAAGATCAAAAAAATAAACTGATTGAACACTTTAACTCTTAATTGTAAATTAGACAAAACAATTTACTCAAGCAGAGTAAAGAAAACACTTTACGTTAAAAGTACTTGAAATTGCATCAAGAGTGAATTTGTTCAAGAAATATAAAAATATGAATAAAATAAAACACAGGAACAAAACAGGTAATATAACACTTACAGTGGCGGGGCACACAACAGTATTAGTATTTCTTACAACAAATTCCTGCTGTGACTGATACAACAAAATCTTGCTGTGACTGATACGACAAAAATTTGCTGGCAAAAATAATGGTACACAGTCTGCGAAAAAAATTAGAGGAATGAGACACTGCTGGCATACGAAAAAAAAGACACACATAGAAATAAATGGATAATTTAGTATACTGGGGTGAATATCACTGCATGAAATACAATGACAATTACTGGAGAATACAACGCTGAAAGAATACACAATAAAAAACAAATTGAATCACTTCACACAGAGTGACTGACTGGTACACTACACAATAATACTTACTAGAGACAGGAGTAGCATAAAGAAAAGAAAAAAACACTGAAAAAAAATATAAGATAAGTGAAAACACTGAAAAATATTGTAAAAATTAATGAGTCAAAGAAAAACTGAAAACACCAGGTTTAGAGTACACAAGCAATTTACTATAAATGTCTCACACACGCAAATGTCTTTAAATGCTAGAAAAATGTCTCAAGAAAATTATCACTGAAGTCTGGAGTAGTAGACGGGATGACGAGTGATGAGGAGAAGGTTGCAGGGTGTCCTGCGCGGTGAGGGCTGACGTCACCTACACTCACTGTTGTCGGAAGAATGCGCGTTCTCGGGGAACTCTCATAATTGGGTTTTATCGTTGGCGCCAGCTACAATCTCTTGACCAATTATGTGAGCCAAAACAGTACTAGGACCCGGTACAAGGGTGCAAACAGCCACAGGTAGATGGGTGGAAGGCTGGTGGTGGTGGTGGTGGATAGTGGTGGGTGTGACTCTTGCTGGGGCACTGCCGCGCACCCCACTCTCTACCCACGAAGGTGGCTTAAGCCACTCTATGCCACAGGAATGGTGAAAACCACTCTTAGCATCCAACAGGGAGCACAAAGCGATATAGACAATACTTCAGAGGAACTTGGCTTACTTCTTACTGCGTGGCTTACTTCTCTCTCTCAGCTGGGTTAGAAGCTGGGTTGGCTGACTGGCTTACCCCACGAGAATGGCTGACTGGAAGACGTGTAACGATGCACAAATCACGGAGGAGCAGTTGGATGACAGGAGACAGGCTGGATGATAGGCTGACTGGCATTCACTTCCACAGTCTGGCTTACTGACTGGCTTAATTGCAAAATCCGGGTCAACCCCTCGGAGATTGAAGCAATTAGCACACGAACTAAGCCAGGAAGCTTGAAATGGCTGCAACAGGCTTGCAGGCTGAAGGTTGTGAGGGGAGTGAGTCTGCTGGCTGGAGGTGGTGCGTGAGGGTAGGCTGGTGGGTGACGGTTCACCTTTGACCCTGCCGCTACTCACACAGCCTTCTAACGTCTTGAATTACCCTTAAAAACGTAAATCCACGCTCCACACTGCTGTCACCATTTATCATGTGGGAGTTCGACACGTGGATTAGGTAAGAAATACTCACGTAGGCTGTTATTACGTATAATTACAGATATGTGGAGAGAGCCCTTACAGCCGTGGCCTATCTCACTCGCTCCTCTCGTAACACTGACTGACCGGCCGCCGGCGTACCAGAGGGTCTTTTGAATAATGCCAGTTCAGCGCAATATGAATAGACAGTGACTCAGGCAGAGACGGTTGGTCATTGAGTCAACGGTACACTGGTTACTGGTAACTGGTTACTACTACTGAGAGAGGCAGGAACCATACATAGTTTTAAGATGAGGTATGACAAAGCTCAGGAAGCAGAGAGAGAGAGGACCCAGTAGCGATCAGTGAAGAGGCGGGGCCAGGAGCTGAGTCTCGACCCCTGCAACCACAATTAGGTGAGTACAATTAGGTGAGTACACATACACATTCAAGACATTCAGTGGGAGAGGGAACTGACAGGAAAACCAGTACAAGAAATGATGGACTATATGGCAACAAAATGCAAGGAGGCAGAGGAGAGGTTTGTTCCCAAGGGAAACAGAAATAATGGGAAGAACAGAACGAGTCCTTGGTTCACCCAAAGGTGTAGGGAGGCAAAAACTAGGTGTACTAGAGAATGGAAAAGTTACAAAAGACAGAGAACTCAGGAAAATAAAGAAATTAGCCGAAGAGCCAGAAACGAATATGCACAGATAAGAAGGGAGGCTCAGAGACAATATGAAAATGACATAGCATCAGAAGTAAAGACTGACCCGAAGCTGTTGTACAGCCACATCAGGAGGAAAACAACAGTCAAGGACCAGGTAATCAGACTGAGGAATTCACAAGAAACGACCAAGAGGTATGTCAGGAGCTCAACACATGATTTAAAGAGGTATTTACAGTGGAAACCAGTAGGACTCCAGGAAATCAGAACAGGGGGGCACACCAGCAAGTGCAGGATGAGGTACATATAACCAAGAAGATGTAGAAGCTGCTATGCGAACTTGACACCTCAAAGGCGGTGGGACCAGACAACATCTCTCCATGGGTCCTTAAAGAGGGAGCAGAGATATTGTGTGAGCCATTAACAAAGATCTTCAACACATCGTTTGAAACTTGGCAACTCCCTGAGGTATGGAAAATGGCAAATGTAGTCCCAATTTTTAAAAAGGGAGACAGACATGAGGCACTAAACTACAGACCTGTATCACTAACGTGTATAGTATGCAAGGTCATGGAGAAAATCATCAGGAGGAGAGTGGTGGAGCACCTGGAAAGAAGCAAGTGTATAATTGACAACCAGCACGGTTTCAGGGAAGGAAAATCCTGTGTCACAAACCTACTAGAGTTTTATGACAAGGTGACAGAAGTAAGACAAGAGGAACAATAGGAACCATAGGAACAAAACGAGCAAGTAAAATCCCAAACTCAAACATTCAACCAAAACACTACCTCACTGGCAACTTCCAAAATACTCTATTTTTAGCCCCAACAAACCCTACTGAAACCTAACTTATCATCCAAACACTCAAGAATAAGTCAGGAAACCTAAATAACTTACCATCACTCAGGTATAAAAAAGCTTCTCATGTGTTGTCACCAATTATTGCAACTCTTTTTAACAAATCCATTGACTCTTCCACCTTCCCATCCATACTTAAGACAGCAAGAGTCACCCTGATCCTCAAAGGAGGTGATCCAACTGAACTGAACACCACTATAGACCTGTATCAAACCTGCCGGTACTTTCTAAAATAATCGAAAAATTAATTCACATACAAGTTTACTCCTACTTAGTATCCCACAACATATTCATCCCTTGTCAGTTTGGGTTCAGACAAACATACTCTGCACTCGTAAAAAAAATTATTTTCCCCTGGGATTTATCATAGATTTACGAAAAGCTTTTGATACAGTTGACCATGACCTTTTGCACCTAAAACTTGAATATTACGAGGTCAGAGGATACGTTCTCGATTACCTAAAATCTTATCTTAGCAATAAAGCCCACTATGTGTACACAAATAGAGTTAGCTCCACTACACAACCTGTTCTTGTTGGAGTCCCACAGGGGAGTGTCCCTGGCCCACTTCTCTTTCTCATTTATATCAATGACCTACTGTGGCATGCAAAGAGTACGTAACCTTTATTCGGCGCATGTACACACCCTCATTTACAGGCTATCTCCCCCAACCAGCGAACCAGGTTGCTAAGAGTTGATGATGGGGCCCCATCGTTCAACTAGTGACCAGGTTCTAGCCAATAAGAAGATGGTTTTGGCAATCGCAGAGGTTATGTGGGTACCGCTCTCCTGTCTGCCCTTGTCATTCCCATTCTAGAGCTGGTTGAAGCACGGTCTGCTATTTTGTGGCTTCTATTTCTGCCTTGCTTACCGTGGAGTGCACTATACTTATCACTGTACATAGTGTACATATTGCTGTTCTAAATTGGTGAAGGATAATTTTTTTTCTGCTGTGTTTATTTTGCTCCCATTACACCCGGGATAACAGGCCATTTGGATTCCTGGGTTGTAATACCTACCAAACGCATCTAATCTCCTTAAACCCATTTTATTTGCAGATGACACTACTTAAGTCTTTTCTAACCCAAAACCAACCATACTAACAGACACTGTAAATGTTAAACTGCTAAATGTATCTACTTGGATGACTACCAACAAGCTTACTCTCAATATAGACAAAATCTACTCAATGCTATTTGGAAACACAGCTTCAAATGTACAGCTAAACATATTGATAAGTGGTTCACGCATTTCTAGACAGATAGAGCAAATTTGTATGTCTCCACCTTGACTGCAGTCTCAAATTTCAGACACATATACAGCAAATTTTCAAGAATGTCTCCAAAGCAGTAGCCCGAAATGCCTAGCCATGCTAAGCGTTCTAGTGGTACACTCTGTAATCTCAATTTTACTACATGTTAAACCAAACAATAACCAAATTTCTGTAAACTCAGCATTGTAATCCTTATAGAGAATAAACTTTGAAAGATACGGTACTATATACCCCAATCAGCTCTTGTAGCTCTGTACCACTCTCTCATTTACTCTTACCTCACTTATGGTATTTGTGCATGGGGCTCAACCACAACAAATCACCTTAAACCTTTAATAACCTAACAAAAAGCTGCAGTGCAATAGATTATTGACTCCTGCGTTAGACAACACACTCCACCACTTTTCAAGGGTCTTAACTTGCTTAATATACAAAACATCCACACTTATTATTGTACCTTTTACATACACAGAACACTATACTAAAATACAAACCCTCCTCTCAAACTCCTCCTTGATAACTATAACAGAGCACGCAATAATAATATGAGACTCAAATCACTCTTCGATATCCCTCGTGCCCATCTCTCCCTATCCAAAAATGCTATGCAAGTAAAAGGCCCTAAGATCTGGAATTCATTGCCAGATAAGTGATAAGCCTATAGAGGCAGGTGCCAGAATCTTACCACAGTGGGCTGCAGAAAACAATATGAAGTTCAACGATGAGAAATTTCAATTACTCAGATATGGTAAACATGAGGAAATTAAATCTTCATCAGAGTACAAAACAAATTCTGGCCACAAAATAGAGCGAAACATCCAACGTCAAAGACCTGGGAGTGATTATGTCGGAGGATCTCACCTTCAAGGACCATAACATTGTATCAATCGCATCTGCTAGAAAAATGACAGGATGGATAATGAGAACCTTCAAAACTAGGGAGGCCAAGCCCATGATGACACTCTTCAGGGCACTTGTTCTATCTAGGCTGGAATATTGCTGCACTCTAACAGCACCTTTCAAGGCAGGTGAAATTGCCGACCAAGAAAATATACAGAGAACTTTCACGGCGCACATAACGGAGATAAAACACCTCAATTACTGGGAGCGCTTGAAGTTCCTGAACCTGTATTCCCTGGAACGCAGGAGGGAGAGATACATGATTATATACACATGGAAAATCCTAGAGGGACTAGTACCAAATTTGCACACGAAAATCACTCACTACGAAAGCAAAAGACTTGGCAGACGATGCACCATCCCCCCAATGAAAAGCAGGGGTGTCACTAGCACGTTAAGAGACCATACAATAAGTGTCAGGGGCCCGAGACTGTTCAACTGCCTTCCAGCACACATAAGGGGGATTACCAACAGACCCCTGGCAGTCTTCAAGCTGGCACTGGACAAGCACCTAAAGTCAGTTCCTGATCAGCCGGGCTGTGGCTCGTACGTTGGTTTGCGTGCAGCCAGCAGCAACAGCCTGGTTGATCAGGCGCTGATCCACCAGGAGGCCTGGTCACAGACCGGGCCGCGGGGGCGTTGACCCCCGAAACTCTCTCCAGGTAAACTCCAGGTAAACTCCAGTGGTCAGCTGTTTTAATAATCTTTCTGGCCTGCTAGTGTACTCGCATATAATCTAGTGATACCAGTGAATAGCAGAATACAGTGTTGTAGTAGCAACTAACCAGTATTATAATGGTACTTAGTGGAGTGGAGTGACTTTCATTAGTTTCTTTTTCTTGAAATACCAGACGTATACTGTGAATATCATATAACCTGTAGTTACCAGCCGTCGCAATATACACAACGAGAAGCAATTATTACTACAGAAAAAGCATCCTTCCTCCAAAATTTCCACCAGTCAAATATAGTGATAATATAGCATTTATTGTGGTGGAGACGAAAAAAAAACTAGAAAAGCTAGATACAGCGATTGATAAACAAGGGTTGAGGCTCGACCGTTCATCATTGTAGGAGCTGCCAGAAATCACCGGCTCTTCAACACGCAAGTTATACTTTTGTATCAATCAAATCACATATTACTCGGGTAGATAATTTCAAGTAGATCCTTCATGTGTTAGCCCAAATCACCGACTAGTATGTTTTAAATAAGTGACCCACTGATCAGATCAGATCGACTGGTCCGAACCCTCGACTGGTCCGAACCCTTGATGGTCCGAACCCTTGACTGGTTTCAAACGGTTTCGTTGGACAATAAAGCAGACTGTAAACGGATGGGGTTGTAGGCGCCCTTATCAAACACAAACAATAAATATAAATCAGGAATGTACACGGTAAGCTGTCCAATTAGTTAGAAATAGAAATACAAATAGCTAGAGCTTCATTTAAGGAGGTTATTAAAAGAGTATTCAAGAGGTTGCTAGTAGAATTACAGTAAATCAACCACTCAAATCATTATGAAGCTCTGTGTAGTCTGCAGTCAATCAAACAAACGGGCTTCCACATGGATAAATTGTCATTTTTGTGGAAATTGGTGTCACGCCCCTTGTGCAGATATCCAAGAACTAGCTACAGGCAGTATTAAAACAGGGAAGTGTTTTTGGGTATGCCCAAATGAGGAAAATCTGTGGACTAAAATCACAAGGGTATTAAAAGAGGATAACATCAAAGCTGCTTTCATAGACAACCTGGAAGCTTTCTGCAACAGATGGGAACATAAAAAGTCTGGGCTGAATGGTACTGCCCTTGATACTGGCCATGTAGTCAGAAACTGTAAGGCTGGAGGTGATGTCCTGGTAGTCAGTAAATGTGGGGCTGATAGTGCTGTCCTGGGAGACAGTAATGGTGAAGCTGGAGGTGCTGTCCTGGGAGACAGTAATGGTGAAGCTGGAGGTGCTGTCCTGGGAGACAGTAATGGTGAAGCTGGAGGTGCTGTCCTGGGAGACAGTAATGGTGAAGCTGGAGATTTTGTGCAGGTAGTCGGGAATTATACACAGGAAGGAATACATATAAATGACCTCATAGGGGACAGGAGCCGTAGTAGGGAAACAAGTGTAGTCAAAGATAAGATAAAACCAATATTGCAAACTAGAAATACCACAGGAAATAGCAAACAAGAGGACTCCACTAGCTATAGTGAGGATATATTACCAAAAACAACTGGTGGGAGCTCCATTGTTAGTGCTAGGGAGGATAGGAATAAGACAGGGAAACATGCACCAACAGGGAATACAGACACAGAAACCCAAGGCAAACGGAAACCAAGCCTGTGCACATACTATGCACTTGGTATCTGCAGACATGGGAAATCTGGAAAAACAGACGGGACGTGCAACTATGACCACCCTAGAAAATGCCATGCCCATATGACAACAGGAAAATGCAAACTCCCTTCCTGTAAGCTTTTTCACCCTGAAATGTGTACCTCTTCAGTGCAGGAAAGACTGTGCTATAACTTAAATTGCCAGGCACACCATCTAAAGGGTACAAAAAGATACAAAACATCCAGGCCATGGGAAAACCTGGGTAGCCACAGCCACTCAAGAGGGAGAGGTTTTTTAGTGCCAGGAAGGAAAAAAAACTGGCAGGAAATAGCAGAAATCGTACACCAAATCCAGTCATTCCTGGAGTGGAACCAGAGTCGATGGCCTCCACTCCAAACCAACAGATACAGATACTAATGCCGGAAAAAAAAATCCCCCCCAGTACCAACAATACCACCAGTCCGATGACATTCTTCTTTGCAAATATACAGGGTCTAAAGCCAGCAACAAACAACAAAATACCTTTCATCCGTGGACTGCTTGCAGAGGCAAAGGCAATGTTCACGGCTTTCACATAAAGGATCACTTGGACAACGAAATATGGATCCCAGGTTACAACCTATACAGATGTGACAGAGTGAACAGGCAAAAGGGGGGGGGGGTTGGCCTGTACATTGCAGAGTCACTTGTTTGCACAGAACTGCTAAATGCCTCAAATGATGTAGTGGAAGTTTTAGCAGTAAAGGTCGAGAACCAAAACCTAGTCATTGTGGTAGTCTACAAGCCTCCGGATGCAACATCCCAGCAATTCCAGGAACAGCTGTTAAAAATTGACCACTGTCTGGAAAATCTTCCAGCTCCTGCACCCAACATCTTGCTCCTGGGGGATTTCAACTTAAGGCACCTAAAATGGAGGAATATAGCAAATAATATTGTTTCAGTAATAACACCAGGAGGCAGCTCTGATGAAAACTCACACTCACACGAGCTTTTAAATCTCTGCACAAAATTCAATTTAAACCAGCAAATAATAGAGCCTACTAGACTGGAGAATACACTACGAAAGCAAAAGACTTGGCAGACGATGCACCATCCCCCCAATGAAAAGCAGGGGTGTCACTAGCACGTTAAGAGACCATACAATAAGTGTCAGGGGCCCGAGACTGTTCAACTGCCTCCCAGCACACATAAGGGGGATTACCAACAGACCCCTGGCAGTCTTCAAGCTGGCACTGGACAAGCACCTAAAGTCAGTTCCGGATCAGCCGGGCTGTGGCTCGTATGTTGGTTTGCGTGCAGCCAGCAGCAACAGCCTGGTTGATCAGGCGCTGATCCACCAGGAGGCCTGGTCACAGACCGGGCCGCGGGGGCGTTGACCCCCGAAACTCTCTCCAGGTAAACTCCAGACCTCATCTTCACTAACAATGATGATCTGATAAGAAATGTCACCATATCAAAAACAATATACTCAGATCACAACATAATTGAGGTTCAGACATGTATGCGTGGAGCCCCAGACCGACATAATGAGACTAGTCACGAGGGAGCATTCACCAAATTCAACTTCAATAACAAAAACATAAAGTGGGACCAAGTAAACCAAGTCCTAACCGATTTAAGCTGGGAAGATATTCTAAGCAACACAGACCCCAACGTATGCCTAGAACAGATTAACTTGGTGGCACTCGATGTATGCACAAGGCTTATTCCTCTAAGAAAAAGGAGGAGTAGATGTAAAATAGAAAGAGACAGGCGCTCCCTTTACAGGCGACGGAAAAGAATAACAGAGCGGCTAAAAGATCAAAATGAATTTTTTATGAGAGAGCCACAGAATTTGGTTAACACATGCCTATCTGCTGTTATCCTGACGCCAAATGACTTCGAACAGGCGATAAATGACATGCCCATGCACTCTGCCCCAGGGCCAGACTCATGGAACTCCGTGTTCATCAAGAACTGCAAGAAGCCCTTATCATGAGCCTTTTCCATCCTATGGAGAGGGAGCATGGACACGGGGGTCGTCCCACAGTTACTAAAAACAACAGACATAGCCCCACTCCACAAAGGGGGCAGTAAAGCAACAGCAAAGAACTACAGACCGATAGTACTAACATCCCATATCATAAAAATCTTTGAAAGGGTCCTAAGAAGCAAGATCATCACCCATCTAGAAACCCATCAGTTACACAACCCAGGGCAACATGGGTTTAGAACAGGTCGCTCCTGTCTGTCTCAACTATTGGATCACTACGACAAGGTCCTAAATGCACTAGAGGGTAAAAAGAATGCAGATGTAATATATACAGACTTTGCAAAAGCCTTCGACAAGTGTGACCATGGCGTAATAGCGCACAAAATGCGTGCTAAAGGGATAACAGGAAAAGTCGGTCGATGGATCTATAATTTCCTCACTAACAGAACACAGAGAGTAGTCGTCAACAGAGTAAAGTCCGAGGCAGCTACGGTGAAAAGCTCTGTTCCACAAGGCACAGTACTCGCTCCCATCTTGTTCCTCATCCTCATATCCGACATAGACAAGGATGTCAGCCACAGCACAGTGTCTTCCTTTGCAGATGACACCCGAATCTGCATGACAGTGTCTTCCATTGCAGACACTGCAAGGCTCCAGGCAGACATCAACCGAATCTTTCAGTGGGCTGCAGAAAACAATATGAAGTTCAACGATGAGAAATTTCAATTACTCAGATATGGTAAACACGAGGAAATTAAATCTTCATCAGAGTACAAAACAAATTCTGGCCACAAAATAGAGCGAAACACCAACGTCAAAGACCTGGGAGTGATCATGTCGGAGGATCTCACCTTCAAGGACCATAACATTGTATCAATCGCATCTGCTAGAAAAATGACAGGATGCATAATGAGAACCTTCAAAACTAGGGAGGCCAAGACCATGATGACACTCTTCAGGTCACTTGTTCTATCTAGGCTGGAATATTGCTGCACACTAACAGCACCTTTCAAGGCAGGTGAAATTGCTGACCTAGAAAATGTACAGAGAACCTTCACGGTGCGCATAACGGAGATAAAACACCTCAATTACTGGGAGCGCTTGAGGTTCCTGAACTTGTATTCCCTGGAACGCAGGCGGGAGAGATACATGATTATATACACCTGGAAAATCCTAGAGGGACTAGTACCGAACTTGCACACGAAAATCACTCACTACGAAAGCAAAAGACTTGGCAGACGATGCAACATCCCCCCAATGAAAAACAGGGGTGTCACTAGCACGTTAAGAGACCATACAATAAGTGTCAGGGGCCCGAGACTGTTCAACTGCCTTCCAGCACACGTAAGGGGGATTACCAACAGACCCCTGGCAGTCTTCAAGCTGGCACTGGACAAGCACCTAAAGTCAGTTCCTGATCAGCCGGGCTGTGGCTCGTACGTTGGTTTGCGTGCAGCCAGCAGCAACAGCCTGGTTGATCAGGCGCTGATCCACCAGGAGGCCTGGTCACAGACCGGGCCGCGGGGGCGTTGACCCCCGAAACTCTCTCCAGGTAAACTCCATGTAAACTCCAGTGGTCAGCTGTTTTAATAATCTTTCTGGCCTGCTAGTGTACTCACATATAATCTAGTGATACCAGTGAATAGCAGAATACAATGTTGTAGTAGCAACTAACCAGTATTATAATGGTACTAAGTGGAGTGAAGTGACTTTCATTAGTTTCTTTTTTCTTGAAATACCAGACGTATACTGTGAATATCATATAACCTGTAGTTACCAGCCGTCATAATATACACAACGAGAAGCAATTATTACTACAGAAAAAGCATCCTTCCTCCAAAATTTCCACCAGTCAAATATAGTGATAATATAGCATTTATTGTGGTGGAGACGAAAAAAAAACTAAAAAAGCTAGATACAGCGATTGATAAACAAGGGTTGAGGCTCGACCGTTCGTCATTGTAGGAGCTGCCAGAAATCACCGGCTCTTCAACACACAAGTTATACTTTTGTATCAATCAAATCACATATTACTCGGGTAGATAATTTCAAGTAGATCCTTCATGTGTTAGCCCAAATCACCGACTAGTATGTTTTAAATAAGTGACCCACTGATCAGATCAGATCGACTGGTCCGAACCCTCGACTGGTCCGAACCCTTGATGGTCCGAACCCTTGACCGGTTTCAAACGGTTTCGTTGGACAATAAAGCAGACTGTAAACGGATGGGGTTGTAGGCGCCCTTATCAAACACAAACAATAAATATAAATCAGGAATGTACACGGTAAGCTGTCCAATTAGTTAGAAATAGAAATACAAATAGCTAGAGCTTCATTTAAGGAGGTTATTAAAAGAGTATTCAAGAGGTTGCTAGTAGAATTACAGTAAATCAACCACTCAAATCATTATGAAGCTCTGTGTAGTCTGCAGTCAATCAAACAAACGGGCTTCCACATGGATAAATTGTCATTTTTGTGGAAATTGGTGTCACGCCCCTTGTGCAGATATCCAAGAACTAGCTACAGGCAGTATTAAAACAGGGAAGTGTTTTTGGGTATGCCCAAATGAGGAAAATCTGTGGACTAAAATCACAAGGGTATTAAAAGAGGATAACATCAAAGCTGCTTTCATAGACAACCTGGAAGCTTTCTGCAACAGATGGGAACATAAAAAGTCTGGGCTGAATGGTACTGCCCTTGATACTGGCCATGTAGTCAGAAACTGTAAGGCTGGAGGTGATGTCCTGGTAGTCAGTAAATGTGGGGCTGATAGTGCTGTCCTGGGAGACAGTAATGGTGAAGCTGGAGGTGCTGTCCTGGGAGACAGTAATGGTGAAGCTGGAGGTGCTGTCCTGGGAGACAGTAATGGTGAAGCTGGAGATTTTGTGCAGGTAGTCGGGAATTATACGCAGGAAGGAATACATATAAATGACCTCATAGGGGACAGGAGCCGTAGTAGGGAAACAAGTGTAGTCAAAGATAAGATAAAACCAATACTGCAAACTAGAAATACCACAGGAAATAGCAAACAAGAGGACTCCACTAGCTCTAGTGAGGATATATTACCAAAAACAACTGGTGGGAGCTCCATTGTTAGTGCTAGGGAGGATAGGAATAAGACAGGGAAACATGCACCAACAGGGAATACAGACACAGAAACCCAAGGCAAACGGAAACCAAGCCTGTGCACATACTATGCACTTGGTATCTGCAGACATGGGAAATCTGGAAAAACAGACGGGACGTGCAACTATGACCACCCTAGAAAATGCCATGCCCATATGACAACAGGAAAATGCAAACTCCCTTCCTGTAAGCTTTTTCACCCTGAAATGTGTACCTCTTCAGTGCAGGAAAGACTGTGCTATAACTTAAATTGCCAGGCACACCATCTAAAGAGTACAAAAAGATACAAAACATCCAGGCCATGGGAAAACCTGGGTAGCCACAGCCACTCAAGAGGGAGAGGTTTTTTAGTGCCAGGAAGGAAAAAAAACTGGCAGGAAATGGCAGAAATCGTACACCAAATCCAGTCATTCTTGGAGTGGAACCACAGTCGATGGCCTCCACTCCAAACCAACAGATACAGATACTAATGCCGGAAAAAAAATCCCCCCCAGTACCAACAATACCACCAGTCCGATGACATTCTTCTTTGCAAATATACAGGGTCTAAAGCCAGCAACAAACAACAAAATACCTTTCATCCGTGGACTGCTTGCAGAGGCAAAGGCAATGTTCACGGCTTTCACATAAAGGATCACTTGGACAACGAAATATGGATCCAAGGATACAACCTATACAGATGTGACAGAGTGAACAGGCAAAAGGGGGGGGGTTGGCCTGTACATTGCAGAGTCACTTGTTTGCACAGAACTGCTAAATGCCTCAAATGATGTAGTGGAAGTTTTAGCAGTAAAGGTCGAGAACCAAAACCTAGTCATTGTGGTAGTCTACAAGCCTCCGGATGCAACATCCCAGCAATTCCAGGAACAGCTGTTAAAAATTGACCACTGTCTGGAAAATCTTCCAGCTCCTGCACCCAACATCTTGCTCCTGGGGGATTTCAACTTAAGGCACCTAAAATGGAGGAATATAGCAAATAATATTGTTTCAGTAATAACACCAGGAGGCAGCTCTGATGAAAACTCACACTCACACGAGCTTTTAAATCTCTGCACAAAATTCAATTTAAACCAGCAAATAATAGAGCCTACTAGACTGGAGAATACACTAGACCTCATCTTCACTAACAATGATGATCTGATAAGAAATGTCACCATATCAAAAACAACATACTCAGATCACAACATAATTGAGGTTCAGACATGTATGCGTGGAGCCCCAGACCGACATAATGAGATTAGTCACGAGGGAGCATTCACCAAATTCAACTTCAATAACAAAAACATAAAGTGGGACCAATTAAACCAAGTCCTAACCGATTTAAGCTGGGAAGATATTCTAAGCAACACAGACCCCAACGTATGCCTGGAACAGATTAACTTGGTGGCACTCGATGTATGCACAAGGCTTATTCCTCTAAGAAAAAGGAGGAGTAGATGTAAAATAGAAAGAGACAGGCGCTCCCTTTACAGGCGACGGAAAAGAATAACAGAGCGGCTGAAAGATCAAAATGAATTTTTTATGAGAGTTTAGTTTTAGTTTAATATGTTTATTATGCACCCCATACCCATCCTGTGGGCGGTAGTCAAAAGATTACAGAGGTACATAATTGGTCCAGGGACTGGACTCCAAAGTTTTGATAGCTGAGCAAGTTACAGAGGTAATGAACTCACAATTTACAAAGGTAATGAACTCACAATTTCCAAAGGTAATGAACTCACAATTTACAAAGGTAATGAACTCCAGGTAAGTCTGGTCACAATCATGACAAGTTACAAAGGTATTTACAGATTACAGAGGTACGTAATGGGTCCAGGGACTGGGCCCCCAAAGTTTTGATAGCTGAACTTTATGAGAGAGCCACAGAATTTGGTTAACACAAGCCTATCTGATGTTATCCTGACGCCAAATGACTTCGAACAGGCGATAAATGACATGCCCATGCACTCTGCCCCAGGGCCAGACTCATGGAACTCCGTGTTCATCAAGAACTGCAAGAAGCCCTTATCATGAGCCTTTTCCATCCTATGGAGAGGGAGCATGGACACGGGGGTCGTCCCACAGTTACTAAAAACAACAGACATAGCCCCACTCCACAAAGGGGGCAGTAAAGCAACAGCAAAGAACTACAGACCGATAGTACTAACATCCCATATCATAAAAATCTTTGAAAGGGTCCTAAGAAGCAAGATCACCACCCATCTAGAAACCCATCAGTTACACAACCCAGGGCAACATGGGTTTAGAACAGGTCGCTCCTGTCTGTCTCAACTATTGGATCACTACGACAAGGTCCTAAATGCACTAGAGGGTAAAAAGAATGCAGATGTAATATATACAGACTTTGCAAAAGCCTTCGACAAGTGTGACCATGGCGTAATAGCGCACAAAATGCGTGCTAAAGGGATAACAGGAAAAGTCGGTCGATGGATCTATAATTTCCTCACTAACAGAACACAGAGAGTAGTCGTCAACAGAGTAAAGTCCGAGGCAGCTACGGTGAAAAGCTCTGTTCCACAAGGCACAGTACTCGCTCCCATCTTGTTCCTCATCCTCATATCCGACATAGACAAGGATGTCAGCCACAGCACAGTGTCTTCCTTTGCAGATGACACCCGAATCTGCATGACAGTGTCTTCCATTGCAGACACTGCAAGGCTCCAGGCAGACATCAACCGAATCTTTCAGTGGGCTGCAGAAAACAATATGAAGTTCAACGATGAGAAATTTCAATTACTCAGATATGGTAAACACGAGGAAATTAAATCTTCATCAGAGTACAAAACAAATTCTGGCCACAAAATAGAGCGAAACAACAACGTCAAAAACTTGGGAGTGATCATGTCGGAGGATCTCACCTTCAAGGACCATAACATTGTATCAATCGCATCTGCTAGAAAAATGACAGGATGGATAATGAGAACCTTCAAAACTAGGGAGGCCAAGACCATGATGACACTCTTCAGGTCACTTGTTCTATCTAGGCTGGAATATTGCTGCACACTAACAGCACCTTTCAAGGCAGGTGAAATTGCTGACCTAGAAAATGTACAGAGAACCTTCACGGTGCGCATAACGGAGATAAAACACCTCAATTACTGGGAGCGCTTGATGTTCCTGAACCTGTATTTCCTGGAACGCAGGCAGGAGAGATACATGATTATATACACCTGGAAAATCCTAGAGGGACTAGTACCAAACTTGCACACGAAAATCACTCACTACGAAAGCAAAAGACTTGGCAGACGATGCAACATCCCCCCAATGAAAAGCAGGGGTGTCACTAGCACGTTAAGAGACCATACAATAAGTGTCAGGGGCCCGAGACCGTTCAACTGCCTCCCAGCATACATAAGGGGGATTACCAACAGACCCCTGGCAGTCTTCAAGCTGGCACTGGACAAGCACCTAAAGTCGGTTCCTGACCAGCCGGGCTGTGTCTCGTACGTTGGTTTGCGTGCAGCCAGCAGCAACAGCCTGGTTGATCAGGCTCTGATCCACCAGGAGGCCTGGTCGCAGACCGGGCCGCGGGGGCGTTGACCCCCGGAACTCTCTCCAGGTAAAATCCAGGTAAACACACTAAAGGACCCTTGTCTGCAAATCAGTTTAAGACCCTCCTAAGAAATCACCTCATCACCCAAAATTAGCCAGGCAAATCGTACCTAATACCTACCAGTTACTCAAAAGTTACTCACATTGTTCTGAGGATTGCTCAACCATTTACTACTTCAAAATAAGGATGACGGGGGTCGTCCCACAGTTACTAAAACAACAGACATAGCCCCACTCCGCAAAGGTGGCAGTAAAGCAACAGCAAAGAACTACAGACCGATAGCACTAACATCCCAAAAATCTTTGAAAGGGTCCTAAGAAGAAAGATCGCCACCCATCTAGATACCCATCAATTACACAACCCAGGGCAACATGGGCTTAGAACAGGTCGCTACTGTCTGTCCCAACTACTGGATCACTACGACAAGGTCCTAGATGCACTAGAAGGCAAAAAGAACGCAGATGTAATATATACAGACTTTGCAAAAGCCTTCGACAAGTGTGACCATGGCATAATAGTGCACAAAATGCGTACTAAAGGAATAACAGGAAAAGTTGGTAGATGGATCTATAATTTCCTCACAAACAGAACACAAAGAGTAGTACTCAACAGAGTAAAGTCTGAGGCGGTTATGGTGAAAAAGCTTTGTTCCACAAGGCACAGTACTCGCTCTCATCTTGTTTTTCATCCTCATATCTGACATAGACAGGGATGTAAGCCACAGCACCGTGTCTTCCTTTGCAGATGACACCCGAATCTGCATGACAGTGTCTTCCATTGCAGACACTGCAAGGCTCCAGGTGGACATCAACCAAATCTTTCAATGGGCTGCAGAAAACAATATGAAGTTCAACGATAAGAAATTTCAATTACTCCGATATGGTAAACATAAGGAAATTAAAACTTCATCAAAGTACAAAACAAATTCCGGCCACAAAATAGATCGATAAACCAACGTCAAAGACCTGGGAGTGATCATGTCGGAGGATCTTACCTTCAAGGACCATAACATTGTATAAATTGCATCTGCTAGAAAAATGACAGGATGGATAATGAGAATCTTCAAAACTAGGGATGCCAAGCCCATGATGACACTCTTCAGGTCACTTGTTCTATCTTGGCTGGAATATTGCTGCACACTAACAGAACCTTTCAACACAGGTGAAATTGCTGATCTAGAAAATGTACAGAGAACCTTCATGGCGCGCATAACGGAGATAAAAACACCTCAATTACTGGGAGTGCTTGAAGTTCCTGAACCTGTATTCCCTGGAACGCAGGCGGGAGAGATACATGATTATATACACCTGGAAAATCCTAGAAGGGCTAGTACCGAACTTGCACATGAAAATCACTCACAACGAAAGCAAAAGACTTGGCAGATGATGCAACATCCCCCCATTGAAAAGCAGGGGTGTCACTAGCACGTTAAGAAACAATACAGTAAGGATTACCAATAGACCTCTGGCTGTCTTCAAGCAGGCACTGGACAAGCACCTAAAGTCGGTACCTGACCAGCCGGGCTGTGGCTCGTACGTAGGATTGCGTGCAGCCAACGGTAACAGCCTGGTTGATCAGGCTCTGATCCACCAGGAGGCCTGGTCACAGACCGGGCCGTGGGGGCGTTGACCCCAGGAACTCTCTCCAGGTAAACTCCAGGTAAACTGATCAGTTGAAGAGTGGTGTGCCAGACACTAAACTGCACCATCTCTCACTGATCAGCTGGAGAATGGTGTGCCAGACACTATACTGCACCATCTCTCGCTGATCAGCTGGAGAGTGGTGGGCCGGACACTATAGTGCACCAACTCTCACTGATCAGCAGGAGAGTGGTGGGCTGGACACTATACTGCACCACCTCTCACTGACCAGCTGGAGAGTGGTGGGCCGGACACTATACTGCGCCATCTCTCACAGACCAGCTGGAGAGTGGTGGGCCGGACACTATACTGCACCATCTCTCACTGACCAGCTGGAGAGTGGTGGGCCGGACACTATACTGCACCATCTCTCACTGACCAGCTGGAGAGTGGTGGGCCGGACACAATACTGCACCATCTCTCACTGACCAGCTGGAGAGTGGTGGGCCAGACACTATACTGCACCATCTCTCACTAACCTTAACAATAAGGACGACAACCAAGAAGGTCACTCTGGTTGTTTCTTTTCTTTGATGGCTGAGCTTTGAGCAACAAATGCTGAGCGGAGTGGAACATGTAGATGTCGGGGTGGAACATCGGGATATCGGAGTGGAACATCGGCAAGCCGGAGTGTAACATCGGGAATCCGGAGTGTAACATCGGGAAGCCGGAGTGTAACATCGGGAAGCCGGAGTGTAACATCGGGAAGCCGGAGTGGAACATCGAGAAGCCGGAGTGTAACATCAGGAAGCCAGAGTGTAACATCGGGAAGCCGGAGTGTAGCATCGGGAATCCGGAGTGTAACATCGGGAAGCCGGAGTGTAACATCGGGAAGCCGGAGTGGAACATCGAGAAGCCGGAGTGTAACATCGGCAAGCCGGAGTGGAACATCGGCAAGCCGGAGTGTAACATCGGGAATCCGGAGTGTAACATCGGCAAGCCGGAGTGTAACATCGGGAAGCCGGAGTGTAACATCGGGAATCCGGAGTGTAACATCGGGAAGCCAGAGTGTAACATCGGGAAGCCGGAGTGTAACATCGGGAAGCCGGAGTGGAACATCGAGAAGCCGGAGTGTAACATCGGGAAGCTGGAGTGTAACATCGGGAAGCCGGAGTGTAACATCAGAAAGCCGGAGTGTAACATCGGGAAGCCGGAGTGTAACATTGAGATGCCGGAGTGTAACATTGACAAGCCGGAGTGTAACATCGGGAAGCCGGAGTGTAACATTGAGAAGCCGGAGTGTAACATCGGGAAGCCAGAGTGGAACATCGGGAAGCCTGAGTGTAACATCAGGAAGCCGGAGTGGAACATCGGGAAGCCGGAGTGGAACATCGGGAAGCCTGAGTGTAACATCGGGAAGCCGGAGTGGAACATCGGGAAGCCGGAGTGGAACATCGGGAAGCCGGAGTGGAACATCGGGAAGCCTGAGTGTAACATCGGGAAGCCGGAGTGTAACATCGTGAAGCCGGAGTGGAACATCGGGAAGCCGGGGTGGAATATCGGGAAGCCGGAGTGGAACATCGGGAAGCCGGAGTGTAACATCGGGAAGCCGGAATGGAACATCGGGAAGCCGGAGTGTAACATCGGGAAGCCGGAGTGTAACATCGGGAAGCCGGAGTGGAACATCGGGAAGCCGGAGTGTAACAACGGGAAGCCGGAGTGGAACATCGGGAAGCCGGAGTGGAACATCGGGAAGCCGGAGTGTAACAACGGGAAGCCTGAGTGTAACATCGGGAAGCTGGAGTGGAACATCGGGAAGCCGGAGTGGAACATCGGGAAGCTGGAGTGTAACATCGGGAAGCTGGAGTGGAACATCGGGAAGCCGGAGTCGATACTGAGTAAGTTGTCAGTGACCCTTATAAACCCAACAAAGAGGAAGAAGAACTTGTGTTGTTGTTGTTGTGATAAAGTGAACAATAAAGAGTGTTTGTGGTGTCTAACACAGGTAAGTAACACCGACCTTTATTACAATACAACATTCATGTGCTAGATGATACATAGACAGAGTTTGACACATGAAATATAGTGTATTAAGGTGCCAGACATGATCATATCTCCCGTGTCTTGTTGACTGTCTTAGTTGTTGACTGTCTTAGTTGTTGACTGTCTTAGTTGTTGACTGTCTTAGTTGTTGACTGTCTTAGTTGTTGACTGTCTTAGTTGTTGACTGTCTTAGTTGTTGACTGTCTTAGTTGTTGACTGTCTTAGTTGTTGACTGTCTTAGTTGTTGACTGTCTTAGCTGTTGACTGTCTTAGCTGTTGACTGTCTTAGTTGTTGACTGTCTTAGTTGTTTACTGTCTTAGTTGTTGACTGTCTTAGTTGTTGACTGTCTTAGTTGTTGACTGTCATAGTTGTTGACTGTCTTAGTTGTTGACTGTCTTAGTTGTTGACTGTCTTAGTTGTTGACTGTCTTAGTTGTTGACTGTCTTACCTGTTGACTGTCTTAGTTGTTGACTGTCTTAGTTGTTGACTGTCTTAGTTGTTGACTGTCTTAGTTGTTGACTGTCTTAGTTGTTGACTGTCTTACCTGTTGACTGTCTTAGTTGTTGACTGTCTTAGTTGTTGACTGTCTTAGTTGTTGACTGTCTTAGTTGTTGACTGTCTTAGTTGTTGACTGTCTTAGTTGTTGACTGTCTTAGTTGTTGACTGTCTTAGTTGTTGACTGTCTTAGTTGTTGACTGTCTTAGTTGTTGACTGTCTTAGTTGTTGACTGTCTTAGTTGTTGACTGTCTTAGCTGTTGACTGTCTTAGTTGTTGACTGTCTTAGTTGTTGACTGTCTTAGTTGTTGACTGTCTTAGTTGTTGACTGTCTTAGTTGTTGACTGTCTTAGTTGTTGACTGTCTTAGTTGTTGACTGTCTTAGTTGTTGACTGTCTTAGTTGTTGACTGTCTTAGTTGTTGACTGTCTTAGTTGTTGACTGTCTTAGTTGTTGACTGTCTTAGCTGTTGACTGTCTTAGTTGTTGACTGTCTTACTTGTTGACTGTCTTAGTTGTTGACTGTCTTAGTTGTTGACTGTCTTAGTTGTTGACTGTCTTAGCTGTTGACTGTATTAGTTGTTGACTGTCTTAGTTGTTGACTGTCTTAGCTGTTGACTGTCTTAGCTGTTGACTATCTTAGTTGTTGACTGTCTTAGTTGTTGACTGTCTTACCTGTTGACTGTCTTAGTTGTTGACTGTCTTAGTTGTTGACTGTCTTACCTGTTGACTGTCTTAGTTGTTGACTGTCTTAGTTGTTGACTGTCTTACCTGTTGACTGTCTTAGTTGTTGACTGTCTTAGCTGTTGACTGTCTTAGTTGTTGACTGTCTTAGTTGTTGACTGTCTTAGTTGTTGACTGTCTTAGTTGTTGACTGTCTTAGTTGTTGACTGTCTTAGTTGTTGACTGTCTTAGTTGTTGACTGTCTTAGTTGTTGACTGTCTTAGTTGTTGACTGTCTTAGCTGTTGACTGTCTTAGTTGTTGACTGTCTTAGTTGTTGACTGTCTTAGCTGTTGACTGTCTTAGCTGTTGACTGTCTTAGTTGTTGACTGTCTTAGTTGTTTACTGTCTTAGTTGTTGACTGTCTTAGTTGTTGACTGTCTTAGTTGTTGACTGTCTTAGTTGTTGACTGTCTTAGTTGTTGACTGTCTTAGTTGTTGACTGTCTTAGTTGTTGACTGTCTTAGTTGTTGACTGTCTTACCTGTTGACTGTCTTAGTTGTTGACTGTCTTAGTTGTTGACTGTCTTAGTTGTTGACTGTCTTAGTTGTTGACTGTCTTAGTTGTTGACTGTCTTACCTGTTGACTGTCTTAGTTGTTGACTGTCTTAGTTGTTGACTGTCTTAGTTGTTGACTGTCTTAGTTGTTGACTGTCTTAGTTGTTGACTGTCTTAGTTGTTGACTGTCTTAGTTGTTGACTGTCTTAGTTGTTGACTGTCTTAGTTGTTGACTGTCTTAGTTGTTGACTGTCTTAGTTGTTGACTGTCTTAGTTGTTGACTGTCTTAGCTGTTGACTGTCTTAGTTGTTGACTGTCTTAGTTGTTGACTGTCTTAGTTGTTGACTGTCTTAGTTGTTGACTGTCTTAGTTGTTGACTGTCTTAGCTGTTGACTGTATTAGTTGTTGACTGTCTTAGTTGTTGACTGTCTTAGCTGTTGACTGTCTTAGCTGTTGACTATCTTAGTTGTTGACTGTCTTAGTTGTTGACTGTCTTACCTGTTGACTGTCTTAGTTGTTGACTGTCTTAGTTGTTGACTGTCTTACCTGTTGACTGTCTTAGTTGTTGACTGTCTTAGTTGTTGACTGTCTTACCTGTTGACTGTCTTAGTTGTTGACTGTCTTAGCTGTTGACTGTCTTAGTTGTTGACTGTCTTACCTGTTGACTGTCTTAGTTGTTGACTGTCTAAGTTGTTGACTGTCTTAGTTGTTGACTGTCTTAGTTGTTGACTGTCTTACCTGTTGACTGTCTTAGCTGTTGACTGTCTCAGCTGTTGACTGTCTTAGCCGTTGACTGTCTTAGCTGTTGACTGTCTTAGTTGTTGACTGTCTTAGTTGTTGACTGTCTTAGTTGTTGACTGTATTAGCCGTTGACTGTCTTAGCTGTTGACTGTCTTAGTTGTTGACTGTCTTAGTTGTTGACTGTCTTAGTTGTTGACTGTCTTACCTGTTGACTGTCTTAGTTGTTGACTGTCTTAGTTGTTGACTGTCTTAGTTGTTGACTGTCTTAGTTGTTGACTGTCTTAGTTGTTGACTGTCTTAGCTGCTCAGCTGTTGACTGTGTTTGATGCTCAGGTGTTGACTGTGTTAGCTGCTCAGCTGTTGATTGTCTTAGCTGTTGACTGTCTTAGCTGTTGACTGTCTTAGCTGTTGACTGTCTCACCTGTTGACTGTCTTAGCTGTTGACTGTCTTAGCTGTTGACTGTCTTAGCTGTTGACTGTCTTAGTTGTTGACTGTCTTAGTTGTTGACTGTCTTAGTTGTTGACTGTCTTAGTTGTTGACTGTCTTAGTTGTTGACTGTCTTAGCTGTTGACTGTCTTAGCTGTTGACTGTCTCACCTGTTGACTGTCTTAGCTGTTGACTGTCTTAGTTGTTGACTGTCTTAGTTGTTGACTGTCTTAGTTGTTGACTGTCTTAGCTGTTGACTGTCTTAGTTGTTGACTGTCTTAGCTGTTGACTGTCTTACCTATTGACTGTCTTAGTTGTTGACTGTGTTAGTTGTTGACTGTCTTAGCTGTTGACTGTCTTAGTTGTTGACTGTCTTAGTTGTTGACTGTCTTAGTTGTTGACTGTCTTAGTTGTTGACTGTCTTAGTTGTTGACTGTCTTAGCTGTTGACTGTCTTAGCTGTTGACTGTCTTACCTGTTGACTGTCTTAGTTGTTGACTGTCTTAGTTGTTGACTGTCTTAGCTGTTGACTGTCTTAGCTGTTGACTGTCTTAGCTGTTGACTGTCTCAGCTGTTGACTGTCTTAGTTGTTGACTGTCTTAGTTGTTGACTGTCTTAGTTGTTGACTGTCTTAGTTGTTGACTGTCTTAGTTGTTGACTGTCTTAGTTGCTGACTGTCTTAGCTGTTGACTGTCTTAGTTGTTGACTGTCTTAGTTGTTGACTGTCTTACCTGTTGACTGTCTCAGCTGTTGACTGTCTCAGCTGTTGACTGTCTCAGCTGTTGACTGTCTTAGCTGTTGACTGTCTTAGCTGTTGACTGTCTTAGCTGTTGACTGTCTTAGCTGTTGACTCTCTTAGCTGTTGACTGTCTTAGCTGTTGACTGTCTCAGCTGTTGACTGTCTTAGCTGTTGACTGTCTTAACTGTTGACTGTCTTAACTGTTGACTGTCTTAGCTGTTGACTGTCTTAGCTGTTGACGGTCTTAGCTGTTGACTGTCTTAGCTGTTGAATGTCTTAGCTGTTGACTGTCTTAGCTGTTGACTAAGCTGTTGACTGTCTTAGTTGTTGACTGTCTTAGCTGTTGACTGTCTCAGCTGTTGACTGTCTTATCTGTTGACTGTCTTAGCTGTTGACTGTCTTAGCTGTTGATTGTCTCAGGTGTTGATTGTCTTAGCTGTTGACTGTCTTAGCTGTTGCCTGTCTTAGCTGTTGACTGTCTTAGCTGTTGACTGTCTTAGCTGTTGACTGTCTCAGCTGTTGACTGTCACAGCTGTTGACTGTCTCAGCTGTTGACAGTCTTAGCTGTTGACTGTCTTAGCTGTTGACTGTCTTAGCTGTTGACTGTCTTAGCTGTTGACTGTCTTAGCTGTTGACAGTCTTAGCTGTTGACTGTCTTAGCTGTTGACTGTCTTAGCTGTTGACTGTCTTAGCTGTTGACTATCTTAGCTGTTGACTGTCTTAAATGTTGACTGTCTTAGCTGTTGACTGTCTTAGCTGTTGAGAGTCTTAGCTGTTGACTGTCTTAGCTGTTGACTGTCTTAGCTGTTGACTGTCTTAGCTGTTGACTATCTTAGCTGTTGACTGTCTTAACTGTTGACTGTCTTAGCTGTTGACTGTCTTAGCTGTTGACTGTCTCAGCTGTTGACTGTCTCAGCTGTTGACTGTCTTAGCTGTTGACTGTCTTAGCTGTTGATTGTCTTAGCTGTTGACTGTCTTAGCTGTTGACTGTCTTAGCTGTTGACTGTCTCAGCTGTTGACTGTCTCAGCTGTTGACTGTCTTAGCTGTTGACTGTCTTAGCTGTTGACTGTCTTAGCTGTTGACTGTCTCAGCTGTTGACTGTCTCAGTTGTTGACTGTCTTAGCTGTTGACTGTCTTAGTTGTTGACTGTCTTAGCTGTTGACTGTCTTAGCTGTTGACTGTCTCAGCTGTTGACTGTCTCAGTTGTTGACTGTCTTAGCTGTTGACTGTCTTAGCTGTTGACTGTCTTAGCTGTTGACTGTCTTAGCTGTTGACTGTCTTACCTATTGACTGTCTTAGTTGTTGACTGTGTTAGTTGTTGACTGTCTTAGCTGTTGACTGTCTTAGTTGTTGACTGTCTTAGTTGTTGACTGTCTTAGTTGTTGACTGTCTTAGTTGTTGACTGTCTTAGTTGTTGACTGTCTTAGCTGTTGACTGTCTTAGCTGTTGACTGTCTTACCTGTTGACTGTCTTAGTTGTTGACTGTCTTAGTTGTTGACTGTCTTAGCTGTTGACTGTCTTAGCTGTTGACTGTCTTAGCTGTTGACTGTCTCAGCTGTTGACTGTCTTAGTTGTTGACTGTCTTAGTTGTTGACTGTCTTAGTTGTTGACTGTCTTAGTTGTTGACTGTCTTAGTTGTTGACTGTCTTAGTTGCTGACTGTCTTAGCTGTTGACTGTCTTAGTTGTTGACTGTCTTAGTTGTTGACTGTCTTACCTGTTGACTGTCTCAGCTGTTGACTGTCTCAGCTGTTGATTGTCTCAGCTGTTGACTGTCTTAGCTGTTGACTGTCTTAGCTGTTGACTGTCTTAGCTGTTGACTGTCTTAGCTGTTGACTCTCTTAGCTGTTGACTGTCTTAGCTGTTGACTGTCTCAGCTGTTGACTGTCTTAGCTGTTGACTGTCTTAACTGTTGACTGTCTTAACTGTTGACTGTCTTAGCTGTTGACTGTCTTAGCTGTTGACGGTCTTAGCTGTTGACTGTCTTAGCTGTTGAATGTCTTAGCTGTTGACTGTCTTAGCTGTTGACTAAGCTGTTGACTGTCTTAGTTGTTGACTGTCTTAGCTGTTGACTGTCTCAGCTGTTGACTGTCTTATCTGTTGACTGTCTTAGCTGTTGACTGTCTTAGCTGTTGACTGTCTTAGCTGTTGATTGTCTCAGCTGTTGACTGTCTTAGCTGTTGACTGTCTTAGCTGTTGACTGTCTTAGCTGTTGACTGTCTTAGCTGTTGACTGTCTCAGCTGTTGACTGTCTTAGCTGTTGACTGTCTTAGCTGTTGACTGTCTCAGCTGTTGACTGTCTCAGCTGTTGATTGTCTCAGGTGTTGATTGTCTTAGCTGTTGACTGTCTTAGCTGTTGCCTGTCTTAGCTGTTGACTGTCTTAGCTGTTGACTGTCTTAGCTGTTGACTGTCTCAGCTGTTGACTGTCACAGCTGTTGACTGTCTCAGCTGTTGACAGTCTTAGCTGTTGACTGTCTTAGCTGTTGACTGTCTTAGCTGTTGACTGTCTTAGCTGTTGACTGTCTTAGCTGTTGACAGTCTTAGCTGTTGACTGTCTTAGCTGTTGACTGTCTTAGCTGTTGACTGTCTTAGCTGTTGACTATCTTAGCTGTTGACTGTCTTAAATGTTGACTGTCTTAGCTGTTGACTGTCTTAGCTGTTGAGAGTCTTAGCTGTTGACTGTCTTAGCTGTTGACTGTCTTAGCTGTTGACTGTCTTAGCTGTTGACTATCTTAGCTGTTGACTGTCTTAACTGTTGACTGTCTTAGCTGTTGACTGTCTTAGCTGTTGACTGTCTCAGCTGTTGACTGTCTCAGCTGTTGACTGTCTTAGCTGTTGACTGTCTTAGCTGTTGATTGTCTTAGCTGTTGACTGTCTTAGCTGTTGACTGTCTTAGCTGTTGACTGTCTCAGCTGTTGACTGTCTCAGCTGTTGACTGTCTTATCTGTTGACTGTCTTAGCTGTTGACTGTCTTAGCTGTTGACTGTCTCAGCTGTTGACTGTCTCAGTTGTTGACTGTCTTAGCTGTTGACTGTCTTAGTTGTTGACTGTCTTAGCTGTTGACTGTCTTAGTTGTTGACTGTCTCAGCTGTTGACTGTCTCAGTTGTTGACTGTCTTAGCTGTTGACTGTCTTAGCTGTTGACTGTCTTAGCTGTTGACTGTCTTAGCTGTTGACTGTCTCAGCTGTTGACTGTCTCAGTTGTTGACTGTCTTAGCTGTTGACTGTCTTAGTTGTTGACTGTCTTAGCTGTTGACTGTCTTAGTTGTTGACTGTCTTAGTTGTTGACTGTCTTAGTTGTTGACTGTCTTAGTTGTTGACTGTCTTAGTTGTTGACTGTCTTAGTTGTTGACTGTCTTATTTGTTGACTGTCTTAGTTGTTGACTGTCTTAGTTGTTGACTGTCTTAGTTGTTGACTGTCTTAGTTGTTGACTGTCTTAGTTGTTGACTGTCTTAGTTGTTGACTGTCTTAGTTGTTGACTGTCTTAGTTGTTGACTGTCTTAGTTGTTGACTGTCTTAGTTGTTGGCTGTCTTAGTTGTTGACTGTCTTAGTTGTTGACTGTCTTACCTGTTGACTGTCTTAGTTGTTGACTGTCTTAGTTGTTGACTGTCTTAGTTGTTGACTGTCTTAGTTGTTGACTGTCTTAGTTGTTGACTGTCTTACCTGTTGACTGTCTTACCTGTTGACTGTCTTAGTTGTTGACTGTCTTAGTTGTTGACTGTCTTAGTTGTTGACTGTCTTAGTTGTTGACTGTCTTAGTTGTTGACTGTCTTAGTTGTTGACTGTCTTAGTTGTTGACTGTCTTAGTTGTTGACTGTCTTAGTTGTTGACTGTCTTAGTTGTTGACTGTCTTAGTTGTTGACTGTCTTAGTTGTTGACTGTCTTAGTTGTTGACTGTCTTAGTTGTTGACTGTCTTAGTTGTTGACTGTCTTAGTTGTTGACTGTCTTAGTTGTTGACTGTCTTAGTTGTTGACTGTCTTAGTTGTTGACTGTCTTAGTTGTTGGCTGTCTTAGTTGTTGACTGTCTTAGTTGTTGACTGTCTTACCTGTTGACTGTCTTAGTTGTTGACTGTCTTAGTTGTTGACTGTCTTAGTTGTTGACTGTCTTAGTTGTTGACTGTCTTAGTTGGTGACTGTCTTAGTTGTTGACTGTCTTAGTTGTTGACTGTCTTAGTTGTTGACTGTCTTAGTTGTTGACTGTCTTAGTTGTTGACTGTCTTAGTTGTTGGCTGTCTTAGTTGTTGACTGTCTTAGTTGTTGACTGTCTTACCTGTTGACAGTCTTAGTTGTTGACTGTCTTATTTGTTGACTGTCTTAGTTGTTGACTGTCTTAGTTGTTGACTGTCTTAGTTGTTGACTGTCTTAGTTGTTGACTGTCTTAGTTGTTGACTGTCTTAGTTGTTGACTGTCTTAGCTGTTGACTGTCTTAGTTGTTGACTGTCTTAGCTGTTGACTGTCTTAGTTGTTGACTGTCTTAGTTGTTGACTGTCTTAGTTGTTGACTGTCTTAGTTGTTGACTGTCTTAGTTGTTGACTGTCTTAGTTGTTGACTGTCTTACCTGTTGACTGTCTTACCTGTTGACTGTCTTAGTTGTTGACTGTCTTAGTTGTTGACTGTCTTAGTTGTTGACTGTCTTAGTTGTTGACTGTCTTAGTTGTTGGCTGTCTTAGTTGTTGACTGTCTTAGTTGTTGACTGTCTTAGTTGTTGATTGTCATAGTTGTTGACTGTCTTAGTTGTTGACTGTCTTAGCTGTTGACTGTCTTAGTTGTTGACTGTCTTAGCTGTTGACTGTCTTAGTTGTTGACTGTCTTAGTTGTTGACTTAGTTGTTGACTGTCTTAGTTGTTGACTGTCTTAGCTGTTGACTGTCTTAGCTGTTGACTGTCTCAGTTGTTGACTGTCTTAGTTGTTGACTGTCTAAGCTGTTGACTGTCTTAGTTGTTGACTGTCTTAGTTGTTGACTGTCTTAGTTGTTGACTGTCTTAGTTGTTGACTGTCTAAGCTGTTGACTGTCTCAGTTGTTGACTGTCTAAGCTGTTGACTGTCTTAGTTGTTGACTGTCTTAGTTGTTGACTGTCTTAGCTCTTGACTGTCTGAGCTGTTGACTGTCTCAGCTGTTGACTGTCTTAGCTGTTGACTGTCTAAGCTGTTGACTGTCTTAGCAGTTGACTGTCTTAGCTGTTGACTGTCTTAGCTGTTGACTGTCTTAGTTGTTGACTGTCTTAGCTGTTGACTGTCTGAGCTGTTGACTGTCTCAGCTGTTGACTGTCCCAGCTGTTGACTGTCTTAGCTGTTGACTGTCTTAGCTGTTGACTGTCTTAGCTGTTGACTGTCTTAGCTGTTGACTGTCTCAGCTGTTGACTGTCTCAGCTGTTGACTGTCTTAGCTGTTGACTGTCTCAGCTGCTGACTGTCTCAGCTGTTGACTGTCTCAGCTGTTGACTGTCTTAGCTGTTGACTGTCTCAGCTGTTGACTGTCTTAGCTGTTGACTGTCTCAGCTGTTGACTGTCTCAGCTGTTGACTGTCTCAGCTGTTGACTGTCTTAGCTGTTGACTGTCTCATCTGTTGACTGTCTCAGTTGTTGACTGTCTTAGCTGTTGACTGTCTCAGCTGTTGACTGTCTTAGTTGTTGACTGTCTTAGCTGTTGACTGTCTTAGCTGTTGACTGTCTTAGCTGTTGACTGTCTTAGGTGTTGACTGTCTTAGCTGTTGACTGTCTTAGCTGTTGACTGTCTTACCTGTTGACTGTCTTAGCTGCTCAGCTGTTGAATGTGTCAGGTGTTAGGTGCTCAGGTGTTGACTGTCTTAGCTGTTGACTGTCTCAGCTGTTGACTGTCTCAGCTGTTGACTGTCTCAGCTGTTGACTGTCTCAGCTGTTGACAGTCTCAGCTGTTAACTGTCTCAGCTGCTCAGGTGTTGACTGTCTCAGCTGTTGACTGTCTTAGTTGTTGACTGTCTTAGCTGTTGACTGTCTTAGTTGTTGACTGTCTTAGCTGTTGACTGTCTTAGTTGTTGACTGTCTTAGTTGTTGACTGTCTTAGTTGTTGACTGTCTTAGTTGTTGACTGTCTTAGTTGTTGACTGTCTTAGCTGTTGACTGTCTTAGTTGTTGACTGTCTTAGCTGTTGACTGTCTTAGTTGTTGACTGTCTTAGTTGTTGACTGTCTTAGTTGTTGACTGTCTTAGTTGTTGACTGTCTTAGTTGTTGACTGTCTTAGTTGTTGACTGTCTTAGTTGTTGACTGTCTTAGTTGTTGACTGTCTTAGTTGTTGACTGTCTTAGTTGTTGACTGTCTTAGTTGTTTACTGTCTTAGTTGTTGACTGTCTTAGTTGTTGACTGTCTTAGCTGTTGACTGTCTTAGTTGTTGACTGTCTTAGCTGTTGACTGTCTTAGTTGTTGACTGTCTTAGTTGTTGACTGTCTTAGTTGTTGACTGTCTTAGTTGTTGACTGTCTTAGTTGTTGACTGTCTTAGTTGTTGACTGTCTTATTTGTTGACTGTCTTAGTTGTTGACTGTCTTAGTTGTTGACTGTCTTAGTTGTTGACTGTCTTAGTTGTTGACTGTCTTAGTTGTTGACTGTCTTAGTTGTTGACTGTCTTAGTTGTTGACTGTCTTAGTTGTTGACTGTCTTAGTTGTTGACTGTCTTAGTTGTTGACTGTCTTAGCTGTTGACTGTCTTAGTTGTTGACTGTCTTAGCTGTTGACTGTCTTAGTTGTTGACTGTCTTAGTTGTTGACTGTCTTAGTTGTTGACTGTCTTAGTTGTTGACTGTCTTAGTTGTTGACTGTCTTAGTTGTTGACTGTCTTAGCTGTTGACTGTCTTAGCTGTTGACTGTCTTAGCTGTTGACTGTCTTAGTTGTTTACTGTCTTAGTTGTTGACTGTCTTAGTTGTTGACTGTCTTAGTTGTTGACTGTCTTAGCTGTTGACTGTCTTAGTTGTTGACTGTCTTACCTGTTGACTGTCTTAGTTGTTGACTGTCTTAGTTGTTGACTGTCTTAGTTGTTGACTGTCTTAGTTGTTGACTGTCTTAGTTGTTGACTGTCTTAGTTGTTGACTGTCTTAGTTGTTGACTGTCTTAGTTGTTGACTGTCTTAGTTGTTGACTGTCTTAGTTGTTGACTGTCTTAGTTGTTGGCTGTCTTAGTTGTTGACTGTCTTAGTTGTTGACTGTCTTACCTGTTGACTGTCTTAGTTGTTGACTGTCTTAGTTGTTGACTGTCTTAGTTGTTGACTGTCTTAGTTGTTGACTGTCTTAGTTGTTGACTGTCTTAGTTGTTGACTGTCTTAGTTGTTGACTGTCTTAGTTGTTGACTGTCTTAGTTGTTGACTGTCTTAGTTGTTGACTGTCTTAGTTGTTGGCTGTCTTAGTTGTTGACTGTCTTAGTTGTTGACTGTCTTACCTGTTGACAGTCTTAGTTGTTGACTGTCTTATTTGTTGACTGTCTTAGTTGTTGACTGTCTTAGTTGTTGACTGTCTTAGTTGTTGACTGTCTTAGTTGTTGACTGTCTTAGTTGTTGACTGTCTTAGTTGTTGACTGTCTTAGCTGTTGACTGTCTTAGTTGTTGACTGTCTTAGCTGTTGACTGTCTTAGTTGTTGACTGTCTTAGTTGTTGACTGTCTTAGCTGTTGACTGTCTTAGCTGTTGACTGTCTTAGCTGTTGACTGTCTTAGCTGTTGACTATCTTAGCTGTTGACTGTCTTAACTGTTGACTGTCTTAGCTGTTGACTGTCTTAGCTGTTGACTGTCTCAGCTGTTGACTGTCTCAGCTGTTGACTGTCTTAGCTGTTGACTGTCTTAGTTGTTGATTGTCATAGTTGTTGACTGTCTTAGTTGTTGACTGTCTTAGCTGTTGACTGTCTTAGTTGTTGACTGTCTTAGCTGTTGACTGTCTTAGTTGTTGACTGTCTTAGTTGTTGACTTAGTTGTTGACTGTCTTAGTTGTTGACTGTCTTAGCTGTTGACTGTCTTAGCTGTTGACTGTCTCAGTTGTTGACTGTCTTAGTTGTTGACTGTCTAAGCTGTTGACTGTCTTAGTTGTTGACTGTCTTAGTTGTTGACTGTCTTAGTTGTTGACTGTCTTAGTTGTTGACTGTCTAAGCTGTTGACTGTCTCAGTTGTTGACTGTCTAAGCTGTTGACTGTCTTAGTTGTTGACTGTCTTAGTTGTTGACTGTCTTAGCTCTTGACTGTCTGAGCTGTTGACTGTCTCAGCTGTTGACTGTCTTAGCTGTTGACTGTCTAAGCTGTTGACTGTCTTAGCAGTTGACTGTCTTAGCTGTTGACTGTCTTAGCTGTTGACTGTCTTAGTTGTTGACTGTCTTAGCTGTTGACTGTCTGAGCTGTTGACTGTCTCAGCTGTTGACTGTCCCAGCTGTTGACTGTCTTAGCTGTTGACTGTCTTAGCTGTTGACTGTCTTAGCTGTTGACTGTCTTAGCTGTTGACTGTCTCAGCTGTTGACTGTCTCAGCTGTTGACTGTCTTAGCTGTTGACTGTCTCAGCTGCTGACTGTCTCAGCTGTTGACTGTCTCAGCTGTTGACTGTCTTAGCTGTTGACTGTCTCAGCTGTTGACTGTCTTAGCTGTTGACTGTCTCAGCTGTTGACTGTCTCAGCTGTTGACTGTCTCAGCTGTTGACTGTCTTAGCTGTTGACTGTCTCATCTGTTGACTGTCTCAGTTGTTGACTGTCTTAGCTGTTGACTGTCTCAGCTGTTGACTGTCTTAGTTGTTGACTGTCTTAGCTGTTGACTGTCTTAGCTGTTGACTGTCTTAGCTGTTGACTGTCTTAGGTGTTGACTGTCTTAGCTGTTGACTGTCTTAGCTGTTGACTGTCTTACCTGTTGACTGTCTTAGCTGCTCAGCTGTTGAATGTGTCAGGTGTTAGGTGCTCAGGTGTTGACTGTGTTAGCTGTTGACTGTCTCAGCTGTTGACTGTCTCAGCTGTTGACTGTCTCAGCTGTTGACTGTCTCAGCTGTTGACAGTCTCAGCTGTTAACTGTCTCAGCTGCTCAGGTGTTGACTGTCTCAGCTGTTGACTGTCTTAGTTGTTGACTGTCTTAGCTGTTGACTGTCTTAGTTGTTGACTGTCTTAGCTGTTGACTGTCTTAGTTGTTGACTGTCTTAGTTGTTGACTGTCTTAGTTGTTGACTGTCTTAGTTGTTGACTGTCTTAGTTGTTGACTGTCTTAGCTGTTGACTGTCTTAGTTGTTGACTGTCTTAGCTGTTGACTGTCTTAGTTGTTGACTGTCTTAGTTGTTGACTGTCTTAGTTGTTGACTGTCTTAGTTGTTGACTGTCTTAGTTGTTGACTGTCTTAGTTGTTGACTGTCTTAGTTGTTGACTGTCTTAGTTGTTGACTGTCTTAGTTGTTGACTGTCTTAGCTGTTGACTGTCTTAGCTGTTGACTGTCTTAGTTGTTGACTGTCTTAGTTGTTTACTGTCTTAGTTGTTGACTGTCTTAGTTGTTGACTGTCTTAGTTGTTGACTGTCTTAGCTGTTGACTGTCTTAGTTGTTGACTGTCTTACCTGTTGACTGTCTTAGTTGTTGACTGTCTTAGTTGTTGACTGTCTTAGTTGTTGACTGTCTTAGTTGTTGACTGTCTTAGTTGTTGACTGTCTTAGTTGTTGACTGTCTTAGTTGTTGACTGTCTTAGTTGTTGACTGTTTTAGTTGTTGACTGTCTTAGTTGTTGACTGTCTTAGTTGTTGACTGTCTTAGTTGTTGACTGTCTTAGTTGTTGGCTGTCTTAGTTGTTGACTGTCTTAGTTGTTGACTGTCTTACCTGTTGACTGTCTTAGTTGTTGACTGTCTTAGTTGTTGACTGTCTTAGTTGTTGACTGTCTTAGTTGTTGACTGTCTTAGTTGTTGACTGTCTTAGTTGTTGACTGTCTTAGTTGTTGACTGTCTTAGTTGTTGACTGTCTTAGTTGTTGACTGTCTTAGTTGTTGACTGTCTTAGTTGTTGGCTGTCTTAGATGTTGACTGTCTTAGTTGTTGACTGTCTTACCTGTTGACTGTCTTAGTTGTTGACTGTCTTAGTTGTTGACTGTCCTAGTTGTTGACTGTCTTAGTTGTTGACTGTCTTAGTTGTTGACTGTCTTAGTTGTTGACTGTCTTAGTTGTTGACTGTCTTAGTTGTTGACTGTCTTAGCTGTTGACTGTCTTAGTTGTTGACTGTCTTAGCTGTTGACTGTCTTAGTTGTTGACTGTCTTAGTTGTTGACTGTCTTAGTTGTTGACTGTCTTAGTTGTTGACTGTCTTAGTTGTTGACTGTCTTAGTTGTTGACTGTCTTACCTGTTGACTGTCTTAGTTGTTGACTGTCTTAGTTGTTGACTGTCTTAGTTGTTGACTGTCTTAGTTGTTGACTGTCTTAGTTGTTGACTGTCTTAGTTGTTGGCTGTCTTAGTTGTTGACTGTCTTAGTTGTTGACTGTCTTAGTTGTTGATTGTCTTAGTTGTTGACTGTCTTAGTTGTTGACTGTCTTAGCTGTTGACTGTCTTAGTTGTTGACTGTCTTAGCTGTTGACTGTCTTAGTTGTTGACTGTCTTAGTTGTTGACTTAGTTGTTGACTGTCTTAGTTGTTGACTGTCTTAGCTGTTGACTGTCTTAGCTGTTGACTGTCTCAGTTGTTGACTGTCTTAGTTGTTGACTGTCTAAGCTGTTGACTGTCTTAGTTGTTGACTGTCTTAGTTGTTGACTGTCTTAGTTGTTGACTGTCTTAGTTGTTGACTGTCTTAGTTGTTGACTGTCTAAGCTGTTGACTGTCTCAGTTGTTGACTGTCTAAGCTGTTGACTGTCTTAGTTGTTGACTGTCTTAGTTGTTGACTGTCTTAGCTCTTGACTGTCTGAGCTGTTGACTGTCTCAGCTGTTGACTGTCTTAGCTGTTGACTGTCTAAGCTGTTGACTGTCTTAGCAGTTGACTGTCTTAGCTGTTGACTGTCTTAGCTGTTGACTGTCTTAGTTGTTGACTGTCTTAGCTGTTGACTGTCTGAGCTGTTGACTGTCTCAGCTGTTGACACTCCCAGCTGTTGACTGTCTTAGCTGTTGACTGTCTTAGCTGTTGACTGTCTTAGCTGTTGACTGTCTTAGCTGTTGACTGTCTCAGCTGTTGACTGTCTCAGCTGTTGACTGTCTTAGCTGTTGACTGTCTCAGCTGCTGACTGTCTCAGCTGTTGACTGTCTCAGCTGTTGACTGTCTTAGCTGTTGACTGTCTCAGCTGTTGACTGTCTTAGCTGTTGACTGTCTCAGCTGTTGACTGTCTCAGCTGTTGACTGTCTCAGCTGTTGACTGTCTTAGCTGTTGACTGTCTCATCTGTTGACTGTCTCAGTTGTTGACTGTCTTAGCTGTTGACTGTCTCAGCTGTTGACTGTCTTAGTTGTTGACTGTCTTAGCTGTTGACTGTCTTAGCTGTTGACTGTCTTAGCTGTTGACTGTCTTAGGTGTTGACTGTCTTAGCTGTTGACTGTCTTAGCTGTTGACTGTCTTACCTGTTGACTGTCTTAGCTGCTCAGCTGTTGAATGTGTCAGGTGTTAGGTGCTCAGGTGTTGACTGTCTTAGCTGTTGACTGTCTCAGCTGTTGACTGTCTCAGCTGTTGACTGTCTCAGCTGTTGACTGTCTCAGCTGTTGACAGTCTCAGCTGTTAACTGTCTCAGCTGCTCAGGTGTTGACTGTCTCAGCTGTTGACTGTCAGGTGTTAGCTGCTCAGGTGTTGACTGTCTTAGCTGCTCACCTGTTGACTGTCTTAGCTGCTCACCTGTTGAGTGTCTCACCTGTTGACTGTCTTAGCTGCTCACCTGTTGACTGTCTTAGCTGCTCAGCTGTTGACTGTCTTAGCTGCTCAGCTGTTGACTGTCTTAGCTGCTCAACTGTTGACTGTCTTAGCTGCTCACCTGTTGACTGTCTTAGCTGCTCACCTGTTGACTGTGTCATGTGTTAGGTGCTCAGCTGTTGAGTGTGTTAGGTGCTCAGGTGTTGACTGTGTTAGATGCTCAGGTGTTGACTGTGTCAGGTGTTGGGTGCTCAGGTGTTGACTGTGTCAGTTGTTAGGTGCTAAGGTGTTGACTGTGTCCGGTGTTAGGTGCTCAGGTGTTGACTGTGTCAGGAGGTAGGTGCTCAGCTGTTGAGTGTGTTAGTTGTTAGGTGCTCAGGTGTTGTGTGTGTGAGGTGTTAGGTGCTCAAGTGTTGAGTGTGTCAGGTGGTAAGTACTCAGGCAGGAGCAGGTGTTAGGTGCTCAGGCAGGAGCAGGTGTTAGGTTCTCAGGTAGCAGCAGGTGTTAGGTGCTGAGGCAGCAACAGGTTTTAGGTGCTTAGGCAGCAGCAGGTGTTAGGTGTGTCAGGTGTTATGTGCTCAGATGTTGTGTGTGTGTGAGGTGTTAGGTTCTGAAGTGTTGAGTGTCAGGTCTTAGGTGCTCAGCTGTTGAGTATTCAAATTCAAATTCAAATTCAAATTCAAAGTTTATTCTCTATAAGTATTACAATGCTGAGTTTACAGAATTTGGTTATTGTGTGGTTTACATGTAGTAAAATAATGATTACAGAGTGTACCACTAGAACACCTAGCATGGCTAGGCATTTCGGGCAGACTTAGTTTAATTCTTAATTTTAAATTATTACAAATTATGAGGTAAGTTGGTATTATGGCTAAGTGACTAAATACAGTGGACCCCCGGTTAACTATATTTTTTCATTCCAGAAGTATGTTCAGGTGCCAGTACTGACCGAATTTGTTCCCATAAGGAATATTGTGAAGTAGATTAGTCCATTTCAGACCCCCAAACATACACGTACAAACGCACTTACATAAATACACTTACATAATTGGTCGCATTGTTAGGTTATCGTTAAGCAGGGGTCCACTGTACTAGTTTGTGAGTTTAGCAATGTGAATGCTTTTGTTTTGGCACAGTACATAGTTTCAGTATTGGAGTATCACAGGATTCATTATTTTAAGATTGAGATTAATATTTCTGTTTATGGTCAAATGAGTGAGTGAGTGTAAGTGTGAACCACCAGGTGGTATTCGTGTAGTTAGTTGACGGTGTGTATCAGAGAGATAAGATGTTTTCTAATGGTAGTTTTGAAGGTGATGAATGTGTCTGCAGTTCAGGTGTTAGGTGCTCAGGTGTTGAGCATGACATGTTAGGTGCTCACTTGTTGAGTGTCAGGTGTTGGGTGCTCAGGTGTTGACTGTGTCAGGAGGTAGGTGCTCAGCTGTTGAGTGTGTTAGTTGTTAGGTGCTCAGGTGTTGACTGTGTCAGGAGGTAGGTGCTCAGCTGTTGAGTGTGTTAGTTGTTAGGTGCTCAGGTGTTGTGTGTGTGAGGTGTTAGGTGCTCAAGTGTTGAGTGTGTCAGGTGGTAAGTACTCAGACAGGAGCAGGTGTTAGGTGCTCAGGCAGGAGCAAGTGTTAGGTTCTCAGGTAGCAGCAGGTGTTAGGTGCTGAGGCAGCAACAGGTTTTAGGTGCTTAGGCAGCAGCAGATGTTAAGTGTGTCAGGTGTTATGTGCTCAGATGTTGTGTGTGTATGAGGTGTTAGGTTCTCAAGTGTTGAGTGTCAGGTGGTAGGTGCTCAGCTGTTGAGTGTGTCAGGTGTTAGGTGCTGAGGCAGCAACAGGTTTTAGGTGCTTAGGCAGCAGCAGGTGTTAGGTGTGTCAGGTGTTATGTGCTCAGATGTTGTGTGTGTGTGAGGTGTTAGGTTCTCAAGTGTTGAGTGTCAGGTGGTAGGTGCTCAGCTGTTGAGTGTGTCAGGTGTTAGGTGCTCAGCTGTTGAGTATGTCAGGTGTTAGGTGCTCAGGTGTTGAGTGTGAGGTGTTAGGTGCTCACTTGTTGAGTGTCAAGTGTTGGGTGCTCAGGTGTTGAGTGTGTCAGGTGTTAGGTTCTCAGGCAGGAGCAGGTGTTAGGTTCTTAGGCAGCAGCAGGTTTTAGGTGCTTAGGCAGCAGCAGGTGTTAGATGGTCAGGCATCAGCAGCTTTTAGGTGCTTAGGCAACAGCAGGTGTTAGGTGGTCAGGCAGCAGCAGGTGTTAGGTGCTCAGGCAGCAGCAGGTTTTAGGTACTTTGTCAGCAGTAGGTGTTAGGTTCTCAGGCAGCAGCAGGTGTTAAGTGGTGAGGCAGCAGCAGCAGCAGCAGCAGCAGCAGGTGTTAGGTGGTGAGGCAGCAGCAGCAGGTGTTATGTGGTGGAGCAGCAGCAGGTTTAAGTTAGTAAGTTTTAAGGTTTATGTTAAATAATAAACAATATTGTTGGCAGAACATTCATATACAGTAGGGCCTCACTTATACGGCGGGTTAGGTTTCAGGCTGTTGCCGGAAAGCAGACATAGCCGGAAGGCAGAACGCCATTTTTTCAACTAACTACATGAAAACCACCTTGTGGTTCACAATTACACTCACTCACCCACCGACCATTAACACAGAAATACTAATCTTAATCTTAAAATAATGAGTCCTAACTAGTCATAAGTTTGCCTATGATACTCCAATATAGACACTTTGTATTGTGCCAAAACAAAAGCATTCACATTGCTAAACTCACAAATTATAGTGTAGTCACTTAGCCTTAATGCCATAACCTGTAAGAATATAATGTTAAGAATTAATCTAAGTCTGCCCGAAATGCCTAGCCATGCTAGGTGTCCTAGTGGCCCCCTCTGTAATTAGTATTTTATAACATGCAAACCACACAATAACCAAAACCTGTAAACTCAATAACCAAAACCTGTAAACCCCACATTGTAACGCTTATAGAGAATAAACTTGATTGATTGATTGATTTATAAATGCATATAAATGCCAGACTACAAGTTTACACTAAATTATATTAAGTTAGTAATAGAACTAGGAATTAAAAATACACAAAGTAAAATACATTCACGGTACATTCATTACTTATCTTAAAGTATTTGTAATCTTAATGTAGAGAGAGAAGTGAGTAGTACTTATTTGTAGGAAGTTAGGTGTACGTAGCCCTGGCTCCCTGTCTTATACTTAATATACGATATTTAAAACATCCCAGAGAGTTAAAATACACATACAGTACACTCACTATTTACCTTAAAATATATGTATTACAAAAAAAGTAATTTTTAAAAGACGATGGTATTAAGATTTACTCCTTTTGTAATAAAGAGTTCGGGATACATAAATACACACATTAATATAAATTAATCTTTAATATATAAAAATCAACTATCTTTGGTCTAGAGGTATTTGAACTATGATATAATAATAATATGTACATGTTACTATAATAAATTATAATCAGCATTTTACTAAAATATAATTAATAACCCTACACAGGGTACAACTCTTGACACTACTGTCACTATATATATATATCTCTATGCTAAAACAATAAATTATAAATAACATTTTTATAATAATAAATTACAATCAACTGCCTCTCACGACACGAAGTCAGTCACACGACACTGTTCAGTGTACACTACAACCAGGCCATCTTCAGTGTCCCACGACACCCTTTTCATCTCAGTGTTCCACTACGGTCCTATGCATATCTCAGTGTTCCACTCCATCGTACGTCCCTCAGTGTCACACTACGGTCCTGGCCCAGTTCAGTGTAACACTCCAACCTTTTCTTCATGTAATGTCCCACTAAACAGCATCTGACGACTCCGGCCCACAGTTGATCAACGTAGACGGTGAGTCCACAGACATCACCGGTAGTCCAGTAAATCCTCTCCAAAGGCGGTTGACACACCGCTAGCCGAACACCATGCTGCAAGCTCACTGAATGCGGCCGTCAAGTAACTGAGGCCAACAGACTCAGTGAGCTGCGGTGAGCGGTTCTTCTAACGCCAGTAGATAGGTACGATTCGGTGGTCAGGTACCTACTGCATAGACGTGTACCCTGAGGAGTTCAGGTACTTAATGTTGAAGCCAGTAGACGTGTACCCTTCGGTGGTCAGGTACCTACTGCTTAGGTGTGTACAGCGAGGCGCTCAGGTACATAATATTTCTAAAGCCAGTAGACGTGTACCCTTCGGTGGTCAGGTACCTACTGCTTAGGTGTGTACAGCGAGGCGCTCTGGTACATACTGTTACTAAAGCCAGTAGACGTGTACCCTTCGGTGGTCAGGTACCTACTGCTTAGGTGTGTACAGCGAGGCGCTCTGGTACATACTGTTACTAAAGCCAGTAGACGTGTACCCTTCGGTGGTCAGGTACCTACTGCTTAGGTGTGTACAGCGAGGCGCTCAGGTACATAATATTTCTAAAGCCAGTAGACGTGTACCCTTCGGTGGTCAGGTACCTACTGCTTAGGTGTGTACAGCGAGGCGCTCTGGTACATACTGTTACTAAAGCCAGTAGACGTGTACCCTTCGGTGGTCAGGTACCTACTGCTTAGGTGTGTACAGCGAGGCGCTCTGGTACATAATGTTACTAAAGCCAGTAGACGTGTACCCTTCGGTGGTCAGGTACCTACTGCTTAGGTGTGCACCGTGAGGCACTCAGGCTCTTACTGCTCTAAGGCCGGCTCAGCAGCCCCCACATTGGGTTTGATGACGCACCCAGTGGTACTGCCGGCCGGCAGGTTAACTATTTAACCGCTAGTTTGGCAGGGGCCGCAACACCCCCACCACAAAAGGACCGACACACAAAGATCAATGTAATATGTATCCCGAACCGTCATCCCGGATATGATCGTCCAGAAATCATTCTAGATAATCATTATCCTCCCGGACAGGCCACTCATATATTACAAAAAAAGTAATTTTTAAAAGACGATGGTATTAAGATTTACTCCTTTTGTAATAAAGAGTTCGGGATACATAAATACACACATTAATATAAATTAATCTTTAATATATAAAAATCAACTATCTTTGGTCTAGAGGTATTTGAACTATGATATAATAATAATATGTACATGTTACTATAATAAATTATAATCAGCATTTTACTAAAATATAATTAATAACCCTACACAGGGTACAACTCTTGACACTACTGTCACTATATATATATATCTCTATGCTAAAACAATAAATTATAAATAACATTTTTATAATAATAAATTACAATCAACTGCCTCTCACGACACGAAGTCAGTCACACGACACTGTTCAGTGTACACTACAACCAGGCCATCTTCAGTGTCCCACGACACCCTTTTCATCTCAGTGTTCCACTACGGTCCTATGCATATCTCAGTGTTCCACTCCATCGTACGTCCCTCAGTGTCACACTACGGTCCTGGCCCAGTTCAGTGTAACACTCCAACCTTTTCTTCATGTAATGTCCCACTAAACAGCATCTGACGACTCCGGCCCACAGTTGATCAACGTAGACGGTGAGTCCACAGACATCACCGGTAGTCCAGTAAATCCTCTCCAAAGGCGGTTGACACACCGCTAGCCGAACACCATGCTGCAAGCTCACTGAATGCGGCCGTCAAGTAACTGAGGCCAACAGACTCAGTGAGCTGCGGTGAGCGGTTCTTCTAACGCCAGTAGATAGGTACGATTCGGTGGTCAGGTACCTACTGCATAGACGTGTACCCTGAGGAGTTCAGGTACTTAATGTTGAAGCCAGTAGATGTGTACCCTTCGGTGGTCAGGTACCTACTGCTTAGGTGTGTACAGCGAGGCGCTCAGGTACATAATATTTCTAAAGCCAGTAGACGTGTACCCTTCGGTGGTCAGGTACCTACTGCTTAGGTGTGTACAGCGAGGCGCTCTGGTACATACTGTTACTAAAGCCAGTAGACGTGTACCCTTCGGTGGTCAGGTACCTACTGCTTAGGTGTGTACAGCGAGGCGCTCTGGTACATACTGTTACTAAAGCCAGTAGACGTGTACCCTTCGGTGGTCAGGTACCTACTGCTTAGGTGTGTACAGCGAGGCGCTCAGGTACATAATATTTCTAAAGCCAGTAGACGTGTACCCTTCGGTGGTCAGGTACCTACTGCTTAGGTGTGTACAGCGAGGCGCTCTGGTACATACTGTTACTAAAGCCAGTAGACGTGTACCCTTCGGTGGTCAGGTACCTACTGCTTAGGTGTGTACAGCGAGGCGCTCTGGTACATAATGTTACTAAAGCCAGTAGACGTGTACCCTTCGGTGGTCAGGTACCTACTGCTTAGGTGTGCACCGTGAGGCACTCAGGCTCTTACTGCTCTAAGGCCGGCTCAGCAGCCCCCACATTGGGTTTGATGACGCACCCAGTGGTACTGCCGGCCGGCAGGTTAACTATTTAACCGCTAGTTTGGCAGGGGCCGCAACAATATGTAGTCTTAATATAGGAAGAGAGGTGACTAGTATTTATTTGTAGGACATCAGTGTAGATAGCTGGTAGGTGTAGCCCGCCTGGGCTACACCTACGTCAGTGAGAGTCAACTAGTTAACAAAAGAGTCAACGAGAGAGAGAACAAGATACAGAGTTCAGACAATGTAAGAATACAGACTGAACAGGTAGTGGGCTACCACTTGGTCAGGCGAAATAAATGCGTATTAATATGTGTGTACTTTTAGTTCATTCACGTACGTTTGTAAGAGTTTGTAAAACATTTACCACAATATTTTTTTTATTACAATAATAATTACCTCACATTACAAATACACTTACATTGTCTACAAGTTGTACAAGTTCGTATAAAATAAACAAACAGCAACACACCATTTTTAGAGTGAATGAAGATATTATTATTATTATTATTATTATTATTATTATTATTATTATTATTATTATTATTATTATTATTATTGTTATTATTATCATAAAAAGCACTAAACCCACAAGGGTTGTGAATTGCTATATATAGAATGAAGGCATACGAAAAGAATATTTTTCTACAGTTATCCCCCAGTTTGACTAGAGAAAATGTAATTCTTCCGACACTACCTACACAGCTGCTTTGTAAACAAATCTCATATTTACGTCAATTTTTATTCTTTGAGTGTATGTATCATGTTTATATGCTATGTAACGGGTTTCATATATAATTTTGAGGAAAATATCATAGATGGATTAATGAAAATGCCTATATTAATGTAAAATAAGACATTTAGTGTGCCCAAGAGTGATTATTATTACGTAGTATTGGCGTCATGATTAGAGAGACTCTTAGCGATTTAATGTGTACCTGCACACCAGCACAGTGTGTAAGTATATTTAGGTACAGGTACACATAAATATAATTATCAGAGTACATATAAAATACTCAGTAACTTTAAAACACTTGAAATTTTGGAAAGATTCCTGACATAATAGATGTCAGGAATGTAAACAAACCGGGTGGGGCGCGCTGTATTTGAAAGACTGCTTGCCGTATAGCAAATTTTGGTCATAATTTGACATCGCCGTATTAGTGGAACGCCGTAAGGTGAAATGCCATAAAGCGGGGCCCTACTGTACAAGGTTCATTATTTAACCAAGAATAACCCAATAATTTAGTAAGTTTATTTGGGTACAAGTACACATAAATACACTTACACAAATTGTCATACATAGTAACATGTACATTAACCACCAGAATAACACAAAAAACTCAAAGTGACTTATAATATTTTATTATTTAAACCTTAAAACAACTAACTCAACTGTATGAAAATCAGTTAAGATAAAGCAAGTAGGTACCTGGGTGTTAGTGGACTGGTGTGGGTGGCATCCTGGGGGACAAGATTGAGGACCACAATGGAAATAAGACAGACTCCCTCGATGAGCCACTGACTTTCTTGGGTTATCTTGGGTGGCTAACCCTCCGGATTTAAAAATCTGAACAAAATCTTACCCTAAGGTAAACCGAGTTATTTACATGAATATTAAAGAGAGGATCAACTTACAGTAACAGGTACTTATTTATATTATAGTAACTAATAATTTACATAGTTCAGTTCAGTTGAATATATTAAGTTACCATATTAACAGTATGGTACCATATTGCTACCATATTTACAACATAAGAATAATTTTACTCCAAGGTGCCTCGCGGCCTGGGAGCAAAAGCTCTCGCTTCACACAGTGAGGGTCTGGGTTCGATTCCCAGTTAAGGGGTGGAAACATTGGACATGTTTCTGTACCCCGGTTGTCTGTGTTCACCCATCAGTAAAATGGGTATCTGGGCTTTAGTCAACTGGTGTGGGTCGCATCCTGTGACAAGACTGACCTAATTCGCTCGAAATGCTCTGCACAACAAGCTGCTTTCTATATAGTAGTATATCATTGATAACAGCTAGGCCTGTATACCTTTATTTATTTATTTATTTATTTATTTATTAATTTGAACATGATACAGAGAAGTACAGGAATACAGTTATTAAAGTGCAACATGCCAAAGCCCCTTGTATGCTTAGCATTATGGGCAGGATTAAAATTAACTTAAGATTAACTAAGCAATGATATATTCAGTGGTAAAAACATTATTGTAAACAGATAACAATTTAGCACAAATGAGTATTACAAAGACAGGTCATATGGTCATTTACTGTGTTGCTGTGCTCAATAGAATGGAGTATTCTGTTATTTGTTTTTTATTATCACACTGGCCGATTCCCACCAAGTCTGGGTGGCCCGAAAAAGAAAAACTTTCACCATCATTCACTCCATCACTGTCTTGCCAGAAGGGTGCTTTACACTACAGTTTTTAAACTGCAACATTAACACCCCTCCTTCAGAGTGCAGGCACTGTACTTCCCATCTCCAGAACTCAAGTCCGGCCTGCCGGTTTCCCTGAACCCCTTCATAAATGTTACTTTGCTCACACTCCAACAGCACGTCAAGTATTAAAAACCATTCGTCTCCATTCACTCCTATCAAACACGCTCACGCACGCCTGCTGGAAGTCCAAGCCCCTCGCACACAAAACCTCCTTTACCCCCTCCCTCCAACCTTTCCTAGGCCGACCCCTACCCCGCCTTCCTTCCACTACAGACTGATACACTCTTGAAGTCATTCTGTTTCGCTCCATTCTCTCCACATGTCCGAACCACCTCAACAACCCTTCCTCAGCCCTCTGGACAACAGTTTTGGTAATCCCGCACCTCCTCCTAAATTCCAAACTACGAATTCTCTGCATTATATTCACACCACACATTGCCCTCAGACATGACATCTCCACTGCCTCCAGCCTTCTCCTCGCTGCAATATTCATCACCCATGCTTCACACCCATATAAGAGCGTTGGTAAAACTATACTCTCATACATTCCCCTCTTTGCCTCCAAGGACAAAGTTCTTTGTCTCCACAGACTCCTAAGTGCACCACTCACCCTTTTCCCCTCATCAATTCTATGATTCACCTCATCCTTCATAGACCCATCCGCTGACACGTCCACTCCCAAATATCTGAATACATTCACCTCCTCCATACTCTCTCCCTCCAAAAATAATTAACAAAAAGGCACAATACCGTGACTGGAACGATACACAAATAATCCGCACATAAAAGAGAGAAGCTTACGATGACGTTTCGGTCCGACTTGGACCATTGACTTTGTCAATGGTCCAAGTCGGACCGAAACGTCGTCGTAAGCTTCTCTCTTTTATGTGCGGGTTATTTGTGTATCTCTCTCCCTCCAATCTGATATCCAATCTTTCATCACCTAATATTTTTGTTATCCTCATAACCTTACTCTTTCCTGTATTCACTTTTAATTTTCTTCTTTTGCACACCCTACCAAATTCATCCACCAATCTCTGCAACTTCTCTTCAGAATCTCCCAAGAGCACAGTGTCATCAGCAAAGAGCAACTGTGACAACTCCCACTTTATGTGTGATTCCTTATCTTTTAACTCCACGCCTCTTGTCAAGACCCTCACATTTACTTCTCTTTCAACCCCATCTATAAATATATTAAACAGCCACGGTGACATCACACATCCCTGTCTAAGGCCTACTTTTACTGGGAAATAATTTCCCTCTTTCCTACATACTCTAACTTGAGCCTCACTATCCTCGTAAAAACTCTTCACTGCTTTCAGTAACCTACCTCCTACACCATACACCTGCAACATCTGCCACATTGCCCCCCTATCCACCCTGTCATACGCCTTTTCCAAATCCATAAATGCCACAAAGACCTCTTTAGCCTTATCTAAATACTGTTCACTTATATGTTTCACTGTAAACACCTGGTCCACACACCCCCTACCTTTCCTAAAGCCTCCTTGTTCATCTGCTATCCTATTCTCAGTCTTACTTTTAATTCTTTCAATAATAACTCTACCATACACTTTACCAGGTATACTCAACAGACTTATCCCCCTATAATTTTTGCACTCTCTTTTGTCCCCTTTGCCTTTATGCAAAGGAACTATGCATGCTCTCTGCCAATCCCTAGGTACCTTACCCTCTTCCATACATTTATTAAATAATTGCACCAACCACTCCAAAACTATATCCCCACCTGCTTTTAACATTTCTATCTTTATCCCATCAATCCCGGCTGCCTTACCCCCTTTCATTTTACCTACTGCCTCACGAACTTCCCCCACACTCACAACTGGCTCTTCCTCACTCCCACAAGATGTTATTCCTCCTTGCCCTATACACGAAATCACAGCTTCCCTATCTTCATCAACATTTAACAATTCCTCAAAATATTCCCTCCATCTTCCCAATACCTCTAACTCTCCATTTAATAACTCTCCTCTCCTATTTTTAACTGACAAATCCACTTGTTCTCTAGGCTTTCTTAACTTGTTAATCTCACTCCAAAACTTTTTCTTATTTTCAACAAAATTTGTTGATAACATCTCACCCACTCTCTCATTTGCTCTCTTTTTACATTACTTCACCACTCTCTTAACCTCTCTCTTTTTCTCCATATACTCTTCCCTCCTTGCATCACTTCACTCATATGCTAACTTTTTCTCCCTTACTACTCTCTGTACATCATCATTCCACCAATCGCTCCTCTTCTCTCCCGCACCCACTTTCCTGGAACCACAAACTTCTGCTGAACACTCTAACACTACATTTTTAAACCTACCCCATACCTCTTCGACCCCATTGCCTATGCTCTCATTAGCCCATCTATCCTCCAATAGCTGTTTATATCTTTCCCTAACTGCCTCCTCTTTTAGTTTATAAACCTTCACCTCTCTCTTCCCTGATGCTTCTATTCTCCTTGTATCCCATCTACCTTTTACTCTCAGTGTAGCTACAACTAGAAAGTGATCTGATATATCTGTGGCCCCTCTATAAACATGTACATCCTGAAGTCTACTCAACAGTCTTTTATCTACCAATACATAATCCAACAAACTACTGTCATTTTGCCCTACATCATATCTTGTATACTTATTTATCCTCTTTTTCTTAAAATATGTATTACCTATAACTAAACCCCTTTCTATACAAAGTTCAATCAAAGGGCTCCCATTATCATTTACACCTGGCACCCCAAACTTACCTACCACACCCTCTCTAAAAGTTTCTCCTACTTTAGCATTCAGGTCCCCTACCACAATTACTCTCTCACTTGGTTCAAAGGCTCCTATACATTCACTTAACATCTCCTAAAATCTCTCTCTCTCCTCTGCATTCCTCTCTTCTCCAGGTGCATACACGCTTATTATGACCCACTTCTCGCATCCAACCTTTACTTTAATCCACATAATTCTTGCATTTACACATTCATATTCTCTTTTCTCCTTCCATAACTGATCATTCAACATTACTGCTACGCCTTCCTTTGCTCTAACTCTCTCAGATACTCCAGATTTAATCCCATTTATTTCCCCCCACCGAAACTTCCCTACCCCCTTCAGCTTTGTTTTGCTTAGGGCCAGGACATCCAACTTCTTTTCATTCATAACATCAGCAATCATCTGTTTCTTGTCATCTGCACTACATCCACGCACATTTAAGCATCCCAGTTTTCTAAAGTTTCTCTTCTTCTCTTTTTTAGTAAATGTCTACAGGAGAAGGGGTTAGTAGCCCATTGCTCCCGGCATTTTAGTCGCCTCATACGACACGCATGGCTTACGGAGGAAAGATTCTTTTCCACTTCCCCATGGACAATAGAAGAAATAAAGAAGAACAAGAGCTATGTAGAAAAAGGAGAAAAACCTAGATGTATGTATATATATATATATATGCATGTGCATGTCTGTGAAGTGTGACCAAACTGTAAGTTGGAGTAGCAAGATATCCCTGTTATCTAGCGTGTTTATGAGACAGAAAAAGAAACCAGCAATCCTTGAATTCCTTGAATTCCTGCACATATTTTTCAGCTGCTTTGTGGTCCAAACTGGCAGCCTCACCATGCCTTATCACACTATGTATGCCACTACGCTTCTTAAATCTCTCAAACCAACCTTTGCTGGCCTTAAATTCACTCACATCATCACTAGTTGCAGGCATTTTTTTAATTAAATCCTGATGCAACTTCCTAGCCTTTTCACTTATGATCACTTGAGAGATGCTATCTCCTGCTATCTGTTTTTCATTTATCCACACCAATAAGAGTCCCTCAACATCTTCCATCACTTGCGATCTCTGTTTTGAAAACACAGTTGAACCTTTGGCAAGAACAGCTTCCTTGATTGCCGTTTTGCTGCCCATAATAGTAGCGATGGTTGATTGGGGTTTATTATACAACCTGGCCAGCTCGGAGACACGCACTCCACTTTCATACTTATCAATGATCTCTTTCTTCATCTCTATAGTAATTCTCACCCTTATTCCTGTAGGGTTGGCACTAGAAGCTTTCTTGGGGCCCATGGTCACTTATTTTGCAGATAAAATCACCAAAAACACTGTAATAATACGAAATGTTCCGATTGTATGCTTGGATGTTACCGCGGAGGCTGGCTTGTAAACAATGCCACCGGCGGAACATGTGAGGCTGGCTAAGGCCGCACATTAGATGCGTCTCGGACGAACAGCGTTGAGCGGGTTTTTTAGCGGTATGCGAGGCAAAATCTTAGCGATAAAATGTATCGGTATGCGGATTTGACTTTATGTAAGGCCAACAGTATGCGGGGGTCCACTGTATAGGTTACTGGCCGTCTTCTTGTCACCATTGTTGATGTTGGAAGACTACTCTCTCCCGTCTTCGCATTGGCCATACTCGTCTTACTAATGGATATCTCATGGAGAGGCGCCCTGCTCCTTTCTGTGAGAATTGTCAGGCTCCATTATCAGTCAGCCACATTCTGTTGGACTGCCCACTTTATAAACGAACTCACAGAATTTACCTCCGTCGTCGTCTTCGCTCCGCTGCTCTCTCTTTACCTTCCCTTCTCGCTGATGGACCCACCTTTCATCCGGACTCTCTCATTGACTTTTTGACAACAACTGACTTCGCAAACTGATGCCTTCAGCCCTTTCTACCTCAATCTCTTGCTACCCTCTACCCCAGCACTATCCCCTGCCCCGCTGTTTTCTGTAACCTACTGATCATCCCTCCCACCTTCTGCCACCCAATACCCTCCCTTCCTTCCCTACCCTGCAGCGCTGTATAGCCCTTGTGGTTTAACGCTTCTTTTTGATTAGAATAATAATAATATTGGTGATATGTTTAGTTTTTATATGACAATGTTTGTTATATAGTCTTTGAATTTTGTTTAGAAATATCTCTGCCCATTCATCAATACCACCGGCATTGGAAAATTCTGTAGGCCAGTCAACTGAGCTTAGTTCTGCACTGAAGTTACTTATTGAGGTCTCATCGTGGAGTTGAAAGGAGAACTTTTTATATTCCATTGGTTGCTTACAAATGTTAGTTAGGAGGAAAGTTGGGTAGTGGTCAGTAGTGTTGTCAGTGATTATTCCCACTTTAAGCAGTAAAGACAACATAATACATCATGACAATGAACTACAATTATATATTCATTTTTATTTTTGTAAGATCTAGAGGTCTAAAAAAAAGTTGTTTGAGGGGGAAGCTCGCATCCAGAATTTTTGCTCATATCCAGAAACAAAAAATCGACCAAGCGACTGTTCATATCCTGAAAAACTCATATGGTGGGGCACTCGTAAGCTGAGGTTCCACTGTATATATTTGGAAACTTCTCTGTAAAAATTTTTGAAAACCCTACAGCAACTGGGACAATATACAGGATGCCTCATACTAATATCCCAGCCTTTACTGATAAACTAAAAACCCTGTTTACTGATACACAAATGAATAAGCACCACCTACTACTAGCAGGAGATGTCAACATCAACCTTGACCTAACAGATGAACAACCTGTTGCTGACTTCATTAACAATATGAACAGTATACTACTCTTACCAGCAACTGCAAAACCAACAAGACTAACTGAGATGAGTACAACCATAATTGACCATATATGGACAAACATACTAGCTCCTCTTAAGACTGTAACTGCAACATAAATAACAGTATTTCTTAATTTAAATTGTGGGTGCTGGTGTTTGCGGATGATTGTGGAGAGAGAAGAGTTATGCTGTGGTCCTGTTGGGCTGAGGTGGATGGTGGAGGTTCTGGTACTGAAGTTGATGGTTGTACTGGAGTGTGCATCAATTATGTAATGGATTTCTGTTCTGTTTTACCTTGAAATACATTATATAACTGATGGTAAGGAATCACCTGCTTTAGACACCATTTCAGTCAGTCAGGTCAGTAAGTCAGTCAGTATATCAGTCAAGTCACTAAGTTAGTCAGTTAAGTCATTCATTCAGTCAGTCAAGTTATTCAGTTAGCCAAGTCATTCAGTCATTCAAGTCAGTAAGTCAGTCAGTCAAGTCACACAATCATTTAAGTCAGTCAGTCAAGTCAGTAAGTCAGTCAGTATGTCAGTCAGTCAAGTTATTCAGTCAGCCAAGTCATTCAGTCATTCAAGTCAGTAAGTCAGTCAGTCAAGTCACACAATCATTTAAGTCAGTCAGTCAAGTCAGTAAGTCAGTCAGTATGTCAGTCAGTCAAGTTATTCAGTCAGCCAAGTCATTCATTCAGTCAAGCCAGTAAGTTAGTAAGTCAGTCAGTCAAGTAAGTTAAGTCAGTAAGTCAGTCAAGTCATTCAGTCATTCAGTCAAGTCAGTTAAGTCATTCAGTCAGTCAGTCAGTAAGTCAGTCAGTCTGTCAAGTCTGTAAGTCAGATATGGTAATTAAAAGATCAAAATTCACAAACACAGCTAACTTGTAGGAGAGAAGTGCAACTGAACACTTATTCACAAAAGCTGGGATAGTGGTGTCGGGGGATGGCAGGGAATGGTGGGAAGTCTCCCCCACTGACCCACAACAAGGCGGCCACTTGAGGTAGGAAATGGCTGCCACCACTTGTCACTTGTATTTTAGTCATTCTAGAGTATGTGTCAGGTTTCTATGTTATGTATTTATTTTGGTTATTATGTCATATTAGATGAATTATGATAGATAATTGAGCAGTAGAGTTGATATTAGCATCATATTTAAATATTTTGTTCTGCCTCCTGAGAGCAGGAATTCCACTGGAATGGATTAATGGCATTTCAATTAATTTAAATGAGGGAAATTGACTCAGTATATGAGCAGATTGGGATACGAGCAAGGTCACGGAATGGATTAAACTTGTAAGCCGAGGTTCCACTGTATTCACCATATTCATCATTGAAGGATATGGTATTGCTACATGATAGTTCATTGGAATAATAGGTGACAGGAGCCCTCCAATTCTTTCTGGCCTGTAGTTGTGGATTGTTGTATATCCTAGTACAGTAGAACCTTGGTTCCATTGCCCGCACCCACACAAAGCATCCCATGCATTCTGAGTCAATCTGGCTTTGTTTCCCATTGGTAGAGAGTGGTAGTAATGGTGATAGAGGGTGGTAGTGATGGTGGTAGTGGTTGTGATGGTGGTAGACGGTGGTAGTGATTGTGTTAGAGGGTGGTAATGATGGTGGCGAGATAACCTCTCTTTCCTCTCCCCTCCTCGCCATCTTCCATACGCCAACAAGAGTCTTCATTAAAAGAAAAAGTGATGTTAAATGTTCATTTATCCATTTCATTAGTCCTTTATATTTATTTCTCATTGTTTTCTGTATGTAACACTAAGTTATTCTCTATGCAATGTATTTTTTGTTGATACTTTTGGGTGTCTGGAATGGATTAATTGGATTTACATTATTTCTTATGGGAAATATTGCTTCAGTTTTTGTCGAATTCGGTTTTCGTCAGACTTTCTGGAACAAATTTATGTAAAAAAACTGAGGTTCCGCTGTAGTGTGTAGGTGTCTATTGTGTCTTGCTTAACCCAGGTTTTAGTAAGAATAAAACAATAGAAGTTTGTCTTCAATGAATCTAAGAGAGTCAGGAGGTCATCATAGTGTTTACTTAAGGATCTAATATTATAATTCAAAATTGTGATATTTCTGGCATTGCTGAGGACAGTACTGGCTTCTGTTGCTGTGTAGTAAAGGAAATTGTTTTTATAGGCTCAGTGCAGGGTGGATGTCAGCTCTGAGCATTTGGGGTTAACCGATATATATGTATTTAAATGGTGATGAATTGCAGAAGGGTGGTAAGTGGTAATATTAATATCTGTAAAAAGCTGGTGATTGAACAGTTTGGGTGTAAGTGTACATTGTTCCACTGGATTGTAAAACCTAATAAACATGTAGTGAAATAATAGTAGTAAAATATAATTAACTATTAAGACTAAGTATATCAATAGCACCTAATGGTTATTGCACTAATGCTATAATTAACTATACAGTAGACAGTAAAAAGTTTTTAAAATGGTAGTACCTAACTTTTGATTGTATTGCACTATTATAGACTGCACACACTAGACATTAAAAAAATATAGTTCTATGTTAATGGTAGATGGTTATTACAACACACTAATTTGACACATAAACACCATAACTTCTACAGAAGTAGAGTGTATGTTTACGTCAGCCTATTAACCCTTTGACTGTCGCAGACCCCTTTCTGAAACTGTCATTCTGTCGCAAAATATTAAAAAAAAAATTATTTTTTCTTACCAAAATGTTAGGATTATTTTACTGAGTGTTTTAAGCCTAAAAAATTTTTTTTGCTATCAGTACTTACCAACATATAGAGGTGCAAAGTTGGCAGAAAATGAGCGGTGTATGGCAACAGCGGCAAATGCCGCCTACCTGGTATTCTTTTATTTACTCCAATTCAAAGGTTTCATGTATTTACCAATATTTTTCTTTTCTAAGCAACTTATGTGTCCTGTGAGATCAAAGTAAGGTGCATTGTTCAAATATACACTCATTGTTTACAACACAATAACTGAACAAACATTATCACTATTAGATTATGTATAAAACTTGTTTACACAAACAAACAATACAAAACATTGTTTATTACTTTTATTCCATAATATATATAAATATGTACAGTCACTGAACACTTTCCTAGAACTGCTGCAGCTTGTGGAACTCTTTGAAACTTGGGTATATGCAGAGTGGTACACTTCCGACTTACGACCTGCTCGACTTATGACCACTCGACTTACGACCGTGTTTTTTATGCCAAATTTTTGGGAAATAAACAACTATTTGTGTTGTACACAGTGTTTATCCTAAACCTTACAGTAAAATACAGTACTAACAGCATAAAAAGTAAAGTAAAACATGAAATACCAAAATAAAACAAAATATAGTCATTACAAAAATGTTTTGTTGATATTCAGTAGTAAAGTTCGACTTATGACCATTTCGACTTATGACCAGTTTCTTGGAACCAAACTCGGTCGTAAGTTGGATAGTAGGTGTACTTGACACTCTTCATACATAAAACAAGTGTTTCTGCATGTTTGTGGGTGTTTTGTGGTATGTCCACATACAAAACACCTCTTCTGAGCACTTTTCTTGAAAGCAGTAGGAGGCAGTTGTATGGGGTAGTAATCACCAGGCTTCAAACGAGATGGCATGTGTTGGTCTATTGCAGGTGTTGCTCCTTGGTACTTGACGATTATTTGTTTGATGACTGACAAACAAAATTCACCATGTTTTGGTTTGTTGTTTGTCCTCAACTTGTATATGTTATAAGCATTTAGCATGGAAATATCAAGAAGATGGAAAAAAAGTTTTATATACCACTTATAACTTTTGCATACACAATCAGCAAACCCAATCTGCATGCCACATTTGTCCACTAAGCACATATTGAGGTTATAGTCCATGACAGCTGCAGGTTTTAGAATTGGTTCATTAGTCTCTCTATTGTGCCTGCCAGTGTGTGCCATTTCATTTCGGTGAACTAATGTCAATAATGTGACATCACGTTTGTCATGCCACCGAAATGCCACGATGTCATTGGCAGCAAAGGCCTGCACCTCACCTCTGCTAGTGCCAGCTTGAACCTTGGCATATGTTTATGATTACAATGCACTGTGCCACACATGTCTGTCATGTTCACTCGCAAGAAATCACTGAGTATGGGGCTTGTATACCAGTTATCAGTATATAACATATGCCTCTTACCAAGATATGGTTCCATCATTGTTCGAACCACATCACCAGAGATACCCAATAACTTCCTGGTATCTCTCAATGTATTACTGCCAGTGTACACAATGATATCCAAAACGAGACCACTTTTGCAATCACAGTACAAATAACTTTATACCAAAGCGTTTCCTCTTGCTTGGTATTGCTTGAAAGAGAGTCTTCCTTTGAACAAAATCAAACTTATCAGTAACAAACCATACCACGGGTGGGGATAGAACCCTCGATCAGAGAGTCTCAAAACTCCAGACCGTCGCGTTAGGCACTGGAGTACAAATAATAGAAGTCCTCAGGTTGTCATTACGATTTCGTGAGTCAAGTTATCAGTAACAAGCTTCCTGAAGGGATAAAAATACATGCAACACTTTTGTTTCAGGTACATAAGCATATTTCTAGTCTTATATAACCCGTTGCTTCTGTCAGGCCTGGTTTTGTCTGAAAAGTGTAACATACATAACAGTATCAAAAAACGCTTTACTCCTATAATGTCACTAAAACCTGGGGTTGACCAGTATGTGGTGACAGTGTGCTTATAAGAACATAAGAAAGAAGGAACACTGCAACAGGCCTACTGACCCATGCAGAGCAGGTCCATGTCCCCCCCCTAGATTAGCCCACTTACCCACTCAGTCTGGTCACCTCCACTCAAGGAAGGAGCACGACACCAGACCCAGCAGCACAAGCTAGTCAGGTCCAACTCACACCCACCCACACCCACTCATGTATTTGTCTAATCTATTTTTGAAACTGCACAACATTTTAGCCTCAATAACTGTACTCGGGAGTTTGTTCCACTCATCCACAACTCTATTACCAAACCAGTGCTTTCCTATATCCTTCCTGAATGTGAATTTTTCCAACTTGAAACCATTGCTGCGAGTCCTGTCTTGGCTGGAAATTATCAGCACACTATTTACATCCCCTTTATTTATTCCTGTTTTCCATTTATACACCTTGATCATATCCCCCCTAATTCTACGTCTTTCAAGAGAGTGCAGATTCAGGGCCCTCACAGTATCCTCATAGGGAAGATTTCTGATACATGGGATCATCTTTGTCATCCTCCTCTGTACATTTTCCAGAGCTATATCCATTCTGTAATACAGTGACCAGAACTGAGCAGCATAGTCTAAATGAGGCCTAACCAAGGATATATAGAGTTGAAGAACAACCTGAGGACTTCTATTATTTATACTTCTAGATATGAAGCCAAGAATTCTGTTAGCTTTATTGCGAACACTAATGCACTGTTGTCTTGGTTTTAGATTACTGCTAACCAGAACTCCTAAATCCTTTTCGCAATCAGTAGTATTAAGATCTACATTATTTAGTTTATATGTCGCATGGTTATTTTCCTGTCCAACATTTAGAACTTTGCATTTGTCTATATTAAACTGCATCTGCCACTTCTCTGACCATTGCATCAATCTATTCAAATCGTCCAGGAGTGCTCTAGTGTCCTCATTAGAATGAATTGGATGGCCTATTTTGGTATCATCAGCAAATTTGCTTATGTCACTATTTATTCCCTCATCTGTGTTGTTTATGTAAATTGTGAACAACAGTGGGCCCAACACTAACCCCTGAGGAACACCACTTGTGACGTGCCCCCATTCTGATTTCTCCCCATTTATGCAAACTCTCTGCTGCCTATTTGTCAGCCATGCCTCTACCCAGGAAAAAAATTTCTCCTCCTATTCCGTGTGCCTTAAGTTTCCTCAATAGCTTCTGATGTGGAACTCTATCGAAAGCCTTACTGAAGTCCATATACATAATATCATATTCATTACCATGATCTACCTCCTCAAACACCTTAGTGAAAAATGTTAGTAAATTCGTAAGACAGGAACGCCCCTTTGTAAAACCGTGTTGAGAATCATTAATCAATCTGTGCCTATCAAGATGGCTATGAATTGCTTCAGCAATTATTGATTCCATAAATTTTCGTACTGTGGAGGTAAGGCTTATTGGTCTATAGTTCGAAGCCGAGGACCTGTCACCTGCCTTGTAAATAGGTATCACATTTGCCATTTTCTACTTATCAGGCACTATGCCAGTTTGTAGTGATATGTTAAAAAGATTAGCCAAAGGTATGCTAAGTTCCTCTTTACATTCCTTTAACACCCTTGCAAACAATTCATCAGGGCCTGGGGATTTGTTAGGATTTACTTTCTGTTTTTGTCTGAGGACCATGTCACTAGTTACTGCAATTGTGCATAGTTTATTATCGTCCTGTTATACATAATCTATTGTTTCAGGAATATCGCTAGTATTTTCCTGGGTGAAAACTGAGAGGAAGTAGGTATTGAGAATTTCACACATATCCTTATCACTGTCAGTGATCTGACCAGAGTTACTCTTAAGTGGGCCAATCTTGTCCCTAATCTTACTTCTGTATACCTGAAAGAACCCTTTTGGGTTAGTCTTTGAATCCCTTGCAACCTTAGCCTCATAATCCCTCTTTGCTTTTCTTATTCCTTTCTTTATTTCTCTCTCTAATGGAATATATTGATTTCTTAACTGCCCATCCCCTCTTTTGATATGCCTATATATGCCTCTCTTTTGACCAATGAGATGTTTTAATCTATTGTTCATTCATTTGGGATCATTTTTGTTAGATCTAATTTTCCTACTCAGAACAAAAGTTGTCTAGGCAGCTAGAACTATGCTCTGAAAAACTTCATATTGGCAACCAAGATCACCTACCTGACCCTGGCCAAGTGAAAATCTGGGACAGAGATTTGATTGCAGTTATCTGGGTAATTTCATGATATATTGAAACTAAGTGATTTGTGGTCACTTTCCCCAAGCTCATCATTAACCTCACGATTATTAATTAGTGACTCTTTGTTGGCAAGAACCAAGTCAAGCAGATTGTTTCCTCTAGTTGGTTCTGTCACAACCTGTTCTAAAAAGCAATTCTGAACCGTATCAAGAAAGTCACTAGACTCAAGATTTCCTGTCATATTGTTCCAATCAATTTGTCTAAAGTTAAAATCTCCCATTATCACAACATTTTCATATCTAGATGCCTTGTGAATTTCGTCCCATAACAGCTTACTGCACTCCCTATCAAGGTTTGGGGGCCTATAAATCACACCCAAAATTAATTTGTCAGGACCCTTGAGAAACTGTAGCCAAACAGATTCTGTGTTTAATGTTTCTAATCTTATATCACATCTAAGACAACAATTTAAATTTTCTCTGACATACATCACCACTCCACCACCTTTCCTGTTGACCCTATCAGTGTGGAATAGTTTATAACCCTGTATGTTGCATTCTGTCATTTCAGGTTGAACCAGGTCTCTATTATACCAATAATATCTATATTACCTACACTTGCAAGTAATCTTAGCCCATCTATCTTATTTCTTAGACTCCTACTATTTGTATAGTAAACCTTAATAAAAGGGAGCTAGTCACTCATTGTCCTCTGCAATCTCTCTTTGATTGTTGATCAATTGATTTGCCATTACTAGCAACTTTATTTTGAATATTGTCTTTTAAACATATCCCTGAGGTATCCCGGTAATAACTGCTGTTTTTAACCCTAATACTGCAGCCTGATTATTTCCCACAAACACCCATACCTCTATAATCTATCAGTTTATATTCCTAGACAAGTCATTAATTACCCTCTCAGTAGAATTGGCTAATGCAACGTACACATGTGGCATAAGCATTATTGTGGCAAAGAACAGGTACATCTCTGCCACAGTTGTGTCCTTCCACTGGTGTAGCTGTGATCTTGGTGAAAGAATTGTATTTGCCATGGTGTACTCATAGTATATGTTGGTTTCCCTGACAATAATGTCCATCAGGGGTTCATCGAAGAATAACTGAAAGCATTCCAGTTCAGTAGCATTGTTCCCAGGTGTACACGATGGCCGTATTCCACTTTGTGTTTCATCAAAGTCATGGGGACTGAGAACAAACTTGTCACCTTGCTGCCAATCCCAGATGCAGTCTGCTGGTGGGTTCTGGATATTGAAACGTGGTTGTGGTTGTGCAGGTTGTGGTTGTGGTTGTTGTGGGAGTGTGGGGTTGTGTGAGGCTGGTTGTAGTTGTGCAGAGTCAGCAGCGTCGGTAGTAGCGTGGCCCACTGCTGGTGCCACATGACTCATGCCACCCTCACTGTCACCACCACCACCTGCTGCCTCACTCACATCATTCATACCCATCGTAACAATATCATCATCTTCACTATCAGGTCATGGTGTAGGGCCATGGGATGTGCTCCGAGATTTACTCCTTCCCCTTGGAACAGCATATGACACACTACCAGACTGCATGCTACATCGTATATACTGCCGCTTCACTGGGAAATATTCACCCTCACTGTCACAACTAGAACTGCTTTCAGTAGCTTTGATATTACTATCACTATCACTTTCACTGCTCACATCTGAGTCTTGTACACGGGCTAAAAGTTTCCTCTTTCGTCCTGGTACAGGTGAACGTGAACGAGCCAGCCCAGCGCCAGAGGTGGAAGGTTGTGGGTCATCTGGGTTTTCATCACTAATTATGTTATCCTGGGAACTGTTTTCGGTCACACCCACTTGAAAACCATGGAATTCACTTTCACTGACACTTCCATCACTGTTAGAGCTATCACTTGGGAACAAAAGACCTCCAATCCACCGAGGAGTGAGGTACTTCTTACCGAGACACATGATGAAAATGGACTACCAAGATGGCGTTCCCACATTGCACCACTGAGTCCCAGATTTTTTCACAGGGTGCACACCCACCATTCAGACCCTTTCTCTCTCTCATGTAGGCCTACCAGCTTTCTCTTGTTTGATTTGAAGCCGCTAGAATTTACGCATATTAATACATCTGAAACAGTGGCATGTAAAGCGTGTATATACGACCGAAACAGTCAAAGGGTTAATAGTGTTATAATATGAGAGTTCAGGATTACAAATAAACACTACAGTTTATACTCTTTACTCTAAATATACAGTATTCTGTATAGAAACATAAGGAATTTCTATCTTTGTAGTCTTTGGTACAGATACAGTGGACCCCCGCATAACGATCACCTCCGAATGCGACCAATTATGTAAGTGTATTTATGTAAGTGCATTTGTACGTGTATGTTTGGGGGTCTGAAATGAACTAATCTACTTTACAATATTCCTTATGGGAACAAATTCGGTCAGTACTGGCACCTGAACATACTTCTGGAGTGAAAAAATATCGTTAACCGGGGGTCCACTGTATATACATCTTACAATAATAAATTATAATTAACTTGTCATTACCCTGTAGTGCATCAGGAGTCAATGTTGCTGCATTCTTCTCATGTCTCACGACACTACCAGTCCTAGTATCACGACGCCTACTTCTCCGTGTCACAAGACACCCTTGACTTTGTGTACTGACGCTCCTTCTTTACCGTGCCACCTGACACCCTCTTCTCTGTGTCACACAACACTCCTCTACCATGTCACCTGACACCCTTTTCTCTGTGTTGCACGCCACTCCTTCTCTACTGTGTCACATGACACCCTTTTCTCTGTGTCTTGCACACCTTCACTACCATGTCACATGACACCACTTTATCCCCTTGTCATAACACTCCATCTCTGTATTTCCTTTTCTTCGCAGCATCTGGCCCTTCAAAACTCGCTGGGTTACATGACCCTTGTGTGTCGTGCCACCTGACACTCACCGGGTTACCACACCTTGAACCTTACTATACTTCTCTGTCAGTGTCACCTGACACACAATGCTCACAGGGTACAACACACACCCTGGCTTTCCACAGTACTTGTCTGTCACAACGCTCACAGGGTACAACACACACCCTGGCTTTCCACAGTACTTGTCTGTCACAACGCTCACAGGGTACAACACACACCCTGGCTTTCCACAGTACAGTGGTCCCTCGTTTTTCGTAATTAATCCGTTCCTGGAGGTGCTACTATTATCGAAATCTACAATTTTCGAATAAATTTTCCCCATAAGAAATAATGTAAATACAATTAATCCGTTCCCGACTCCCAGAAGTATCAACAACAATTTTTTTTTTACCTTTAAGATAGATTTACATGCACAAAAGGATGAACATTCAACATGACAGTTACCTTTATTGAAGGTTGTAATTGATGAATGGAAGACAGGGAGGAGAGGTTATTGTTTGAACATAAGAACATAAGAATGGAGGAACACTGCAGAAGGCCTACTGGCCCATACAAGGCAGGTTCTTATCAAAACGACCTCTATCCAAAGCTACCCACGAATTGACTCCCGTACCCAATGACACTAATCAAACCCAGCCCCTCCCACTCATATATTTGTCTAATCTCTTCTTAAAGCTACCCAAGGTCCTAGCCTCTATCACCCCACTGGGAAGATTGTTCCACGCATCCACAACTCTGTTAGAAAACCAGTACTTACCTATGTCCTTTCTAAATTTAAATTTATCCAACTTAAATCCATTATTTCTGGTTCTTACCTGGTTCAACACCCTCAATACCTTATTAATATCTCCTTTGTTTATGCCCATCATCCACTTATACACCTCAATGATATCTCCTCTCATTCTACGTCTCTCCAGAGAGTGGAGATTTAAGACTTTAAGCCTATCTTCATACGTGAGATTCCTTACACAGTAAATCATTTTAGTCATTCTTCTCTGTATGTTCTCCAATGAGTCTATATCCATCCTGTAGTAAGGAGACCAAAACTGAGCAGCATAATCTAAATGAGGCCTCACCAGTGATGTATAGAGCTGTAAAATAACTTTTGGGCTTCTGTTACTTATACTTCTTGAGATAAATCCAAGTAATCTGTTTGCCTTGTTGCGCACACTTAGGCACTGCTGCCTTGGCTTTAGGTTTCTTCTTACCATGACTCCCAAGTCCTTTTCACACTGTATGATGAAGCTCTACTTCACCTAGTTTATAGCTTCGAAGGGGAATCCCCATCCATAAGGACTCTAGGTCACTTCAGGGGTCACTTACCTAGCTTAAATATAGATTTACATGCAGAAAAGAATGCCAAATAAGTGTAAAGCACTAATAAAATGTATAAATGAACATTTAATAGGGGTAGTTGATAAGTGGAATGGTCTGCCTAGTAGGGTGATCAAAGATAAAACATTGGTTAGTTTCAAATTTAGGTTGGATAAATACATTAGTGAGAGGGGTTGAGTTTGAATCGGTCTTGCACATGAGTAAATAGGTTTATCAAAGTTAAGACACTTGTGCAACATCTGGATATCTTTATTGTAGAAGTTTCGCCATCCAGTGGCTTTATCAATACAGATTCTAGGACATAATAGGAAGACAGTAGAACTATATACAAAAGATGAGGTAATCAGTCCCTCGGCCTTGGTGTTAGTGTCCACCATGAAGCTGTGAACACTAACTCCAAGGCCGAGGGACTGATTACCTCATCTTTTGTATATAGTTCTACTGTCTTCCTATTATGTCCTAGAATCTGTATTGATAAAGCCACTGGATGGCGAAACATCTACTACAATAAAGATATCCATATGTTGCACAAGTGTCTTAACTTTCATCTTGTCGGTATTGCATACCTGTCTTGCACAGGTTTATCAAAGCTTACTGCTTGGGTATAGCAGTTATGCTGTTAGTGGGTTGGATTTGTGAAGGACCGGCCTAGTATGGGCCAACAGGCCTATTGCAGTGTTCCTCCTTTCTTATGTTCTAAAAGCTATGGCTGGATAAATATGTACATGAGTGAGAGGGGTTGAATTTGAGTCGGACTTGCACCTGAGCTTATTGCTTGGGTAGCATTTGTTCTGTTAGTGGGTTGGATTTGTGAAGGACCTGCCTAGTATGGGCCAGCAGGCCTGTTGCAGTGTTCCTACTTTCTTAAGTTCTTATGTTCTTATTTAACATCACACTTACCAGTAGGGTGATAGAGGCTAGGACCTTGGGTAGCTTTAAGAAGAGATTGGACAAATATATGAGTGGGAGGAGCTGAGTTTGATTTGTGTCATTGGGTATGGGAGTAAATTCTTGGGTAGCTTTGTGTAGAGGTCATTTTGATAAGGACCTGCCTTGTATGGGCCAGTAGACCTGCAGTGTTCTTCCATTGTTATGTTCTTAGTAGGAAGGATTGTAAAGGACCTGCCTAATATGGGCCAACAGGCCTACTGCAGTGTTTCTCCTGTCTTATGCTCTTATTGGAGACTTGTTTGTGTGACGGAGGGATGGCAAGTTTATTGTTGGAGAATATGACAGTAATATCAGCTCTACAGCTTATTTATCTATCACAATTCAACTAATATGACATAATAAACAATATTAATAACATAGAAACATGGAATATACTCTAGAATGAATAAAATAAGTCATTATGTATGTCACGAGAGGTGTTGTGCTGTGTTGTTGTTGGGTATATAATGGCCACTGAGAGTAAGCCGTCCATACATATTCGATACGTATCACGTTCACTGCAGAGACGCGACACACCAAAGCACTACTTACTCATGATGCATTACTCTAACAGAGTAAAGATCAAACCAGCAAGTGGCACAACCAATGAGTCGTCCAAACTAGCACTTGCAGCTGTCGTTAGTGGCAGGCTGCAAGTCAAATGTAATGCGATTTTATCGCTCAAGGAGGCCTTTGTTGTAATAAAGTTGGTAGAATTACCGACAATATGTAAAGTAAAAGGACACAAGTGCAACTAATGTGACATTTATTGTGGCAACGTTTCGCTCTCCAGGAGCTTTATCAAGCCATTACAAACAATACATGGACACAGAGGGTATATAAAGGCTCAGAGTGAGGTGAATACTAGTGAGGACAAAATCCAAGCACCAAGAACCAGTCAATGCAGGAGTTTACACTATACCCTGTGGAGGCTGTGACAAGATTTACGTAGGTGAAACAGCCAGAAACCTCGACACCCGCCTCAGTGAACACATTTACGCATGTAGGAACGATAACCTGAACAACGCCTGTGTACAACACCAAAATTCCACCAATCATCTCATGAAATTCAGAGACGCCCAATTAGTGATCAAAGAAACTAATTTCCGCAGACGCAAGTGCCTCGAATCAGCACTGATCGCTGTTTCGAATACAATTAAACAAAACAACGGCAGCTTCACCATCTCCGAAGTCTTAGCAAGAATCCTCCTGAAAACAGTAAACCCTGCCACACATAGTCTCTCCTGTTATACTACACAAAGCACAGAGAGTGAACACTGAAACAAGCTACCTCATTCCAGTTTATATTTGTCCAACCTATTTTTATGTTACCCAAGTAATAGCTTTTATATCCTTTTTCTCATGTACGAATTAATTGCTCTACCATATTGTATTACTTTTGTCACTACCACTACTACTACTACTACCACTAGTGAACATCGAAATGGTACCTCACTAGTATTCACCTCACTCTGAGCCTTTATATACCCTCTTTGTCCATGTATTGTTTGTAATGGCTTGATAAAGCTCCTGGAGAGCGAAACGTTGCCACAATAAATGTCACATTAGTTGCACTTGTGTCCTTTTACGAGGCCTTTGTTGTCGTCTGTACAGGCGACACAGAGGCTGAGAAACTACTTACCACTACTGCTACTACAACTCTACGAGACCAGGGATTTCTTATCTTGACTTCCCCAGCACTGAGGGCCAGGAGAACTGTGTTCCTCAAGCGACTCGACAACCTTATCACTGTACAGGCCACTGAAGAAATCAAGTCATCTATTGAAGCAAAGAACCCTTGGGCCAAGGTGGACTTCATTACTAAAATACCCAGTGCTTCATCCATGCTGAAGGTCACCTTCAGTGACGTCAACATGGCAGCCAGAGCTCTCGCTGAGGGCCTGGCTATTCACTACTTCCACATCAACCCAGCCTTCATCGAAGCAGAGAAATTCCAACGTATCTCACAGTGCTATAATTGTTACTCATAGTTACACACCACAAATGATTGTCCTACCAAGGACAAGAAGTTCTGCTCCACCTGTGGCCGTGAGGGTCATGACTTCAAGAATTGCACTACTGCTTCACCACCTAAATGCTTGAACTGCAAGAATGACCATCATACTCTTGCTGCCAGGTGCCCTACCAGAAGAGACATACTCAAGAAACAACAACAAAAGAAACCCAACCCACAAGCAACCACATATTCTGCTATCGCCAAGCTTCAAGCAGACACTACCAAGATACTACATGCCACGCAAGCTTCTCCCACCACTTCCCTGCCAGCACCTACTGCCGACTCCACCAAGATTCTTTATTGCATTATGTATGCTCATGTACAGAATGCAGCTGAGCCTGGTTCCTTCAACACCACCATCAATGAACTTTTCAAACTAAATAATATGCCTGGCCTCACATTCCCTGCATCACCACCTTCCACTGAGAGCCTAAAATCTACTGCAAATATTACCAGCATCACTGCTGCTCCACCGCTGTCACAACCTCCACTAGACACAGAGATGGACCAATCAGAGACCACTGAGACGTAGGCAAACCCCACCAATGAGAGTCCACTACCGCTTGCATCCACTGCTAGAGCAACTGACCAGTCGGAAATCTCGCCCTCACCAGTTCAGCCACCAGCCAAGAAAGCAAAAACACAAGAAACTGCGGATGCACATCACGGTGCCACTGTCACTGACACTGCTGCACCACAACAAGTCCGATGCCTGAAGGGTGTATACTTCTACACAACCAAGCAGTATAAGAACAGAATGCTGCCTTCAGAAATCTATCAGCACCTCCAGAACGGAACAGTCAAGCATACTTACGACCAAGCTGTTACATACAGCACTGCAGACATGACCAGACTACTCACTGCCAACACCCAACACCTTGTGGAAGTCCAGTACACCTCAAAGAGGAAATTCAGGATGCTTCAGAATGGGGACCATGAAGATGGTACCCTCCTCTAGCACGACTATCCATGACCATTCACCTTGAAGATAAGTTTCCCAGCACTTTGCTGTCCGCTAAAGCTGGGGTGTGGTTCCAATCGACCTTGTAACTGCTGCCTCTGCCCGACTTCGCTTCTCTTCGGGGAAGTCAGCGCAAGATAGAAGACGACGACACCCTCCAACCAGAGGACCAAGAAAGAAGAAAGAAGATGATCGTCACCCCCCACCCGGGGGGCCACTGCCGGGTCACCATCTGGAGAAGACCCGGGCCAGAAGTACTGGCGAATCAACATGAATGAATAAGAGCATAAGAACATAAGAATGGAGGAACACTGCAGAAGGCCTACTGGCCCATGCAAGGCAGGTCCTTATCAAAACGACCTCTACCCAAAGCTACCCAAGAAATAACTCCCGTATCCAATGACATCAATCAAACCCAGCCCTTCCCACTCATATATTTGTCCAGTCTCTTCTTAAAGTTACCCAAGGTCCTAGCCTCTACCACCCCACTGGGAAGACTGTTCCACACATCTACAAATCTGTTAGAAAACCAGTACTTACCTATGTCCTTATTAAATCTAAATTTATCCAACTTAAATCCATTATTTCTGGTTCTTACCTGGTTCGATACCCTCAGTGCTTTATAAATATCTCCCTTGTTTATGCCCGTCATCCACTTATAGACTTCAATGATATCTCCCCTCATTCTACGCCTCTCCAAAGAGTGGAGATTTAAGGCTTTAAGTCTATCTTCATACAGGAGGTTCCTTACACAGTAAATCATTTTAGTCATTCTTCTCTGTATGTTCTCTAATGAATCTATATCCATCCTGTAGTAAGGGGACCAAAACTGAGCAGTATAATCTAAATGAGGCCTCACTAGTGATGTATAGAGCTGTAAAATAACTTTTGGACCTCTGTTACTTATACTTCTTGAGATAAATCAAAGTAATCTGTTGGCCTTGTTGTGTACACTAAGGCACTGCTGTCTTGGCTTTAGATTTCTACTTACCATGACTCCCAAGTCTTTTTCACGTTCTGTATGATCAAGCTCTACTTCACCTAGATTAAAGCTTCGAGGGTTATTTTCATTACCAAGGGCAAGTACCTTACACTTATCCACATTGAACTTCATCTTCCACTTTTCAGACCAACACATTAATTTGTCCAAATCGTCCTGGAGCTCATTGATATCCTCCTCAGAGTGAATTATATGACCTATCTCTGTATCATCAGCAAACTTACTCATGTCACTCGTAATCCCTTCATCAAGGTCATTAATGTAAATTATGAACAAGAGAGGGCCTAAAACTGATCCTTGTGGAATGCCACTAGTAACTAAGCCCCATTCTGACTTGAACCCATTAATGGAAACTTTCTGCTTTCTATTGGTAAGCCATGCCTCAATCCATGCTACAACTTTACCTCGTATACCATTAGCTGCCACATTTCTTAAGAGTCTCTTGTGAGGTACTCTATCAAAGGCTTTACTAAAATCCAAATAAACAATATCATATTCTTTATCACTGTCTACTGCCTCAAATGTTCTATTGAAGAACGTCAGTAAGTTTGTCAGGCAGGAACGACCTCTCGTTAGAGCTATCAATATGACAGTTAAGAGCTATCAATAGGACAGTTTTCTGAGCACAATACATGCTGCTCAAAGAACGTTTATCCCTTACAAGGAAATTAGATCAAATAGAAATGACCCAAAATGGATGAATAATAGGCTGAAATATCTACTAGGGCATAAGAAAGGAATTTATAGGCGTATCAAAAGAGGCGAGGGTCATCTTATGAATCAGTATATTGACATTAAGAGGGACATTAAAAAGGGGATAAGAAAAGCTAAAAGGGACTATGAAATTAAAGTTGCTAGGGATTCTAAAACTAACCCAAAAAGTTTTTTCCAGGTCTATAGAACAAAAGTCAGAGATAAGATAGGTCCCCTTAAAAATAACTATGGGCATCTTACTGACAAAGAGAATGAAATGTGCTCGATTTTAAATAATTATTTTCTCTCGGTTTTTACACAGGAAGACACTAATAATATTCCGGTAATTAATTTTTATAGTGGATCAGAAGAAGATAAATTATGTAACATCACAGTCACTAGTGAAATGGTTGTGAAGCAGATAGACCGACTGAAGCAAAATAAGTCACCGGGTCCTGATGAGGTTTTTTCAAGGGTTCTAAAGGAATGCAAAATGGAAGTCTGTGAACCATTAACTAATATTTTTAATTTATCTCTTCAAACAGGTGTAGTGTCTGATATGTGGAAGATGGCTAATGTAATTCCTATTTTTAAAACAGGGGACAAGTCGTTACCGTCAAATTACCGCCCAATAAGCCTGACCTCAATTGTAGGCAAATTACTAGAGTCAATTATAGCTGAGATTCTAAGAAGCCATCTCGATAAGCATAGCTTGATTAATGATACTCAGCATGGATTCACAAGTGGCCGGTCTTGTCTAACTAATTTATTAACTTTCTTCAGTAAAGCTTTTGAGGTTGTTGACCACGATAAAGAATTTGATATTATTTACTTAGATTTTAGTAAGGCATTTGATAGAGTTCCTCACCAAAGACTGGTGAAGAAAGTAGCAGCTCATGGCATTGGGGAAAGGGTGCTCTCGTGGATCGAATCATGGCTCACAGACAGGAAGCAAAGAGTGTCCATAAATGGGGTTAAATCCGAGTGGGGATCAGTAACAAGTGGCGTTCCACAGGGATCAGTCTTGGGCCCGTTGTTGTTTATAATATATATCAATGATCTTGATGAGGGTGTTACTAGTGATATGAGCAAATTCGCCGATGACACGAAGATAGGTAGGATAATTGATTCAAACATTGATGTTAGGGAACTTCAGGAGGATTTAGACAAACTCTACTCTTGGTCAGAAAAGTGGCAGATGCAGTTCAATGTAGATAAATGCAAGGTTTGAAGCTCGGGAGTGTCCATAACCCTAGCACTTATAAGTTAAATAATGTAGAACTTAAGAATTGAGATATGCAACACATGGGAATCTTTATTGAAGAAACGTTTCGCCACACAGTGGCTTCATCAGTCCAATACAAAGTTGAAGTAGGTAAGGAGAGTAGAAGTTTGAGGTAATCAGTCCCTCAACCTTGAATCGATGTGTTCAGTCCATCACTCTTGTAGGAAATGCAGCATAGGGCCAGAGAGGTGGCTTATATACTGCAGAACGGTGAGGTGAAGCAGGAGGAGGCGGGATCACAGTGGGACCTGCCACTAGTGTAAGTAGGTCGTCGTCCAAAGGTTGGGCAAGCGTTGAAGTCTTTGTACCAAGATCCCATGATGTTGCTGTGTCTGACAGATGTGATGAATGGTTTTGAAAAACCGACAAGCTGAAGAATTGAGACACTTATGCAACACATGGGAATCTTTATTGAAGAAACGTTTCGCCACACAGTGGCTTCATCAGTCCAATACAAAGTTGAAATCGGTAAGGAGAGGAGAAGTTTGAGGTAATCAGTCCCTCAACCTGGAATTCAACGCTTGCCCAACTTTTGGACGACGACCTACTTACACTAGTGGCAGGTCCCACTGTGATCCCGCCTCCTCCTGCTTCACCTCACCGTTCTGCAGTATATAAGCCACCTCTCTGGCCCTATGCTGCATTTCCTACAAGAGTGATGGACTGAACACATCGATTCCAGGTTGAGGGACTGATTACCTCAAACTTCTCCTCTCCTTACCGATTTCAACTTTGTATTGGACTGATGAAGCCACTGTGTGGCGAAACGTTTCTTCAATAAAGATTCCCATGTGTTGCATAAGTGTCTCAATTCTTCAGCTTGTCGGTTTTTCAAAACCATTCATCACAAATGTAGAACTTAGCCATACAGGTTGCGAAAAGGACTTGGGGGTTATGGTAAGCAGCAACCTTAAACCAAGACAGCAATGCCTTAGCGTGCGTAATAAAGCAAATAGATTACTGGGATTTATATCAAGAAGTGTAAGCAACAGAAGTCCAGAGGTCATACTGCAGCTTTATACATCATTAGTAAGGCCTCACCTAGATTATGCAGCACAATTATAGTCTCCATATTACAGAATGGACATAAATTCGTTAGAAAACATTCAGCGTAGGATGACTAAATTAATACATAGCATTAGAAATCTTCCTTATGAAGAAAGATTGAAGACTCTTAAGTTACATTCACTTGTTAGACGAAGAATGAGGGGAGACCTGATCGAAGTGTATAAGTGGAAGATAGGTATTAATAAAGGGGATATTAACAAGGTCTTGAGGATATCTCTCCAAGAGAGAACCCGCAGTAATGGATTTAAATTAGATAAGTTTAGATTTAGAAAGGACACAGGAAAGTATTGGTTTGGAAATAGGGTAGTTGATGAGTGGAACAGTCTACCTAGTTGGGTTATTGAGGCTAGGACTTTGGGTAGTTTCAAATTTAGGTTGGATAAGTACATGAGTGGGAGGGGTTGGATTTGAGTGGGGCTTGCATATCAGAGCTTATTTCTTGGGTGGCATTGAAAATTGGGTTGGTCAAATGTTTGTTAGTGGGATGAATTGTAAAGGACCTGCCTAGTATGGGCCAACAGGCCTGCTGCAGTGTTCCTCCTTTCTTATGTTCTTATGTTCTTATTAATATCCCCTTTATTAATACCTATCTTCCACTTATACACTTCAATCAGGTCTCCCCTCACTCTTCGTCTAACAAGTGAATGTAACTTAAGAGTCTTCAATCTTTCTTCATAAGGAATATTTCTAATGCTATGTATTAATTTAGTCATCCTACGCTGAATGTTTTCTAACGAATTTATGTCCATTCTGTAATGTGGAGACCAGAACTGAGCTGCATAATCTAGGTGAGGCCTTACTAATGATGTATAAAGCTGCAGTATGACCTCTGGACTTCTGTTGCTTACACTTATCATCTGTTGACTGGGGTAACGAAGAGAGCTATCAGTATGACAGTTTTCTGAACACTATACATGCTGGTTTAGAAAGACACGTAAGCAAACACTATAACATATTTATTAGAAAACGTTTCGGTCCTGGGACCTTGATCACTTCTAACATACAGAGGTAGAAAGACATTATATATATAGGCAGAGAGTGAGATGTGACACACGTGACCTGAGGAATGTCATAAGAACATAAGAATGGAGGAACACTGTAGAAGGCCTACTGGCCCATGCGAGGCAGGTCCTTATCGAAACAACCTCTACCTATGATGAGGACAGGTAGACGATAAAATCATGTGACTCCTGTGTTGTTGGGTTGGTGCTGCTTAAGTATCATGTATGCCAATGTTTTTGAAATTTTGTAGTTTCCAGTGTTGCGTTCTATAGTGTCGGTGACAGCGATTAGTGAGGCTTCTAGGCACCGTCGGCGTCTGAGGTCTGGTTCGGTGAGAACGAGTTGTGCCTCATTCCAGTTCATCAAATGCCCCGTGGAGTCTCTGTGGAGGACACAGGCGTATGTTACATCGTCTCTGTTAGAGGCATTTCGATGCTCATTCAGGCGGACTGCAAGATCTCTGCCTGTCTCGCCTACATATTTCTTGGGACAGAACCCACAGGGGATAGTGTAGACGCCTGCTGTAGAAATTTGAGGTGTGGGGCTGCGTTTCGTAGTGAGGTCTTTGATAGATGATGTGTTTATGGTGGAAACGTTGATGTTACTCATACCATTAACTAATATTTTTAATTTATCTCTTCAAACAGGTGTAGTGTCTGATATGTGGAAGATGGCTAATGTAATTCCTATTTTTAAAACAGGGGACAAGTCGTTACCGTCAAATTACCGCCCAATAAGCCTGACCTCAATTGTAGGGAAATTACTAGTCAATTATAGCTCAAATTATAAGAAGCCATCTCGATAAGCATAGCTTGATTAATGATACTCAGCATGGATTCACAAGAGGCCGGTCTTGTCTAACTAATTTATTAACTTTCTTCAGTAAAGCTTTTGAGGCTGTTGACGACGATAAAGAATTTGATATTATTTACTTAGATTTTAGTAAGGCATTTGATAGAGTTCCGCACCAAAGACTATTGAAGAAAGTAGCAGCTCATGGCATTGGGGGAAGGGTGCTCTCGTGGATCGAATCATGGCTCACAGACAGGAAGCAGAGAGTGTCCATAAATGGGGTTAAATCCGAGTGGGGATCAGTAACAAGTGGCGTTCCACAGGGATCAGTCTTGGGCCCGTTGTTGTTTATAATATATATCAATGATCTTGATGAAGGAATTACTAGTGATATGAGCAAATTCGTCGATGACACGAAGATAGGTAGGATAATTGATTCAAACGTAGATGTTAGGGAACTTCAGGAGGATTTAGACAAACTCTACTCTTGGTCAGAAAAGTGGCAGATGCAGTTCAATGTAGATAAATGCAAGGTTCTGAAGCTCGGGAGTGTCCATAACCCTAGCACTTATAAGTTAAATAATGTAGAACTTAGCCACACAGATTGCGAAAAGGACTTGGGGGTTATGGTAAGCAGCAACCTTAAACCAAGACAGCAATGCCTAAGCGTACATAATAAGGCAAATAGATTACTGGGATTTATATCAAGAAGTGTAAGCAACAGAAGTCCAGAGGTCATACTGCAGCTTTATACATCATTAGTAAGGCCTCACCTAGATTATGCAGCTCAATTCTGGTCTCCATATTACAGAATGGACACAAATTCGTTAGAAAACATTCAGCGTAGGATGACTAAATTAATACATAGCATTAGAAATCTTCCTTATGAAGAAAGATTGAAGACTCTTAAGTTACATTCACTTGTTAGACGAAGAATGAGGGGAGACCTGATCGAAGTGTATAAGTGGAAGATAGGTATTAATAAAGGGGATGAAGATTGAGACACTTATGCAGCATATGGGAATCTTTATTCAGGAAACGTTTCGCCACACAGTGGCTTCATCAGTCCAATACAAAGAGGAAGGCGTAAGGAGAGGAGAAGAATGAGGTAATCAGTCCCTCAACCTGGAGTCGATGTGCTCAGTCCATCAAACTTGTAGAATGAATGTACATTCTACAAGATTGATGGACTGAACACATCGACTCCAGGTTGAGGGACTGATTACCTCATTCTTCTCCTCTCCTTACGCCTTCCTCTTTGTATTGGACTGATGAAGCCACTGTGTGGCGAAACGTTTCCTGAATAAAGATTCCCATATGCTGCATAAGTGTCTCAATCTTCAACTTGTCGGTTTTTCAAACCATTCATCACAATAAAGTGTTATTAACAAGGTCTTGAGGATATCTCTCCAAGAGAGAACCCGCAGTAATGGATTTAAATTAGATAAGTTTAGATTTAGAAAGGACATAGGAAAGTATTGGTTTGGAAATAGGGTAGTTGATGAGTGGAACAGTCTACCTAGTTGGGTTATTGAGGCTAGGACTTTGGGTAGTTTCAAATTTAGGTTGGATAAGTACATGAGTGGGAGGGGTTGGATTTGAGTGGGACTTGCACATCGGAGCTTGTTTCTTGGGTGGCATTGAAAATTGGGTTGGTCAGATGTTTGTTAGTGGGATGAATTATGAAGGACCTGCCTAGTATGGGCCAACAGGTCTGCTGCAGTGTTCCTCCTTTCTTATGTTCTTATGTTCAAGTGCCCGGCGAGTATTCGTGGCAACATCGCCACATGGGAGTACTATGAACTGTTTAGGGGGCTGTTCCTTTACCTCTTCTAGATTTCATCAATCTAGTGGAACTTTGTGTTAATTTCAACTTCTTCAAGTATCAGGACAACTGTTACAAACAATGCTTTGGGATTGCAATGGGCAGCCCGCTCAGTGCTGTGCTTGCCAACCTCTTCATGGAAAACCTGGAGACAGAGAAATTCAGCACCCTCATTCCCAACACCGTTACCTGGCTTAGATACGTTGATGATATATTGATTTTCTATCTGAAACGTCTCAATATCCAGGCCCTTCTCAACAAGATCAATGCAGTTGAACCATCAATAAAGTTTACACTTGAACTCAAAAATGATGGCAAACTTCCTTTCCTCGACGTTCTACTGTGCAGATCTCCCGACAATGACAAACTTCTCTTCAAAGTGTATAGAAAACCTACCAACAAGGATGATCTTATACACTTTTATTCACACCAAGACACCCGCACTAAGAGAGGAGTCCTCATTGGCTTCTTCTTGAGAGCTCTTCGCATCTCCAGCCCTTGTTTTCTAGAAGAAGAATGCACTTACATAACACAAGCCTTTATACGTCTTCAGTTCCCATATTTCTTCATCCGAGATTGCAGACTCAAGGCACAAGCTATCCTCAACAAACCGCCCATGGAACAGCCCCCTAAACAGTTCATAGTACTCCCATGTGGCGATGTTGCCACGAATACTCGCCGGGCACTTGCTATGAGTAACATCAATGTTTCCACCATAAACACATCATCTATCAAAGACCTCACTACGAAACGCAGCCCCACACCTCTAACTTCTACAGCAGGCGTCTACACTATCCCCTGTGGGTTCTGTCCCAAGAAATATGTAGGTGAGACAGGCAGAGATCTTGCAGTCCGCCTGAATGAGCATCGAAATGCCTCTAACAGAGACGATGTAAGATACGCCTGTGTCCTCCACAGAGACTCCACGGGGCATTTGATGAACTAGAATGAGGCACAACTCATTCTCACCGAACCAGACCTCAGATGCCGATGGTGCCTAGAAGCCTCACTAATCGCCATCACCGACACTATAGAACGCAACACTTGAAACTACAAAATTTCAAAAACATTGGCATACATGATACTTAAGCAGCACCAACCCAACAACACAGGAGTCACATGATTTCATCGTCTACCCATCCTCATCATAGGTAGAGGTTGTTTTGATAAGGACCTGCCTCGCATGGGCCAGTAGGCCTTCTACAGTGTTCCTCCATTCTTATGTTCTTATGACATTCCTCAGGTCACGTGCATCACATCTCACTCTCCGCCTATATATATAATGTCTTTCTACCTCTGTATGTTAGAAGTGATCAAGGTCCCAGGACCGAAACGTTTTCTAATAAATATGTTATAGTGTCTGCTTACGTGTCTTTCTAAACCGCCTTCTTCAGTGTTCCTCCATTCTTATGTTCTTATGACATTTCTCAGGTCACGTGCGTCACATCTCACTCTCTGCCTATATATATAATGTCTTTCTACCTCTGTATGTTAGAAGTGATCAAGGTCCTAGGACCGAAACGTTTTCTAATAAATATGTTATAGTGTTTGCTTACGTGTCTTTCTAAACCAACTTGTCGGTATTTATTACCAAGGTTTATACCACTATACATGCTGCTCAAAGAACGTTTATCACTTATAAATAAATTAGATCAAATAGAAATGACCCAAAATGGATGAATAATAGGCTGAAATATCTACTAGGGCATAAGAAAGGAATTTATAGGCGTATCAAAAGAGGCGAGGGTCATCTTATGAATCAGTATATTGACATTAAGAGGGACATTATGGTATAAACCTTGGTAATAAATACCGACAAGTTGGTTTAGAAAGACACATAAGCAAACACTATAACATATTTATTAGAAAACGTTTCGGTCCTGGGACCTTGATCACTTCTAACATACAGAGGTAGAAAGACATTATATATATAGGCGGAGAGTGAGATGTGACGCACGTGACCTGAGGAATGTCATAAGAACATAAGAATGGAGGAACACTGTAGAAGGCCTTCTGGCCTCGCATGGGACAGTTTTTACACAGGAAGACTCTAACAATATTCCAGTAATTAATTTTTATAGTGGGCTAGAAGAAGATAAATTATGTAACATCACAGTCACTAGTGAAATGGTTGTGAAGCAGATAGACAGACTGAAGCAAAATAAGTCACCGGGTCCTGATGAGGTTTTATCAAGGGTTCTTAAGGAATGCAAAATGGAACTCTGTGAACCATTAACTAATATTTTTAATTTATCTCTTCAAACAGGTGTAGTATCTGATATGTGGAAGATGGCTAATGTAATTCCTATTTTTAAAACGGGACAAGTCGTTTCCGTCAAATTACCGCCCAATAAGCCTGACCTCAATTGTAGGCAAATTACTAGAGTCAATTATAGCTCAGATTCTAAGAAGCCATCTCGATAAGCATAGCTTGATTAATGATACTCAGCATGGATTCACTAGAGGCCGGTCTTGTCTAACAAATTTATTAACTTTCTTCAGTAAAGCTTTTGAGGCTGTTGACCACGATAAAGAATTTGATATTATTTACTTAGATTTTAGTAAGGCATTTGATAGAGTTCCGCACCAAAGACTGTTGAAGAAAGTAGCAGCTCATGGCATTGGGGGAAGGGTGCTCTCGTGGATCGAATCATGGCTCACAGACAGGAAGCAGAGAGTGTCCATAAGTGGGGTTAATTCCGAGTGGGGATCAGTAACAAGTGGCATTCCACAGGGATCAGTCTTGGGCCCGTTGTTTTTTATAATATATATCAATGATCTTGATGAAGGAATTACTAGTGATATGAGCAAATTCGCCGATGACACAAAGATAGGTAGGATAATTGATTCAAACGTAGATGTTAGGGAACTTCAGGAGGATTTAGACAGACTCTATTCTTGGTCAGAAAACTGGCAGATGCAGTTCAATATAGGTAAATGCAAGGTTCTGAAGCTCGGGAGTGTCCATAACCCTAGCCCTTATAAGTTAAATAATGTAGAACTTAGCCATACAGATTGCGAAAAGGACTTGGGGGTTATGGTAAGCAGCAACCTTAAACCAAGACAGCAATGCCTAAGCGTACGTAATAAGGCAAATAGATTACTGGGATTTATGTCAAGAAGTGTAAGCAACAGAAGTCCAGAGGTCATACTGCAGCTTTATACATCATTAGTAAGGCCTAACCTAGATTATGCAGCTCAATTCTGGTCTCCATATTACTGAATGGACATAAATTCGTTAGAAAACATTCAGCGTAGGATGACTAAATTAATACATAGCATTAGAAATCTTTCTTATGAAGAAATATTGAAGACTCTTAAGTTACATTCACATGCTAGACGAAGAATGAGGGGAGACCTGATCGAAGTGTATGAATGGAAGATAGGTATTATTAATGGGGATATTAATAAGGTCTTGAGGATATCTCTCCAAGAGAGAACCCGCAGTAATGGATTTAAGAACATAAGAATGGAGGAACACTGCAGAAGGCCTACTGGCCCATGTGAGGCAGGTCCTTATCAAAACGACCTCTACCTGATTTAGATTTAGAAAGGACACAGGAAAGTATTGGTTTGGAAATAGGGTAGTTGATGAGTGGAACAGTCTACCTAGTTGGGTTATTGAGGCTAGGACTTTGGGTAGTTTCAAATTTAGGTTGGATAAGTACATGAGTGGGAGGGGTTGGATTTGAGTGGGATTTGCACATCAGAGCTTATTTGTTGGGTAGCATAGAAAATTGGGTTGGGCAAATGTTTTGTTAGTGGGATGAATTGTAAAGGACCTGCCTAGTATGGGCCAACAGGCCTCCTGCAGTGTTCCTCCTTTCTTATGTTCTCATGTTCTTGATATAAATCCCAGTAATCTATTTGCCTTATTACGTACGCTTAGGCATTGCTGTCTTGGTTTAAGGTTGCTGCTCACCATAACCCCCAAGTCCTTTTTGCAATCTGTATGGCTAAGTTCTACATCATTTAACTTATAAGTACTAGGGTTATGGGCACTCCCAAGCTTCAGAACCTTGCATTTATCTACATTGAACTGCATCTGCCACTTTTCTGACCAAGAATAGAGTTTGTTTAAATCCTTCTGAAGTTCCCTAACATCGACGTTTGAATAAATTATCCTACCTATCTTTGTGTCATCGGCGAATTTGCTCATATCACTAGTAATTCCCTCATCAAGATCATTGATATACAGTGGACCCCCGGTTAACGATATTTTTTCACTCCAGAAGTATGTTCAGGTGCCAGTACTGACTGAATTTGTTCCCATAAGGAATATTGTGAAGTAGATTAGCCCATTTCAGATCCCCAAACATACACGTACAAACGGACTTACATAAATACACTTACATAATTGGTCGCATTCGGAGGTGATCGTTATGCGGGGGTCCACTGTATATTATAAACAACAACGGGCCCAAGACTGATCCCTGTGGAACACCACTTGTTACAGATCCCCACTCGGACTTAACCCCATTTATGGGCACTCTCTGCTTCCTGTCTGTGAGCCATGACTCGATCCAGGAGAGCACTTTTCCCCCAATGCCATGAGCTACCACTTTCTTTAACAGTCTATGGTGCGGAACTCTATCAAAAGCCTTACTAAAATCTAAGTAAATAATATCAAATTCTTTATCATGGTCAACAGCCTCAAAAGCTTTACTGAAGAAAGTTAATAAATTAGTTAGACAAGACCGGCCTCTTGTGAATCCATGCTGAGTATCATTAATCAAGCTATGCTTATCGAGATATCTTCTTATAATCTCAGCTATTATTGACTCTAGTAATTTGCCTACAATTGAATTCAGGCTTATTTGGCGGTAATTTGACATTAATGACTTGTCCCCTGTTTTAAAAATTGGAATTACATTAGCCATCTTCCACATATCAGACACTACACCTGTTTGAAGAGATAAATTAAAAATATTAGTTAATGGTTCACAGAGTTCCATTTTGCATTCCTTAGGAACCCTTGAAAAAACCTCTTCAGGACCCGGCGACTTATTTTGCTTCAGTCTGTCTATCTGCTTCACAACCATTTCACTAGTGACTGTGATGTTACATAATTTATCTTCTTCTAGCCCACTATAAAAATTAATTACTGGAATATTGTTAGTGTCTTCCTGTGTAAAAACTGAGAGAAAATAATTATTTAAAATCGAGCACATTTCATTCTCTTTGTCAGTAAGATGCCCATAGTTATTTTTAAGGGGACCTATCTTATTTCTTAGTTTTGTTCTATAGACCTGGAAAAAACTTCTTGGGTTAGTTTTCGAACCCCTAGCAACTTTAATTTCATAGTCCCTTTTAGCTTTTCTTATCCCCTTTTTAATGTCCCTCTTAATGTCAATATACTGATTCATAAGATGACCCTCACCTCTTTTGATATGCCTATAAATTCCTTTCTTATGTTCTAGTAGATATTTGAGCCTATTATTCATCCATTTTGGGTCATTTCTGTTTGATCTAATTTCTTTATATGGGATAAACGTTCTTTGAGCACCATGTATAGTGTTCAGAAAACTGTCATATTGATAGCTCTCTTCGTTACCCCAGTCAACAGATGATAAGTGTTCTCTAAGCCCATCGTAATCTGCTAAGCGAAAATCTGGGAATGTTACTGAGTTGTCGCTACTGTCGTATTTCCATTCAATGCTAAATGTAATTGATTTGTGGTTGCTAGCACCCAGTTCCTCTGATATTTCTAAATTATTAACAAGGGATTCATTGTTTGCCAGAACTAAGTCAAGCAGGTTATTTTCCCTTGTAGGTTCTGTCACAAACTGCTTCAAAAAACAATCCTGAACTACTTCTAAGAAGTCGTATTAATTCTAAATTCCCAGTCAAGAAATTCCAATCAATATGACTAAAGTTAAAGTCTCCTAGAATTACTACATTATCGTGCCTTGTGGCCTTAACAATTTCCTCCCATAGTAGTCTCCCTTGGTCCCTATCTAAGTTTGGGGGACGGTATATCACTCCTAAAATCAGTTTTTCATGCCTCTCTGAAAATTCTATCCAGACTCTGTATGTGTTACTTCAGACTTAATACCCATTTTTATGCAACAGTTCAAGCGATCTCAGACATACAGTGCCACCCCATTCCCCTTCCCGATACTTCTATCTACTTGGAACAATTTAAAACCCTGAATGTGACATTCCGCAGGTATGTCCCGACTTTTTGAATTAAACCACGTCTCAGTTAAGGCAAATACATCAATGTTACCTGCACTAGCAACTAATCTCAACTCGTCCATCTTATTCCTAGCAGTACGGCTATTAGCATAATAAACATTGAAAGACTCTCCTTTCTCTTTACACTTCCTGCTCATTTCTGTTTTTCTACTAAACCTATTACTGTCCTTGTCACCCAGTGTCACTGGCTTTTCAATATCAGCCTCGTTCTGCTTATTACTAGTTCCCCTAGAACTCATAATATTACTACACTGGGACTTCACTGTTTTCCTGCCAAAACCCATACCACTAACTATTCCTAGTTTAAAGTCCTAACAGCTCCCTCCACTGCAGTTGCCAGTGCTCCCACCCCAGACCTAGATAAGTGAACCCCATCCCTGGCATACATGTCATTTCTGCCATAGAAGAGGTCCCAGTTGTCAGTGAATGTTACCGCATTTTCCTTACAGTATTTATCCAGCCAGCAATTGACACCAATTGCCCTGGACAACCATTCATTTCCATCTCCTCTCCTTGGCAAAATACCACATATGACAGGGTTCCCACCCTTCCTCCTAATTATTTCTATTGCTGACCTATACCTGCTAATCAGGTCTTCACTCCTATGTCTGCCAACATCGTTGCCTCCAGCACTGAGACAGATAATAGGATTGCTCCCATTACCTCTCATGATGTCATCCAGATGGCTAACAATATCCTCCATCCCAGCCCCAGGAAAGCAAACTCTCTGTCTCCTACTCCTGTCCTTCAAGCAGAATGCCCTATCCATATACCTAACTTGGCTATCCCCAACAACAACAATATTCTTACCTTCCTTGGTGTCGTTCGTCGTGACGTTCCCAGTAGTCGACTCGCATTCGTCGGGTAGCACTGAGAATGTATTAGATGTTTCCACAACAGTTTCCACGGCAGTCTCTTTCTTCATCGTTTCTACCTTTCCATTCGTCTTCTTGATCGTCAACTTCTGTGGAGAAATTTTCTCCAGGAGGGGGGTATCAGCCCCCTTCAGCCCCTTTCAGCCCTTTCAGCCTTGAGGGGCCCAGCCCTCTCAGAAGAGGCAAGCGTCTTGTTTACTGCTACAGTGAGTAATTGATCACAGATGCCGTACGAGTATGCGATGTGGTCAAGTGACCGCTGCTCCTTGCAGTCCAGTGTTGCAAAGCGTAGTTTAATAAGAGACAGTGCATCTCTTACTTTAGCAGGCCAATTAAGGAAAATCCTGCTCCCACTTTATTACCATGGTAAAGATAGTGGACATTGTTGTCTATGCTTAAGACAGCAAGAATCAAACATTCTGCTTTGCTTCATCGAGGAAGTGGCAAGGAAGTAAAAGTACTAGGTCAGCTTTTTTTTTGTGCTGGGGGCAGTGATGGCGTGGGGCGTCGTGGCATCTTCAGATTACTTTTGACTCTACTGAGAGTGACACTGACGCCAGGATAACGAACAAAGAGCAATCTGTGTGTTAGTGTGAACAAAGTACAGTGGACCCCCGCATACCGGACGCCTTGCATAACGGACAATCCACATACCGGACGCTTTGATCGCTAAAATTTTGCCTCACATACTGCCCAAAAACCCGCTCAGCGCCCTTCGTCCGAGACGCGTCCAATGTGCGGCCTGAGCCACGCTCACATGTTCCACCGGTGGCATTGTTTACCAGCCAGCCTCCGCGGTAACATCCAAGCATACAATCGGAACATTTCGTATTATTACAGTGTTTTTGGTGATTTTTTTTCTGGAAAATAAGTGACCATGGGCCCCAAGAAAGCTTCTAGTGCCAACCCTACAGCAATAAGGGTGAGAATTACTATGGAGATGAAGAAAAAGATCATTGATAAGTATGAAAGTGGAGTGCGTGTCTCCGAGCTGGCCAGGTTGTATAATAAACCCCAATCAACCATCGCTACTATTGGTGGTACAGCTGCTGCTGCTGCTGTATCACCGTCAGCTGCTGCTGCACTGTCAGCTGCTGCTGCAGTCAGCTGCTGCTGCACTGTCAGCTGCTGCTGCACTGTCAGCTGCTGCTGCTGTACCACCGTCAGCTGCTCCTGCTGCTGTAGTACCGTCTGCTGCTGCTGTAGCATCGTCTGCTGCTGCTGTAGCATCGTCTGCTGCTGCTGTAGCATCGTCTGCTGCTGCTGTAGGATCGTCTGCTGCTGCTGTAGCATCGTCTGCTGCTGCTGTAGCATCGTCTGTTGCTGCTGTAGCATCGTCTGTTGCTGCTGTACCACCGTCAGCTGCTGCTGCTGCTGTAGCATCGTCTGCTGCTGCTGCTGCTGTAGCATCGTCTGCTGCTGCTGTAACATCGTCAGTTGCTGCTGTAGCATCGTCTGCTGCTGCTGTAGCATCGTCTGTTGCTGCTGTACCACCGTCAGCTGCTGCTGCTGCTGTAGCACCGTTGTTGGTGTGGCTTATTGAGAATACCAAGAAACAATTAACCCCAGAGGATTTGCCACCCAGGATAGCCCAAAAAAGTCAGTGTCATCGAAGACTGTCTAACTTATTTCCATTGGGGTCCTTAATCTTGTCTCCCAGGATGCAACCCACACCAGTCGACTAACACCCAGGTGAACAGGGAAAATGCCTGGAACTAGTGCTCATATTGGTGAATTTAGAGCCAGCAAAGGTTGGTTTGAGAGATTTAAGAATCGTAGTGACATACACAGTGTGATAAGGCCTGTTCTGGAAGAAAATACCAAACAGGACCTACAGTACTCAGGAGGAAAAGGCACTCCCAGGACACAGTGTCTCATCAGTCATTGCTGCATCTTCAATAAAGGTAAGTGTCATTTATTCTTCATTTAGTAGAGTAGTACATGCACAATATATATTGTGCATGTACTACTCTACTATTGTGCATGTATCCTTCTCTTTGTGTGTAGGAAAATGTATATTTCATGTGGTAAAATTTTTTTTTTCAAACTTTTGGGTGTCTTGCACGGATTAATTTGATTTCCATTATTTCTTATGGGGAAAATTCATTCGCATACCGAACATTTCGCATAACAGCCAGCCCTCTTGCACGGATTAAGGTCGCTATGCGGGGGTCCACTGTATCTCACAAAACACAATAAACACTTACAGAGAAGTGTGATCAGCTTCTTTAGTGATAAGATTGTGAACAATAAAGACAAATCTTGTGGAACATAGTGTACCAGTGTGCGTTTTCCTAGACTATAGAAGACGTGGACATCCAAGGACACTTCAGCTTCTATCAAGTCACCGATACCTGTCGAAAGTGTGAAGAACACCATAGCTCACGCTACAAGAGCAAGGTAGGTTACGAATTTCTTGTAGTACGTGGGACTGCGCAGTTCTTGAGTCGCAAGGAGTTTGTAATCAACCTATAGTTGGCAGTAAGGTGCGGACTTTTGAGTCCAAACAAGTACGTAATTTATCAGCAATCAGTGAATGAAATATGCTGACATAACACCCCCTAGGGGTAATTTATAATCTTACAAATTATAAATCTTTACAGCCCGTTGAGAGATGACTTCGACAGCTTCTCAAGACCTCGTCTGCAGGGGCAGCTGTGCAGGCGATGAGTTGTCTTTCTACGTTAAGTACAAACTCTTTAAACTTAACTGGTAATGCCATTTCTCAACATAATTGGTCGTGCTCAAACTGGATAAAGGCCACACTGTGGTCCAAATATGTTGTACTACAGTGTACAAATAACCTACGAAAAAAGCTGTAAAACTAGTGTTTTACAATATAAATCATTATAAATGAGTCCCTCCAGACTCAATCACAGAGAATGGGCAGCCAAAAAAAAAAAAAAACGGGCGCTCACCCAGCATTCACCCAAAGAAAACGGGAGCTGGGTGACTCGCCCAATAAGAAAACGGGGGATAGCACCCTGCATCCACTGCTCCAAACTCGAAGAAGTGCTGACTAAGACAACAACCCAAGTGATGTTCGGTTTGTCTGAGTGTATATACACATAGTGTTTATAATGTTTATAGACAGCACACATAAGGGGGATTACCAACAGACCCCTGGCAGTCTTCAAGCTGGCACTGGACAAGCACCTAAAGTCAGTTCCTGATCAGCCGGGCTGTGGCTCGTACGTTGGTTTGCGTGCAGCCAGCAGCAACAGCCTGGTTGATCAGGGGCTGATCCACCAGGAGGCCTGGTCACAGACCGGGCCACGGGGGCGTTGACCCCCGAAACTCTCTCCAGGTAAACTCCAGGTAAACAGAAATTAAGAGACAAGATTGTGTTAAAGTTTGTTTCTTATAGATCTACCTGTTATATTAAAGGAACTTATATATAAAGTGTAAGCTTTCAAATATATATTAACAGTGACATTTATGTATGTGTAAGAAATATTCATGTGTGATTTACAGTTATACAGTGACATTTATAGTGTATAGTGAATGAAGTGTATAACATCATTATTTACGATTAATCATCGTGGTCAGGCTGACAGAGCAAACTCAAGCCATAAACACCAGCCACATGTACTGTGTACCCTTCATGGTCATTGACCCTGAGGTTAAGCTTAGTAGGTCAGTAGTGTCTGACTGATTATTGCTGACTTAAGCATAACAAAAACTCAGCTGTTTATAGCAGTACAGTGTTTTTTAAACACACTAAGTGTGGTGCTGGAATTTTCAGTATACCATTAAAATGGCTTGTTTGAAAACTCAGTTTCAGTCTTTACAGACTAAGATTACACAATTAGAAAATCTAATTTCAGTCTGTATAGGATTAACTCAAGATACAAACATAGATTTTGATGATCTTGAGGTCAAATTTTAATTATTTACACAACGTCTGGAAATAATTAATTCAGACTATACACATTATGAAAATAAATTTCTTGAATCAGATCCATCTGAGGATGAAATTAAAAATGTTTTGGAAACTTTTAGTAATGAACAATTAAGGTGGACAGGAGTACAGGCTATCTGCCGCAAAACTCTGTCACAGAGACCTACTGTAACTAGTGGTCAAACACCTGTTACACCTGTAACAACAACAAGTGTCCCATTACCAAGCTTACCTACATTGTCATTACCTATTTTCCAAGGTCATAATTATGAAGAATTCATTAGTGGTTTTCATTCCATAGTAAATTCACGAACTGACATAGATGAGATTGCTAAGTTCAATTACCTTAAATGTCTTGTGAAGGGAGAACCCTATGAACTGATTAAGTCATTTCCGGTGGTCAAAGGCAATTATCAAATAGCCTTACGTGTCTTAGCAGACAATTACTTCGATGCTGACAAGGCCAGAGTTAGACATGCAGTCTTAATATCAAGCTTGAAGCCACCCAAACATTGTTTTTCAGACTTACAGGCATTTAGAATCACATTAGACAATAGTCTCAGATCTCTAGGTGCTAAATATGACCTAAGGCAGTGTGATTGGTTTATCAGTGGTTTTGTACAAGATAAGTTGTCACCACAAACTATTGAACGATTAAATATTATGTTCAATAAACGCTATTTCACTTGTGAGGAAATTAGCAATGGTTTACAAACAATAGTTTCATGCATGCAAGCAACGAGACAAGATGAAAAATCCACAAATCCAGTGGATAACAAACCTTCAACTCAGTATAAAAAGAGTATACCTACTCCCACTAAACCACAGAATGGGAAATCCCATATAGGCATTTATCAAGCTGTGAATACAACAGACAGTAAACAGACTGTCGCACATAAACATACTCCAAAATGTGTACTTTGTGATGGAACACATTGGGCACAGTATTGTATTCAATACACATCAATGGAGGCACGTAAACAACGTGTTCATCAGCTGAAAAGTGTAGGTGAACACAAGGGAGGAAAATGCTCACTGAAGAAGTGTTTTAAATGCAAGGGTATGCATCATACAGCATTATGCCCAAATACTTTTGCTGAACAGCAGCAGACTTCCACAGAATCAGGAAGTCAACAAGCAACAGCATTAAATGTGAGAGATAAGTTTAAAGCAACTGCTCTCCCGATAGCTCGAGTTGAGTTATCTAATAAATTATACAAAACCAATGTGCTAACACTATTTGATCAAGGCTCACAAAGGTCCTTCATAAGAAGAACAGTGCTGCAGAAACTGAATAAACAACCCTATGCCAAAATACAGTTAGATATAGCTGTTTTTTTCCACAATTCTGGTAAACAGACATATGACCTAGCCAGAATCACTGTTGGTCTAGGAAACAGGAAAAAGACAGTAGAAGCTGTGGTAGTAGATGATTTGCCTAAGTCTGTGCAGATCCAGGGATTAAAAGAAACAGTTGCAGCACTGAAAGCAGCTAAGGTCAAGTTAGCCTGTCCTGACATACAGACAGACACTATTAGTCCAATTGATTTAATCATTGGAAGTGATTATTATCATTGTTTTGTGCAAAATATAGTAAGTAAACATGATGTTCACTTGCTGAAAACAGCAGGAGGTCACATGATATGTGGCCCCATTCCCTCTCAAAGTGGGAAAGAAGCTGATATTGATTCAGTGGAAAATGTACTAGTTACGAGAATAACCGCTGATCATGTACCACAGCAAAAATTATCATTACTGGAAGAAATGAATGAACCAGTTGATAAGTTGTGGGATTTAGATGCGATAGGTAGTGATGTAAATAAACCAAGCCCACAAGAGTCTCAGACTTATAACCAATATTTGGACACTGTCAAATATAAAGATGGACAGTATTGGGTTAGGTTACCATGGAAATTAAATCCACCACATCTGCCTAGCAATTATCACATGGCTTTCGGACAGATGAAAGCACAAATACATGAGCTTAGGAAGAATCCAGAGCTACTGACTGTCTATGATAATATCATACAAGAACAGTTGGACAATAAATTCATTGAGGAAATAGTCGAAGATAAGCTGAAGACAGAAGCTCATTATCTCCCGCACCATGGAGTCAGAAAAGATTCTGAAACCACTCCACTACGTGTTGTATATAATTGCAGCGCACGTGCAAATAAAGATGTAGCAAGTCTTAATGACTGTCTGATGACCGGACCCTCACTAACTGAGAAGCTTGGAGACGTGCTTATGAAATTTCGCACAAACCCATATGCTTACACGGCTGATATTTCCAAAGCTTTCTTAAGAGTAGGACTACAAGAAATAGAGATTATACTCGATTCTTGTGGCCTGAAAATCCACATGATCCTCAAAGTCCTGTGAAAACTTGTCGTTTCAAATCAGTATTATTTGGTGCAACATCCTCTCCATTCTTTTTTATTTATTTATTTATTTTCAATTTGAGCACACTTACAGAGGTACAAAAAAAATACAGATAAGAGCAGTATGCCAAAGCCACTTATACTATGCATAGCATTACGGGGTGGCTTAAAATTAACTTAAGATTAACTAAGCAATGATGAAATCAGTGATAAAACATTAATGTAAACAGATTACTATAAAGCACAAGTGAGTATTACAAAGACAGGTCATATGGTTGCATTCAGTTAGGTAGTGATTCTGTTAGGTAGTGTATTTAAAAAAATAATAAAGTTAGATTCGGTTTTAGGTTTAACATTTATGTGATATAATTGTGAGAAACATTTAAGATATACAATTTATAAGGTTCAGTTATTTAGTATTTATTTGGTTTTGGGTGAGTAAGTGATCTTTGAGAAGAGACTTGAATTTATAAACAGGTTGTGTTTCTTTTATATTTACAGGTAATGAATTCCAGATTTTAGGGCCTTTTATGTGCATTGAGTTTTTGCATAGTGTGAGATGGACACGAGGAACATCAAAGAGTGATCTGTGCCTTGTGTTATGGTCATGTGTTCTGTTGAGGTTGGCAAGGAGACGTTTGAGGGGAGGGTTAATATCAGAGTTAAGTGTTCTATGTATGTAATAGGTGCAGTAATAAGTATGGATGTTTTGTATGGTGAGTAGGTTTAGTGTATTGAATAATGGTGGAGTGTGCTGCCTGTAGTAACAATTTGTTATCATTCTAACTGCAGCCTTTTGTTGAGTAATTAGTGGTCTGAGATGGTTAATTGTTGTTGAGCCCCATGCACAAATTCCATAGGTGAGATAGGGGTAAATAAGAGAGTGATATAGGGCCAGGAGGGCTGACTGTGGAACATAGTATCGTATCTTCGATAGTATGCCTACAGTCTTGGAAATTTTCTTAGAAATTTGTTGTATATGTGTATGAAATTTGAGTCTATTATCAAGGTGGATTCCTAAGAATTTTCCCTCTGTTAGTTTTGTGATAGGTGATCCGTTTATCATTATGTTGAGAGGGACATCTGTAGCTCTGTTACCAAACTGAATGAAGTAGGTTTTGTCAATGTTTAGTGTAAGTTTGTTAGTCCTCATCCAGGTAGATATTTTCTGTAATTCGGTATTTACAGTATTGGCTAGCGTGACTGGGCTCAGGTGAGAGAAGACGTATGTAGTGTCATCTGCAAATAGTGTGGGTTTGAGTAATTGCGAAGCATTTGGAAGGTCATTTATGTATAGGAGAAAGAGAAGAGGGCCAAGGACACTTCCCTGTGGGACACCAACTGTAATTGGTTGCGCAGAAGAGTTTGCCCCATTTGCGTACACATATTGGCTTCTGTTGCTGAGGTATGACTTGAGGTAGTTGAGGGAGTGCCCTCTTATACCATAGTGTGACAATTTTACGTGGAGCAAGTCATGGTCAACTGTATCAAAAGCTTTACGTAAGTCAATGAAGATCCCCAGTGGGACTTCTTTTTTCTCTATTGCAGTGTATATATGTTCTAGCATGTGTAAAATAGCATCATTAGTATTTTTATTAGGCCTGAATCCAAATTGGCAGGGGTTGAGTATGTTTTGGGAGATAAGGTAGGAGTAGATTCGTTTATGAATTAATTTTTCAAAGATTTTTGAGAGAGGGTGTAAGTTGGATATTGGCCTATAGTTATTCAACTCTGTTTGGTCTCCTCCTTTGTGGATCGGGGTGACCCTTGCTATTTTGAGTACTGTAGGGAAGGTGGAGGATTCAATGGATTTGTTAAAGAGTGTTGCAATGATTGGTGATAGCACTCGTGACACTTTTTTGTATATAAAGGGTGGTAAGGTATTTAAATCTCCTGCCTTGTTTTTTAGTGCGTTGATAATAAGGGAGACTTCGTATGGGTTAGTCGGAGCTAGGAACAGAGTGTTCGGGTAGTTGCCGGTGAGGTAGTCATTTGGTGGGGTATCTGAGCTTGGGATTTTATTGGCAAGGTTTTGTCCTATAGTGGAGAAGAAATCATTGAGTCTGTTTGCTGTTTCTGTTGGTGGGAGTTGGGGTTCATCTGATTTTGCTAATTTTATTTCGCTATTTCGTGATATCTTTTTTGTTCCCAGAATTTCTGATAGGGTTTTCCAGGTCTTTTTTATATCACCTCGTAAGTTGGATAATCTGTTCTCATAATACAATTTTTTTGCCCTTCTTATCAGGCTGGTTAGGATTGACGAGTAACGTTTTGTTTGGTCTCTGGTTATGTGACCCATTCTGTACTGTTTTTCATATTGGTGTTTTGTATTTATGGATTTGAGAATGCTGGGTGTTAGCCAGGGACTGTTCAGTCTCTTTGCTGTCATCTGTTTAGTTTTTTAGGGCAGTGCTTGTTATAGAGGTATTGGGTTTTTTTTAGAAAATTATTAATACATTCGTCAATATCTGTATAGGTTTCTAGCTCGGTGTGCCAATCAATGTTTGCTATTGCTGTTGTGAAGTTATTAATGGCTGCCTCATTGTGAAGTCTGAAGGTGACTTTAGTAGTGTCTTGGGGTAGTTTACCAAGAGTTGTTATGAGGAAAGTAGGGTAGTGGTCTGTGGTATTATCTGTAATTATGCCTGATTTTAAAGGGGATATGGTGTTGGTCCAGATGTGGTCAAGTAGAGAAACACTAGTCTCTGTAACTCTTGTAGGTTTTGTTACTGTTGGTAGTAACATACAGTTACTCATTGTGTTTGTGAATTCAGTAACGTGTGGGTCCTGGTCTTGCAGGAGATTTATATTGAAGTCACCTGAGAGTAGTAAGTGATCTTTGTTCATGCGTGCATCAGTTATCATACTTCCTAGATTTTGACTAAATTGGCTAATGTTTGACTGTGGAACTCTGTAGATGTTTATCAATGTGAGAGGTTTTTGTAGGTACTTGGATTTGAATTTAGCTATTATATATTCCCCATGTTCATCCCTTGTGCAAGTATTAGTGATACATTCTAGTTGGTCTGAGTAGTATATGGCTGTGCCACCCCCTTGTTGGTCTGGCCTACAGTTGTGTATGGCTGTGTATCCAGGAATGGCATAGACATCTGTACTATCAGGCTTTAGCCAGGTTTCAGTTAGTGTAATGATGGACATATTGGCATGTAAGGAATTTAGTAATGCTATGAGGTCATCGTAATGCTTGCTTAAAGATCTGATATTGTAGTTAAAGATAGTTATGTTGTTGTTGGCACTGAGAAGTGCCTTTGATTGTTCTGCAGTGTAGTAATTACAGTAACTGTTTGATTCATTTAAGTCATTAGATAAGAGGTTGGTATCAGGATCAATGCTTGTAATCATAAGATTTGTAGTGAATCTATAGTTTGAATTAAGTATAAAAACAAAGTAAATAGTCTTAAGCTAGAAGCTACTCTAAATACACATTTGAAGAAATCTGAAAGTCCCTTCAAAGAAATCTTAAAGAAAAGTTTCTATGTGGACAATCTTCAAGGTACTGTAAATAAAGAGGAGGATTTGAAATCCTTATACAGAGAAGCTAACAAGGAGATGAAAGAAGCAAATATGCCTCTGAGGATGTGGAATACAAATTCAATGCAATTAAGGGAACTTATCAAAGAAGATTTCGCTGAAGCTGAAATTCCTGATTGCAACAATAAGCTGGGACTTAATTGGAACACACAGGAAGATACTTTGAGTCTCAAAAGGATAAGTAATAAATCATGCAGTATACTCACTAAACGTAGTTTACTATCAGAGGTATCACAATGTTTTGATCCTCTAGGACTTGTCTCACCAATTACCATAAAGGGTAAAATACTTATGCAAGATGCATGGAAGCTCAAAATTGGATGGGATGAGAAATTGCCTCTAGAAATGAGTCACGCATGGGATGAAATATCCAGGGAGTTTAAGCAACTTCATCAAATTAAATTTCCCAGATAAATAGGTCAAGAGGGAAACAAGTACACATTACATGTGTTCTGTGATGCGTCAGCCAGAGGTTATCGCGCTGTAGCTTACATGAGTAATGCTGAAGGAAGTACACTAATTACTTCAAAGGCCAGGGTCACACCCTTGAAGGTCAGAACTGTACCACAATTGGAACTGACGGCACTCTATGTAGGTACAAAATTAGCTGTCTATCTCAACAAAGTACTTGATCATCTCACTATCGAGAAAACCGTGATCTGGAGTGATAATGAAGCAGTTCTCCAGTGGTTAAGAAATAATAAGAGTAAGTTGGTCTATGTACAGAACAGAGTAGCAGAAATAAAAGAGATGCAGAGAGATTATCTCTTTCTCCATGTCTCTACCCAAGAGAATCCAGCTGACATGTTGTCACGTGGTGTCCCACTCAAGAAATTTGTGGATAATAAATTATGGCTCCACGGACCGAACTGGCTCTCTAATGAAAATAACTGGCCTCAGCAAAAAGCTCACATGATGCCAGAAGAAACAGTCTGCTTGAACACAGCAGAAATAAGTTGTGTAAATACTGCAGACACAGCAGAAATAGTCATTGATGGATCTAAATACTCATCTTTGGGTAAACTCTTAAGAGTTACAGCTCTTGTCTTTAAATTCATTAAAGGAATAAAACCTGATTATGAATGTCTTGAACCCATTAAATACTGGGTGAAACTAATACAGAAAGTTGTTTTCTCTACAGAATATAAATTTCTAGAAACACAAGATAAATCCGCAAAGAAACCTGTTATGATTAATTCTTTAGGACTTTATCTCGACTCAGAAAGGATTATAAGATGTCGAGGAAGAATTCATAATTCTTCACTACCTAAAGAAGCCATACATCCAATATTGATCCCCAAGAATCATTGGCTAACAAAACTGATTGTGCAGAATGCCCACAGTAACGTGTTACATGGTGGGGTAGCTGACACACTTTGTCATATACGACAATCCTACTGGATACCTCAAGGTCGACAAAGTGTGAAAAAACAAATAAGGGACTGTATTACTTGTCGTCACTACGATATGCGAGTATGTCAGTATCCAGGTCCACCTCCATATCCCTCTGAAAGAGTTTGTCATATCACTCCATTTGAGGTGACAGGTGTAGATTACACGGGACCAAAAATTTTAACCAAAACAGTTGACAAAGTTCCTATCAAGGTGTACATCTGTTTGTTCACTTGTGCTACAACTAGAGCAGTACATCTAGAAGTAGCCACTGACATGTCTGCTGAAACCTTTATCAAATTATTCAGAAGGTTTGCAGCCAGAAGGGCATGTCCCAGACTGATGATTTCAGATAATGCAATGAACTGTGTTGCTGGTGCTGCTTATATAAGCAAGATCTTTGATCAACCAGAAGTACAACAGATGCTGAATCAACGCAGTTGTCGTTGGAGATACATTCCTCCTAAATCTCCATGGCACGGCGGATTTTATGAAAGAATGATCGGCATTGTAAAACGTTGTTTAAGGAAGACTCTTCATCGTCAAAGAATCGACTTAGAAGAATTCCGTACAGTTGTGACTGAAATAGAAAACAGAGTCAACAACAGACCTCTAACTTTTGTTACTGATGATCTGGACAATCTAGAAGTGTTAAGTCCATCTCATTTACTCCATGGCAGAAGGCTCGAACCTGTTCCTCCCATGAATGATAAAGAAATCATAGAGGATCCTACTTATTTCGAACCTGAGCAACTCAGACGTAAATTCAAACACCTTAATAAAGTGATTGAACGTTGGGAGAAAATTTGGCGATTATTGACAATGATGGTCCGAGGTCCCAATGGCCACTTGGAAAAATTGTGACCATATATCCTGATGCAAATGGAATCATCAGGACAGTTGATGTTTTAAGCAAAGGTGTGGTGAATAAGCGGACAATAAATAAACTAGTACCGTTAGAATTACACAGTGTTGAAAACAAAATTAGTGATTCTCCAGAAACCACACAGACTAAAGCTGTTCAGAAAAGACAAGCAGCAGTGGTGGCAAGTGAGAAAGTCAAATTAATGTTAAGTGATGAATAGTTCACCTGCAGCGAACCTCTGCCGCCCCCCCAGTGTGGAGAAATTTTCTCCAGGAGGGGGGTATCAGCCCCCTTCAGCCCCTTTCAGCCCTTTCAGCCTTGAGGGGCCCAGCCCTCTCAGAAGGGGCAAGCATCTTGTTTACTGCTACAGTGAGTAATTGATCACAGATGCCGTACGAGTATGCGACGTGGTCAAGTGACCGCTGCTCCTTGCAGTCCAGTGTTGCAAAGCGTAGTTTAATAAGAGACAGTGCATCTCTTACTTTAGCAGGACAATTAAGGAAAATCCTGCTCCCACTTTATTACCATGGTAAAGATAGTAGACACTGTTGTCTATGCTTAAGACAGCAAGAATCAAACATTCTGCTTTGCTTCATCGAGGAAGTGGCAAGGAAGCAAAAGTACTAGGTCAGCTTTTTTTTGTGCTGGGGGCAGTGACGGCGTGGGACGTTGTGGCGTCTTCAGATTACTTTTGACTCTACTGAGAGTGACACTGATGCCAGGATAACCAACAAAGAGCAATCTGTGCATTAGTGTGAACAAAGTATCTCACAAAACACAATAAACACTTACAGAGAAGTGTGATCAGCTTCTTTAGTGATAAGATTGTGAACAATAAAGACAAATCTTGTGGAACATAGTGTACCAGTGTGCGTTTTCCTAGACTATGGAAGACGTGGACATCCAAGGACACTTCAGCTTCTATCAAGTCACCGATACCTGTCGAAGATGTGAAGAACACCATAGCTCACGCTACAAGAGCAAGGTAGGTTACGAATTTCTTGTAGTACGGGGAACTGCGCAGTTCTTGAGTCGCAAGGAGTTTGTAATCAACCTATAGTTGGCAGTAAGGTGCGAACTTTTGAGTCCAAACAAGTACGTAATTTATCAGCAATCAGTGAATGAAATATGCTGACATAACACCCCCTAGGGGTAATTTATAATCTTACAAATTATAAATCTTTACAGCCCATTGAGAGATGACTTCGACAGCTTCTCAAGACCTCGTCTGCAGGGGCGGCTGTGCTGGCGATGAGTTGTCTTTCTAAGTTCAGTACAAACTCTTTAAACTTAACTGGTAATGCCATTTCTCAACAACTTCGTTCCCTGCTGTCCAGCCACTGACCAGTTTCCTTTCTTGACCTGAAGACTCAAAACAGGAGGACTACTACGAATCTTCTTGTTTTCCTCGGTCAGTCGCTGAATCTCCATCTTCGCCATCCTCAATTCTTCCTTAAGCTGTTGGTAAAGTTGCTCGGTGGAGGGCATCTTGCTTCAGTTCGTAGAGAGCGTGCAAACAGGTCTTCACAGAGCTAAGTACACGTCACCACTCCTAAGTACACGAACACATATGCGGTATAATGTGATCCTTTACTGACTACGTTTCGCCCACACAGTGGGCTTTTTCAAGTCACAAACAGATCTGAAAAAGCCCACTGTGTGGGCGAAACGTAGTCAATAAAGGATCACATTATACTGCATATGTGTTCTTGTACTTAGGAGTGGTGACGTGTACTTAGCTCTGTGAAGACCTGTTTGCGCGCTCTCTAATATTACAACTATTACAACTATTACCACTATTATAAGTTGGATAAATTTAGATTTAGAAAGGACATAGGTAAGTACTGGTTTTCTAACAGAGTTGTAGATGCGTGGAACAGTCTTCCAGTGGGGTGGTAGAGGCTAGGACCTTGGGAGCTTTAAGATGAGACTGGACAAATATATGAGTGGGAGGGGCTGGGTTTGATTGGTGTCATTGGGTACGGGAGTTATTTCTTGGGTAGCTTTGGGTAGAGGTCGTTTTGATAAGGACCTGCCTCGCATGGACCAGTAGGCCTTCTGCAGTGTTTCTCCATTATTATGTTCTTATGTTACAACTGCTACAACCATCACTACCACCATCAACCACTATCACAACTGCTTCCTCTCTACCACCACCACCTTCATATATTTCTACAAACTTTTTCTTAAATTATGTGTTTCTCACATTCTTTACCAAAGAGCTGGCACTAGAAGCTTTCTTTGGAGCCATGGTGACTTATTTAACAGTTGCAAACACTAAAACGAATGGAATACAGTGGACCCTCGCATAACGCTATTAATCCGTTCCTGAGAGCTCAATGTTAGGCGAAATTATTGTTATGTGAATTAATTTTCCCCATAAGAAATAATGGAAATCAAATTAATCCATTCCTGACACCCAAAAGTATGAAAATTTTTTTTTTTTACCACATGAAATATTAATTTTAATACACACAAACTGAAGAAGACATGCACAGTTACATGACACTTACCTTTATTGAAGATCTGGTGATGATTGATAGGATGGGAGGAGGGGAGAGTGTTGATGGTCTTAGTGTTTAGAAGGGGAATCCCCTTCCATTAGGACTTTAGGTGTCAAGTCCTTTTCCAGGGTTACTTCCCTTCTTCTTTTAATGCCACTAGGACTAGCTTCAGAGTCACTTGACTTCTGTTGCACAACATATCTGTCCATAGAGGTCTGTACCTCTCATTCCTTTATGACTTTCCTAAAGTGGTTCACAACACTGTCAGTGTACAGGTTGCCAACACGGCTTGCAACAGCTGTCTGAGGGTGATTTTCATCCATAAAGGTTTGCACTTTAAGCCACATTGCACAGATTTCCTTAATCTTTGAAGTAGGCAACTTCTTCAGTTTTTCTCTCCCCTCCTCTGAAGCAGTTTCCTCAAGTCTGCCCTCTTGCTGTTGAAGATGATCTAGCAGCTCATCAGTGGTTAGTTCTTCATTGTCCTCCTCCACCAACTCTTCCACATCCTCCCCACTAACCTCCAACTCCAAGGACTTCCCCAATGCCACAATTGATTCCTCAACTGCCATACACCTCTCAGGGTTAACCTCAAATCCTTCAAAATCCCTTTGGTCTACACATTCTGGCCACAGTTTCTTCCAAGCAGAGTTCAAGGTCCTCTTAGTCACTCCCTCCCAAGCCTTACCTATAAGGTTTACACAGTTGAGGATATTAAAGTGATCTCTCCAAAACTCTCTTAGAGTCAATTGAGTTTCTGAGGTCACTACAAAGCACCTTTCAAACAGAGCTTTTGTGTACAGTTTTTTGAAGTTTGCAATAACCTGCTGGTCCATGGGCTGCAGGAGGTGTAGAGTCTGCTGAATCCTAACAGAGGCTGTCACCAGCAAGTGTAGTCCATGAGAGTCTGGTGAATACTGACATTCACCAGCAGGTGTATTCCGTGAGAGTCTGGTGACTACTGACATTCACCATCAGGTGTATTCCATGAGTCTTGCGAATACTCTCTTCAGGTATACTCCGTGAGGAAGTCTGGTGACTACTAACTTCAGGTGTACTCCGTGAGGAAATCTGGTGACTACTGACTTCAGTGTACTCTATGAGGAAGTCTGGTGACTACTGACTTCAGGTGTACTCCGTGAGGAAATCTGGTGACTACTGACTTCAGCTGTACTCCCTGAGGAAGTCTAGTGGCTACTGACTTTCAGGCCGGCTCAGCAGTCCCCACATTAGGTCTGATGACATACATCGTGGTACCTCCAGCCGGCATGTGAACTACCCAACCACCAGTGTGGTAGGAGGCCGCAACAAAGGTAAAAGATAGTTACAAATATTAAAAAAAATAGAAATGTATACCTTTTTATGCAAACAAGATGGTGATCCTGAGATGTCTAACAAGAGTATAAACTCTAAGGTAGTGATTGGACAGCTTCAGCAATTCACTGGTGTCAGACTGACAATATAGAAGTGAGAATTAGGTTTTATAGAAAATAGCTGGATGAAAAAATTTAAGGGTTTCATAACACTAGTCGTGGAAGGTGGGTACAAACTGCATTTTATTCTGACTCAGACCAGCATCACTTAGAAATATTTAAGTTGATGTTCAGTAGAAATGAAATATCTCCTACCTGTTGATTCCTTTTTGACTGCAATTTTTCCATCCCTTTCAAAGCACTGGTGGATTTTTTGGTTGTGTCATAGCTTTCTAAGTCTGTAGAGGAGATTTTGTCATATTTTGGTCAGGCAGTCATTGACATAAACATCTGTTTTCATATTAATAGATGTTCTTAACAGTTCACTTCTTTGTGAACTAGAGTTGAACTTTAGTATCAGTGATTTCTTCCCAGTTTGGTAACCAATCACTTGACACTCCTTTATGTCAACACTAAGTATGTTGAGACGAAGATGGTCTTGGATAAGTTGTAATGTGGTTTGTTTATATGTTTCTTGAATTATAGTTGGTGGTAGAAGGTTGCTATTTACTACAACTGAGTCAGATAGTTGTTGTTGTTCAAAGTGGTCTTGAAAATTGTTCATAACATTGGTAAGTTGTAAGCCCACTCTTGCTCTTTCATTCATGATGTTGGTATTTAGTTGGGTAACTTGATCTTTTAGACTGTTGATGGTGTCCTCAGACTGGGTGTGGGTGTTGCTTAGTTGTTCCAGTGCATTTAGTTTATGTTCTAGAGTTGTGATCTTGCCAAGGTATTGAGGGTTGGAGATTTGTAGTTTTTAGCTTCCCTGGTTAACATGTCATTAAATGTTTTAAGTTCCTGCATTTCCTGAGTTAGCTTGATGATTGTTTGGTTCTGGATCCTAATGAGTTTACTTATTTCTTGGTCCGTAATGTTCATATCATCAAATCCACAGAAGGAATTATCTTGGATATTTGTGGTGGCAGCCATTTTTATTGTTGTCTGGCAAATGTTGTGGTGATGGGTGGTGAGGATTGTGTCCTTCTGGCTGGCAGTAGGAGACGCTTTACTTGTAGTAATGCTTTTCTCACCTGTGGTGTTAGGAGTCCTTGGTTGGTTACTGGATCTTCCTATGTTTCCTTGACCTCTGGCCATTGACAGTAGTTTCAGATGAATTGTAGGTGATGGGTAATGGATAGATGTTGTGGAGTTTCACTTCGCCTGGCAGTGGGGTAGATGATGGTAACATGAGTCTTCTTAGTTGGTAATACGTATTGTGTATTTTTGGGTGATTTCTGCAGTTGATTTATATTATTGTGGGTCTCCACACATGTCAGTGTTATGTGGGTCTTTACTAGGCCATCACAGGGTTGTTAGGAACCTGAGGTGGAAGAAAAATAGAGATGTTAGGATTTTGTTTCCTCTGCTGCTGCCCCAGATGTTGCTGATCTACTCCCATTTTACATTTATCCTCCATTTTATGTTGCACTCTCAGTGAGTGTTGGTTCTTCTGTCATGTGAAATTTTTCTAATAGTCACACCAACACTACATTTTATAAACAGTACTATATTCTTCAATTTTTACACATTTATTTCAGGAAAATTTAAAAAATTTCCAGTTTCAATAAGCCTGCTAGCATAAGAGGGTTGTTTAGATTCCCTGCATGACATTTTTTTTAATTATCTTATTACATTAACTTTGGGTATATTTTCTTTATTTATTTATTTATTTATTTATTTATTTAATTTATTTACTTATTTTATGTCTTTGCAAACAGTACATTGAGATTTTGTATTTACAATAGTGGGTTGCAATGCAAAGAGAGCCTCTATTATGCCTTGGCATTATGGGCCAACTTAACATTATTGGCTTACATTCTACTTAACACTAAGGATTATATGATAGTTGTACAGTAGGATAGTAATTATTTCATAGTTGAACAGTACATTATTAATTAAAAGTGAATTAAATTTGTATAAGACAAATGATATATTCATATAGTCTAAAATACTTTTTGTGGAAAACAACGGTTCAATTATATTCCTGTCAACAAAGGATAAAAAGTTCAAACTGATTATTTCAATTATGATGTGGGAGTACATAGGTGAGTATGTGTGTACTGAGTATTTAGCATTTAGTCTAGGGTGATTAAGTGGCTTTTGAGAAGAGTCTTAAATTGATTTTCAGACTGGGTTACTTTAATATCTTCTGGTAATGAATTCCATATTTTAGGGCCCTTTATGTGCATAGAGTTTTTACACAGTGTGATATGGACACGAGGTATATCAAAAAGAGATCTGTGTCTTGTGTTGTGGTCATGGGGTCCATCCCATAATATTATGCCTTTGAAGCCAGTGTTGGTCCCGTAACACTACACCAAAATTCTAGCAGCTTCCAATCTTGCTGGAGAAAGGTGGTAATCCTACATATGAGAGAATGGGTCTGTGTGGTCTGCATAATGAGAAAAAAAAAACAGCGACCATGTTTTTTGTGTAAAACAGCGACTTTGCAGTGTATTTTCATAGGGATTTTATACTTATATTCTTGGTTTCTTGGTCTCATTTGATAGAATGGAAAATATTTTATAGAATTAGAGGTTTCTACAAGCTAGATTTCATTTCACTCGGGCATGAGAGAGTGAGATGGAGGATGATTGTGAATGGTTTGCAGACTAAAAGTAGCTTGAAATTAAGTTTGAAGTAGTGGAAATGTTAAATTTTTGCCAATGTTCAAGAGTAAACAGATCATGTTCTGCATCCAACTGGCTGGTTTAATACGAGGTCATGAATGGGATGATATTATTTGTACAATTTTTATAATTATACAATAGTATGAATAACAGTAAATCTTTTTTTTTTGTGTGTGTGTGTGAATAAACATTCGAAATGAAAAACAAGTGTAATATAAGAGGTTCCTGGAGAGGTGACTGATGAAAAGAGAAAATGTTATTTTAGTGCCAGGAATGCCATTATTTATTCTGGACCCTATTTTGAAAATGGTCTTTTTTAAATTTTGTGTGAAATTGGCCAAATTAGTATTTTCTGATCAGTTTATTGAGTAGTTGAAATAGGTAAATGACCAGTTTCTTGTACTCAATCGATAGAGTGAAAGGAGTACTCAATCGATAGAATGAAAGGAATTCTAATGACATAGCTATGAGTTTCATTGACTGGAATTGGCCCAAAATAGGGCTGAAAATAGGCAAAGTCACCGTTAAATAAACATCGCAGAGACTACTAAATTTGTGAGAGCGTAATTCCAAGAACTTTCCATCAAATTTCATGCTTTTGGTTTCACTATCTTTGGAAAAAGATTTTCTATCATTTCGTAAGATTTTTTTTTTTTTTTAAATCTTCGACCGTGAGAGCAAGTTTGAACGCAGGGGTCACAACCTTTCCTAACTCTACCTCTTGCACACTCCTACAGCACACTGGTGTCTGACCTTTGTATATTCCTTCTTTAGCACAATTCATCCTGCAGTGCTCTGTGACCTCTCCAGGTTTAGCACTTAGTTTGATTATATTACTGCTTCTCCTCACTCAACGACAGAATTCCATTCCTAAGACCACATCAGTAAACGAATTCCTCGCTAAGTGATGAATATAATATAATGATAGTGGGTTTGTGTCAACCATGTTTGATATTATTTTAATGTCACCTTTGCACCATTTATTACATTTCTGGAATTTTTAAATGTTTATACAGTAGTGTACTGTATATTGTAATAAACAGAATAGAGGAAATCAGCTCTAATATACATTATATAAGTATGCAAACTGGTTAGAGAGCCCATCATAAGTCCAAGGTGTCGGTAAACAAGTGCATCACAAAGTGAGAAGAGGCTGTATTATTATATTCCAAGAATAAAATAAAAATTAAAGATGTTTGTGTTGAAGTCATATTGCGTACTCAGTTATTAGCCCTTTGACTGTTTTGGTCATATATATACGTTTTATGAGCCACTGTTTTTGATGTATACATGTATATACAGTGGTCCCTCGCATTTCGTAGTTCTCGGCAATCATAGATTTCGAAAATCATAGGGATATTTTCGTATAAACATGGGCTCGCTTTTCATAGGTTGACTCGCGAGTAGTAGTTCATCCGGGACGCGTACCCACGGCGTGAGCCGGGGCGGCAGCCAGTCTGGCATTGTTTACCAGTGAGCGAAGGTCCCCTCACGTGCTCCAGTGAAATATTTCATAATACTCCATTTATTTTAGTGCTTGCAAGTACTAAATAAGCTACCATGGCTCCAAAGAAAGCTCCTAGTGCCAAGCCTGTGGTAAAGAAGGTGAGAAATACGATTGAATTTAAGAAAAACATCATTGAACAATATGAAAGTGGTACAAGTGCGGCCGAACTGGCCAGGATGTACAGTGGACCCCCGCATAACGATCACCTCCAAATGCGACCAATTATGTAAGTGTATTTATGTAAGTGCGTTTGTACGTGTATGTTTGGGGGTCTGAAATTGACTAATCTACTTCACAATATTCCTTATGGGAAAAAATTCGGTCAGTACTGGCACCTGAACATACTACTGGAATGAAAAAAGTTCGTTAACCGGGGGTCCACTGTATAAGAAACCCTACAAAACCATATGTTCCATAGTGACCAAGAAAAAGGAAATCAAGGATGCTGTTTTTGCAAAGGGGGTAACTATGCTGACAAAAATGAGATCACCAGTACTGGAAGAGGTTGAGAAGTTATTATTGGTGTGGATAAATGAGAAACAATTAGCAGGAGATACTCTTATGACTTCGATTATTTGTGAAAAGGCTAGGCAGTTGCACAACGATCTGGTAAAGAAATTGCCTGAAAATAGTGGTAATGTGAGTGAATTTAAGGCCAGCAAAGGTTTGTTTGAGAGATTTAAGAACTGTACTGGCATACACAGTGTGGTAAGGCATGGTGAGGCTGCCAGTTTGGACCACAAGGCTGCTGAAAAATATGTGCATACATAGAGGCTGAAGGACTGAAACCTGAACAAGTGTTCAATTGTGACAAAACAGGCCTCTTTTGGATGAAAATGCCAAAGAGGACCTTCATTACACAGGAGGAAAAGGCAATGCCAGGACACAAGCCTATGAAAGACAGGCTGACGCTAATGTTCTGTGCTAATGCTAGTGGGGATTTCAAAGTGAAGCCATTACTAGTGTACCATTCTGAAAATTCCAGTGTTCAGGAAAAACAATGTTATGATGAGTAAATTGTGTGTGTTTTGGAAATCTAATAGTAAGGCATGGGTCACAAGGGAAATTTTCGTCAAGTGGTTCAATGGAGTGTTTGGCCCTAGTGTGAAGAATTACCTCCTGGAAAAGAAATTGGATCTCAAGCGCCTGCTAGTAATGGACAATGCACCTGCTCATCCTCCAAACTTGGATGACCTAATTTTCGAGGAGTTTGGGTTCATCACAGTAAAGTTCTTGCCCCCGAATACCACTCCTCTCCTCCAGCCCATGGACCAGCAGGTCATTGCAAACTTGAAAAAACTCTACACCAAAGCAATGTTTCACAGGTGCTTGACTGTGACCACAGACACTCACTTGACCCTAAGGGAATTTTGGAGAGAACACTTCAGCATCTTCCATTGCATAATCCTTATAGGTATGGCTTGGGAGGGAGTGACTACCAGGACTTTGAAATCTGCCTGGAGAAAATTGTGGTCAGATTGTGTCGACAAGAGGGATTTTGAAGGGCTTGGGACTGACCATGATGTGCCTATGTTTGTTGTTAAATCAATTGTGGCACTGGGGAGTTCCATGGGGTTGAATGTGAGTTTGGAGGATGTAGAAGAATTGGTGGACGACCACAACGAAGGGCTCACCACTGAGGAGCTGCAAGAGCTTCAGCAGGAACAGCAACAGATCACAGCTCAGAATCTTGCTGCAGAGGAGGAGGAAGGGAGATGGAAGATGGGAAGATGGAAGATGGTAGCATGTGCTGGGAACTTTGATATCATTGCATTAACTGAAACGTGGTATGATTTAAAGAGTCGGGATATGACTGCTGAGTGTAATATTCAGGGATTTAAGTTGCTCAGTGTGGATAGATGTAATGGGAAGGGGGGAGGAGTTGCATTGTATGTTCGAGAAAATATTAATTGTTGCATAAAAACAGGTATAAAAATAGATGGAGCAACAACAGAGTCTGTTTGGGTAGAGTTTGTGGAGGGTCAAGAAAAACTAATTCTAGGTGTAATATACCGACCTCCAGGCTTGGATCACGATAGAGGGAGACTTCTTTGGGACGAAATTGTTAGGGCTTCTGGACACAGTAACATAGTCATAGTAGGGGACTTTAACTTTAGTCAAATTGACTGGAATTCTTTGACAGGTAATCTAGAGTCCAGTGACTTTATGGAAACAGTTCAGGACTGTTTTCTGAAACAGAGCGTAACTGAGCCTACCAGGGGTAATAATTTGCTAGACCTAGTCTTGTCAAATCAGGAAACACTCGTGAATAATCTGGAGATCACTGAAGAGCTTGGCGCAAGTGATCACAAATCCATCACTTTTAGCATTAATTGGGAATGCAAGAATAATGATAATACAGTAAAAATCCCTGATTTTCGTTCTGCCGATTATAATGGACTTAGGGAACATCTGTCTAATCTTGATTGGGGTTATCTAGCTAATGATTTTATTGACGATAATCATACTTATGAATATGAAGGGATCTGCTTTTATGATTGTTTTCTTAATAATGTACACAGTGCCCAGAGTATATACATTCCCCAGAGAGAAATTAGGTCTAATAATAACGATCCCAAATGGGTTAACAGGAGGCTAAAGCAGAAATAGAGGTGATTTTGATTGGTTTTGCTAAGGAAAGAACCTTTAAATGAAGCTCAAAGTAGGGGAAATGTTTGACTTTTGCCGATGTTCAAAAGTAAACAAATGATATCATTTTCCAATAAATGTCCAACTAGCCTTTCTGATATGCAGTCATGAATGGGTTGACATTATTTATACAATTATTACAATATTGCAGTAGTCTGCATAACAGTAAATCTTCTATTTTTTGTTTGAATAAAAATTCAAAATAGAAAGCAAGAGTAATATCAGAGGGGCCTGGAGACGTGACTGATGAACAAAGAAAATGTTATTTTAGAGCCAGGAATGTCTGCGTTGTTCATTCTGAACTCTGTTTTGAAATTGACATATTTTTTAATTTTCGTGAAATTGGCCAAATTGCAAATTTCTGACCACATTATTGGGTAGTTGAAATTGGTAAATGGGCAGTTTCTTGTACTCAGTCGATAGAAAAAATGGAGTTCTAAAGAAATAGCTATGAGTTTGGTCAACTGGAACAATGGAATTAGCCAAAATTATGGCTCAATATGGGCAAAATCGCCGATTTGTAAATATCGCCGAGGTCGCTAACTTCGCGAAATTCCATCAGTTTTCAATAAAATTTTGTTCTTTTGGTGTTATTACAATTGGGAAAAGATTCTCTATCATTTCATAAGAATTTTTTTTTTTTTTTTTGGGGGGGAAATTTTGCGATACCAGGAGACACCTCAGGATTTGGGGCTGCGACAGTCATGGGGTTAGTTAACTTAATTATTTTACACAACTTGTGATTTATCTTGAAGATCATAACAGATAAACATTTAACCCTTAAACTTTCCAAACGTTGATCGACGTTCACTCATGTAGCGCTCCGAATATTTTGAAAAATAAAAATAGTTTTTTCTTTTAATGAAGAGCACATTTTTCTACGTGTTATAGGATTAAAAAAAATTAGGGTCAGTACTTACCGAGATATAAGACCGTGAAGTTGGCTCTGGATGCTCACCCGATGGCAACAGTCCTGCCGCTTGCAGAAGTGTTTCCAATAAGGTTTTTTTCAGTTTATATTTTCATTTATATATTTTTATGTTCTGACAATTACAATTTATAATAGTTCTCTTGACTTCATAGCCAATTTTTGTTCAGACACTAATATTAGGTACTGAAATAGTATTCAAACAGTCACAATCACATTGACAGGTGAACATTTTCACCTGCCTGGGTCATTTACTATTGCCTAGAAATATATACAAAGTATTTATAGGTCCCAGCAATGTTTTAGACATGCTGGAATATACCTTGAAGCATGTTGGTGTTATGAAAACCATCCCTTTACTGTTGACAACCCAGTGACATTTGATAAATGTGAACTGCTCCAGCTAACTCTACTGTATTTATTATCACTCTTACACACAAACATGTCTATCTGTCTGTCTGTCTGTTTCTGCTTATCTGTCTAGCTCTGCTTATCTGTCTTTGTCTGCCTGTGTGTGCCTAGAGTATATATCAAACTCCTTGAAGAATGGTGTTATGACAACTCAGTGACATTTGATAAATGGGTACTAGGGGAACCCTGGTTTTATTTGTTCTCACTGATACACACAAACACATTTGTCTGTCTATATATCTATCTGTCTGTATGTCTATCTGTCTGTCTATCTGTCTATCTTTGCCTGGAATTTTTAGGTTATCCTAGGTAATTTACACTATGTATTACAACTGTATTTATGTGTACATGTGAGAGAAAGACAGAGATGTAGTTAGACAGAGATATAGATATACAGAGATATAGACAGATACAGAGATATAGACAGAGAGACAGCCAAAGCCAGCCAGCCAGCCAGTCAGCTGGCCAGCCTGCCGAATACATAAGAACATAAAAAAGAAGGAACACTGCAGCAGGCCTACTGGCCCATGCAAATCAGGGCCATGTCCCCCCCTCTCCATCTTAGACCATTGACCCACCTAGTCAGGTCACATCCACTGAAGGAAGGAGCATGACATCAGCCCTAGTAGCAAAAGCTAGTCAGGTCCAACTATGCCCACCCACACTGACTCATATATTTAGCTAACCCTCGCTGTATTTGTTATCACTGTTACACACACACATGTCTGTCTGTCTGTCTATCTATGTCTGTCTATCTGTCTGTTTATCTGCCTGTCTGTCTCTGCTTATCTGTCTTTCTGTCTGTCTGTATGCACCTGGAGTATATATCAGTCTTCTTCAAGAATGGTGTTATGACAACTGTTGACAGCTCAGTGGCATTTGATAAATGGGCACTAGGGAACCCTGGCTTTATTTATTTTCACTGATACACACAAGCATGTTTGTCTGTCTGTTTATCTGTCTGTCTGTCTATCTTTGACTGGAATTTTGGGTTATCCTAGGTAATTTACCATATGTATAATATTTATTTTTATTATTAACACACTGGCCAATTCCCACCAAGGCAGGGTGGCCCAAAAAAGAAAAACTTTCACCATCATTCACTCCATCACTGTCTTGCCGGAAGGGTGCTTTACACTACAGTTTTTAAACTGCAACATTAACACCCCTCCTTCAGAGTGCAGGCACTGTACTTCCCATCTCCAAAACTCAAGTCGGGCCTGCCGGTTTTCCTGAATCCCTTCATAAATGTTACTCTGCTCACATTCCAACAGCACGTCAAGTATTAAAAACCATTTGTCTCCATTCACTCCTATCAGAAATGCTCACGCATGCCTTCTGGAAGTCCAAGCCCCTCGCACACAAAACCTCCTTTACCCACTCCCTCCAACCTTTCTTAGGCCGACCCCTACCTCGCCTTCCTTCCACTACAGACTGATACACTCTTGAAGTCATTCTGTATCACTCCATTCTCTCTACATGTCCGAACCACCTCAACAACCCTTCCTCAGCCCTCTGGACAACAGTTTTGGTAATTCCGCACCTCCTCCTAACTTCCAAACTACGAATTCTCTGCATTATATTCACACCACACATTTCCCTCAGACATGACATCTCCACTACCTCCAGCCTTCTCCTTGCTGCAACATTCATCACCCATGCTTCACACCCATATAAGAGCGTTGGTAAAACTATGCTCTCATACATTCCCCTCTTTGCCTCCAAGGACAAAGTTCTTTGTCTCCACAGACTCCTAAGTGCACCGCTCGCCCTTTTCCCCTCATCAATTTTATGATTCACCTCATCTTTCATAGACCCATCCGCTGACACACCCACTCCCAAATATCTGAATGCATTCACCTCCTCCATACTCTCTCCCTCCAATCTCATATCCAATCTTTCATCACCTAATCTTTTTGTTATCCTCATAACCTTACTCTTTCCTGTATTCACTTTTAATTTTCTTCTTTTGCATACCCTACCAAATTCATCCATCAGCCTCTGCAACTTCTCTTCAGAATCTCCCAAGAGCACAGTGTCATCAGCAAAGAGCAACTGTGACAACTCCCACTTTATATGTGATTCTTTATCTTTTAACTCCATGCCTCTTGCCGAGACCCTCGCATTTACTTCTCTTACAACCCCATCTATAAATATATTAAACCACAGTGACATCACACATCCTTGTCTAAGACATACTTTTACTGGGAAATAATCTCCCTCTATCCTACATACTCTAACTTGAGCCTCACTATCCTTGTAAAAACTCTTCACTGCTTTCAGTAACCTACCTCCTACACTATACACCTGCAACATCTGCCACATTGCCCCCCTATCCACCCTGTCATACGCCTCTTCCAAATCCATAAATGCCACAAAAACATCTTTAGCCTTATCTAAATACTGTTCACTTATATGTTTCACTGTAAACACCTGGTCCACACACGCCCTACCTTTCCTAAAGCGTCCTTGTTCATCTGCTATCCTATTCTCCATCTTACTCTTAATTCTTTCAATAATAACTCTACCATACACTTTATACCAGGTATACTGGAGTTTACCTGGAGAGAGTTCCAGGGGTCAACGCCCCCGCGGCCCGGTCTGTGACCAAGCCTCCTGGTGGATCAGAGCCTGATCAACCAGGCTGTTGCTGCTGGCTGCACGCAAACCAACGTACGAGCCACAGCCCGGCTGGTCAGGAACTGACTTTAGGTGCTTGTCCAGTGCCAGCTTGAAGACTGCCAGGGGTCTGTTGGTAATCCCCCTTATGTATGCTGGGAGGCAGTTGAACAGTCTTGGGCCCCTGACACTTATTGTATGGTCTCTTAACGTGCTAGTGACACCCCTGCTTTTCATTGGGGGATGGTGCATCACCTGCCAAGTCTTTTGCTTTCGTAGTGAGTGATTTTCGTGTGTAAGTTCGGTACTAGTCCCTCTAGGATTTTCCAGGTGTATATAATCATGTATCTCTCCCTCCTGCATTCCAGGGAATACAGGTTTAGGAACCTCAAGTGCTCCCAGTAATTGAGGTGTTTTATCTCCGTTTTGCGCGCCGTGAAGGTTCTCTGTACATTTTCTAGGTCAGCAATTTCACCTGCCTTGAAAGGTGCTGTTAGTGTGCAGCAATATTCCAGCCTAGATAGAACAAGTGATGTGAAGAGTGTCATCATGGGCTTGGCCTCCCTAGTTTTGAAGGTTCTCATTATCCAGCCTGTCATTTTTCTAGCAGATGCGATTGATACAATGTTATGGTCCTTGAAGGTGAGATCCTCTG